>NC_137193.1:36573071-36660571 GCF_960531495.2 Zeus faber
AAGGGTTCCAGCAAGAGTGAAGGGGAAGGTCTACAGGACGGTAGTGAGATCATCTATGTTGCACAGTTTAGAGGCGGTGGCACAGACAAAAATGCAGGTGGCTGAACTGGAGCTGGCAGAGTTGAGGATGTTGAGATTTTCATTGGGAGTGACAAGGATGGACAGGATTAAGAATGACTACATTAGAGGGACAGCTCAGGTTGGACAGTTTGGTGGAAAAGTGAGAGAGGCGAGATTGAGATGGTTTGGACACGTGTGTAGGAGAGATGAGCTACATTGGGAGAAGGATGCTGAGGATGGAGCTGCCAGGCAAGAGGAAAAGAGGAAGGCCAAAGAGAAGGTTTATGGATGTGGTGAGGGAGGACATGCAGGCGGTTGGTGTAAGGGAGGAAGATACGCAGAACAGAAGGTATTGGAGGCAGATGATCCACTGTGAGGACCCCTAATGGAAGCAGCCAAATGAAAAAGAAGAAGAATCACTCTGATGGAGTTCAAATTGGTGTTTTAGAAGAACCACCGCACATGTATTACCAGACATAGTTAATAAACATGCATCATTATTATTGTACAGTGATTTCTTAATTGCTCTATCAGTTGCTTTAGAGATATTATACAACTCAGAGTCATAGTGATAGTGATCTACACCAATACAGCCAGCAAACGGCTCAGCCTACATTATTTGTATAGTATTTTTGTATTGTATTGTAGTTAACATTGTTCGTCTTGTTGGCATTTCTTAATTTACCTCCATTATCGATTATTCTTATGTTTGATGGGGTTTTAAAATCAGAATATAGTTTATATTTTAGGACATTTCCAATTACTTTGTTGTTACATCTTCTTTCACCAATGTACACCTTACCAATCTTCAGTTCAAGCAACATTACACGTTCTGCTTTTTCATTCTATCTCAATATGATACAATATAATACAATATCTCATTCTGGAAATTAGTTCTTTCTTCTCTCATCCTCATTTCACATTTAATCAAATTCCTTCTCTTTTGTTTTACTGTCAGATCAAATGGTTCTTTATTTGGAGCCTCTTGCTCAGGATCCACAAGATCCTCACTCACTCCCATCATTTGGATTCTAAATTGTATTTGCAATACTTTTGGTTTATTAAACTGTTAATTAAAGTTAATTAGAGCAATTTGAATCTGAGCAAACTGCTCTCAGTGGCCTTCCTTACTCCCTTTACCCACTGCAAAGACAGTAAATTTGTGTAATAGTTTCACCTACCACCCGCCACTCAAGTGGCGTGTTCAAGGACCTCCAGCACAGAGACAAAGACGACAGGGTTGTAGACATCAGTTTATTGTAGAGAGTGCTTGTTGGAATCAGCCCAGAAGCAGATAGACATGTGACAGGACAAGGGCTCCTCTCCTGAGTGAGTGTGGGTATGGGAGTTTTACCTGTTGCTCATTAGATAGACCAACAAGCAACAGGTATGCAGTCACTCTGATCCCGGGTCCCCAATTATCCAGGTCAGTAGTGGTGGTGGTGTGGCTGCTCAAATCACACCATCCCCACCTCACAATTTGCTTTACTTTCTGTTTCCTGAATAAACACATCCATCTTCTCTTAAAATTTTCTTGAAGCTTCGTCTCAGTCACTCAGTAATGAATAACATTTTTACCAGTTATTATTATTTTTTTTCTTTCAAGGAAAGCTGAAAGCAGAAAAAAGCAGAAAATCCAGAAGCTCTGTGCGCTACAAGGAATAATATCATCAATCATCATCTGTAGTTAATTATCTAAACGTTAAAATTATTTTCCTGTTGAAGGCCAATCTTTAGGCCAAACTTTTTGCAAAAGACTCGTTCAACAAGGGATGAATACATGTTCAGTGTGAATTAATGAAGATAATTAAAAGAATAATGGGAATAGTTGGCATAACCAGAACCAGAACTTAAGAACTTAAAAACAAAGAAAGAGAAAATGCAAAACCACCTTTGTGGTTTGTGAGCTTCTTGTGAGCTTATCGCTCTCGTCGGAGCTCTGCTGCGTGTGTCCAGGCTGCCGCCATCTGCGCCATCGTGATGGAGTCCGGGAAGGACTCCTCCACGACGAGGGGGACCTCGGCCTGCTTGTCGTCCATGTAGAAACCCACAGTGAACTTCACACTAAACAGGAAGTGGAGCAGAACAAACAGGAAGTGAGACTCCAGGCACTGCTTTTGTCCCAGAAAATACATACCAATTCAAACGTAAAATATTTACTGTAGTATTTGTTTTCTACTCTACTCTACTCTTCCTCTCCTCTCCACCTCTCCTCTGTTGTCACTGTGCTCCGGTGGGTTATCTCCTCATCATGGGCCTGTCTGTGTGGAGTTTGCATGTTCTCCCTGTGCCCACATGGGGTTTCCTACTTGTAACATCAGTAAGGACCCTCACCAAAAACATGCACAACATCGTTGTCTAACCAGCGATGGACATTTGTAACTGGTCCCTGGGCGCGTCGCTGTATACTGCCCACTGCTCCTGGCTGACCCCCAGAGGAAGGACAAGCCGGGATGGGATAAAAACAGAATGAGTTTCAACGGGCCACCATTGTGTGTGTTAGTCACCGTCGCTGAATGAGTGCATGTGTTGTGGTGTGTGTGACGAATAAAGAATCTTCTTCTCTCCTTTAGTTGTCAGTGTGTAGGAACAGGCGTCACCGAACCTGATGTCGGGTTTGTAAGTGTCCCTGTTGGTCTGACTTCGGAGACGCAGCACAAGGAACTCGTGCATCTCCAGCAGCCAGGTGTCCACGTTGCCCTTGGCAACAAAGCCCGTCAGGTGCCGGAGCTGCTCCTCATCAAGGGGAAGCCGGTACTCCTTTGGCAGCTCGGAGAAGGGTTCCTGTTCCACAGAGAACCAGACAGAACTCAAACCCTGTGAAGAGATTCTGGAAAACCACTTTGTGTAGCAAGAGTCACCGTGGCAACTGCTGAAATACAAAAGCTGTTTTTTCATGAACAAAAGCGAGAAGATTTGAAAGAAGTTTTGTGATACTGGAGCGCCAGGTGGCCTGGTCTTACCCTATTGAGGAGCAGCAGGCTCTCTGATCTGAGCGAAATGAGGAGCTGCCACAGAGCGACGCAGTGTTTCAGACAGCAGCGACTCAGCGCCTGCACAAGAAGCACACGCAGCAGGTCAAACCAGGATCCACCTGGACTCACCCTGCTCGCCTCCCCTCAGCTCACCCCTCACAGGAAGGGACAACAGATGGACACGAGGCTAAAACTATGGCAGAGCAGCCCAGCTCAGAGCAGGAAACTGAGCAGTCTAAATAACCCCCCCACAGGGTGACCAGGGGGCATTATTTAGTGATAATGACTGACTGGCTGCACACTATCCTGCTTATTACGCATATTTACTAAATAAAATAATACACTGAGATGGAATATCGATTTAAAATAATTTTATAACTAGAATGTCTCGTTTTATAACTTGTCTTTCGAGTTTAGGAGCTTCCATTGAGATAAAGTCACACCAATGTAGTGAACTATATTTTTCCCACCCTACATATGACTTAACTGTTATCAATGCTAAATTGGACATTCACAGTCATCGTCAAATGAGACAATGAATGGGGTTGGGGTTTTCGATAGCGATATCCATATTCATGTCCACTCTTCCAACTCTTCCAGTGAAGTTTCTATGCTGCGCCACAAGATGGGGCCACCAGCTAGCGTTGTAGGCGGAATGATACAAGGGATGTGAAACCAGGTGGAGGAGTCATTAACAGATCAGAGATGAGTTATTTCTGAATAATGACTTGTGATCAGATAATAATGACTGTTGACACAGGGAATTCCACAGATGTTTAAATATGTAGAGAAGCCAAATTGGACACAAATGTCAATGCATGCACCTTTAATATGTGGGGTTCAGTGTAGTTGGCCATCTTCAGCTCGTCCCTGAAGTAGTCCACCATGGGCGTGGTGCCGCGGCCGCCTGTTCGGTACAGGAAGCCCAGCAGCAGCTGCAGCAGCCGGAGCGCCTCGCTGACCTCGCTGTAGGAGCTCAGCTCCCTGGAGAGGGTGTTCCGGATCAGAGCCGGCAAAGACTCCTGGAGGCAGAGACGGAAGCAGTGCAGCCAAGAATTCAAATTAATTGGCAATAAAAGTACATTGTTGAACGACTCCTCCCCCTCCATAATGATCCCCCCCCCTCACACCTCTATCTGGATAGATAGATAGATAGATAGATAGATAGATGGTGATTGATTTACCTGAGGTACTTTTCCTTTAAGTACTTTAAAAACGCTCTCATAGTTTCTGTCATGGCAGCTGACCAGCGTCGGCAGACCCTAAGATGAGGTAAGATAAGGCAAGGTTGGTTAGGTTAGGTAGTAATTTTCCGCCGAGGATCAAAAAAGTATCTCTTTCTCTCGCGCTCTCTCTCCCTCTCTCTGTCTCCTTCTATCCATTAATTACAGAAACTAGTTATACAAAATAGTCGGAGAAACAAGCTATATGAATTAGTTATATACATTAGTTATGTAAACTTAGTATAGAAACTAGTTATATAAACTACTTAGGAATATATACTATAGAAATTTGCTATAGAAACTTGTTGGAGACAGCAGGCGGGCAGACGGACAGGCAGAAAGACAGACAGACAGGTAGACAGACAGAGAGACGGACAGACAGACAGATGGAGAGACAGACAGGCAGAAAGACAGATAGACAGAGAGATCGACAGACAGGCAGACAGACAGACGGACACACAGACATTCTCACTGTCAGGCTGATGTGGGGTTTTCCTTGGATGAATCTGCTCATGATGTGCTGCTGGATCCTCTGCAGGTCGTACTCAGCAGCGACCTCCTGTCCGGCCCGCAGGCTGTACTGGCAGTGCGACACCACCAGGGGGAGCAGGTCTCTTTGCAGGTCGTAGGACACCACGTCCTGCTCTGTCAGCTCCATCAGGCTGACACTGTTGCTGCTGCACAAACACCAACACCAGCTTCATCAGAGCTTTAAACTATTTTTATCGATTCGTAAAGATGAATTCAATGTCAAAGTGAAACCACACTATCTAGATGTGAAAATGGAGTCCCGATCAAAGGGTCAGTGTGCAATAAGAACACACTGTACTGCGGGAGGTGAAGATGCGAGTTTACATTTACATTTTTTAAAAGTTAGAAGGATACTAAATTAGCTTTATTTTACCCAGATTAAGACGAGAAGGCTCACATATTGGATATTTATTATTTGTGATAACTTCTGTATAATACAGGTACTCCTCACTTAACCACTGAGTTCTGTTCCTAGAACCAGTTCGTTAAGCGAATTGGTCGATAACCGAGGACCCGTGTTATTACATGGTAAGGGAGCGTGGCGAACGCTAGTGTAGTGAATACTGAGACTGCGGGAACGAGACTGAGACTGGGAACGGTGATTAGATGAGATGCTTGACACTGAGGTGGGAAGGCAATAGTGGCGCCGCCTCTTGCCTCTTGCCTCTTGCCTGCGCTCCGGTCGACTTTTGCACATTTTAGTATTTTTTTCCGTTTTTATCATGATGTACGCCAAAAGAGCATCGGCAGTTACCTCTTACGACCGCGATGCACTCATGGATAAAAAAACGTCCCTAAACGAACTCTAGGACATTTTGTGTGTTATCACCGGGTGCGTTGCATTTAATTTCACTGCATATATGTATGAAAGTATGTATATGTATATGACGAATAAACCTCTTGAATCTTGAGACGCCGCACACCCAGCGCGCACGCTGCGGTATTGTACGCAGCGCACAATACCGACTTGTCAGAGAGCTGGTCGTAAGTCCGAACGGTTTTTAAACAGGTAGGTCGCTAAGTGAGGAGTACCTGTATTGTGATATAATAGTAATATAATGTGGTCCTGGCGGCAGTACCAGTAGTCCTCCTTTGTGTGGCGCTCCAGGCAGTACAGCAGCTGGTTGTGCAGACTGACCAGGTAGCCCATCAGCGCGGTGGCAACCAGGCCGGCTCCGCTGCGCCGTGGCACAGCGAACTGCAGCTCGCTGTCCAGGTCCAGGTCCCGACAGAATTCCTCAGGGATCTTCATCTCCTCTGCACACCACAAGACGCTCATCACATCAGAGCAGTTAGAGACAAGGAGATGTGTCTGACATCACCGGCCAACGACTTTTACGGAGACCGACAAATGGCAGCCGAATATTAATCTTTTTGTAATTAAGTGGGATCAATAGATAGACTATGGTTGGAGAGGTATACCGTGCAGGTCAACAACGAGGCAACCAGATGGTTGACAATCTGGCTGCCTGGGGAAAATGGGCGACCGTTATGGTCGGGCCCAAGTCTGCGAGCAGTGAGATTGAGAGACGGGATGAAACAAGTCACCGTTATCTCGGCCTCAACACTTCGACTGATGCACTTTTGTATATTTCATTTTATTTTCATCTTTCTGTTTACACTTGATTTTATTCTCATAATGCTTTTATTATTCTCCTTTGTGGCATTTGATTGTAACAGGAGAAAAAGGCTCTGACAGTATAATTGAACCTGCATCAACGGAAGAATCTATTGAAAAAGTGAGAGGATTATTTGGAGGATTACTTTTGAGATTTATTTACAAATTGCTTGGAGTTATTAAAGACTAATAATTCAAGAGAAATATTTATTTGGTGACCCACAACTGATATTGAGTTTAATATTTACTTATTCTTTTATAAAATATTTGCTTTCAAATATTGCTGTTTGATTGCCTTCTATTGATGTAAATTATGCTGAGCTGCGTGTTGTGTATGAAAAGTGCTTTACACATTATTACACATTATTATTATTATTTCTACATATTATTATTATTATTATTATTATTATTATTATTATTATTATTATTATTATTATTGTTGTTGTTATTATTATTAGGGGCCAAACCCGTAGGGATGGAACCCTATTGTTATTGTTTGACACCCCCTTATTGTTGTGATTGACAGTTTGCGTCTTGTTGGAGCCACACTGTCACAAGGACGGTTGAAGTTTCATCCAAATCGATCCACTTACGAAGCAAATATTAGCGAAAAACAGACCACATTTTTAACACAGACGAGCCAGTACATCTGATGATCTGATATGTCCAACCCGGCTAACTATCTGGAACACATACTGTACTTCAGCCTAAGCTACGAACATGGTTATGGTGTCGTTTGAACTGGTATGTCACAAGGATATCCTGGTTTAAATTTCATCCAAATTGATCCACATACGGAGCAGATATTAGTCAAAAACCAAACAACTTTGACCCAGAATATGCAGTTGGTCTTAGTTAACTAACACGTCACACGTCTAGTATGTTTTAGAACATAGTTCTAAAATGACGAGATGAGATTTACAGCAAGACGCATAATGACGTCATCATATTATTTACTTTAAATGTACAGATTCCAATTGCGAATTTCCGGTTTGACCCTGTCCAGTGTGGACTTGGTCACTCTGTAGTGTTTTGACGTTACCAAACTATCAATTTGAGGTGTATATTTCTATAGCTTCTAACCTGGTCAGAAGATCTTTTCGATTTATAATCTAACACCATGGCCCACATTACTTGGCCGGATTGATGAAAAAAATAATTAAAACAAATCTTTAAAATGTCGTCATCGCATCCCTCGAAAACACTGAAATGTGTGAATGAGTGATGTTTTCAAGATCCAGCGAGGCGTCGGAAAAATAGAAGCTGTGCAATGGGAATAACCCACAGAAATACCACAACGTTTTTCATATTTCACGGAAACGTAGCTTACTGAAAATATAATCCTCGTAAAAAACTCATGAGAAGTTCTGGTTTACAGGCAAACATGAACGGTTGTTTTGAAGACAGGAGGATTGAGCTGTGTAGACCGCATAGTGGTTGCTCCACTAGGCCATGCTGCGTTCAAGTAAACTTTGAAAATCATGCCGTGTTTCAGAGAACCCAGGAAACTGTAAAACGCAGCCAACACGACTAAACTGGACCCTGTGTATTGCTGCCTGCAGCTATATTTATTATTATTATTATTATTATTATTATTAGTAGTAGTAGTAGTAGTAGTAGTAGTAGTAGTAGTAGTAGTAGTAGTAGTAGTAGTAGTAGTAGTAGTAGTAGTAGTAGTAGTAGTAGTGTACACACTAATGTGACCGAGTGGTTAAACAGATTTTATAGTGTCTTATCAGGATTTTGGGGTTTTGGGTTATAACCCAAACTTTACTCACCGCTGGCCACAGAGACTCTGAGAAGGTTCCACGTTTTCAGGAAGACCTGCAAATGCTTCTGGAACCACGACTGCTCTGTTCCTGCAGCAGAAACAAATTGACCAACTGATTTTTCCCACAAAATGTTTATTGATTTGTCCTGCTCTCATCATTTACGTTCACAAAATATTATAGGAAAAAATCCATCAATTTTTCAGGCGTTTATGCAGATAAAAATCAATGTTCAAGACTTTGTCCAAACATTACATTACATTGCATTTAGCAGACGCTTTTATCCAAAGCGACTTACAATTATTCAAACACAGACGGACGCAGCCATCAGGAGCAATTAGGGATTAAGTGTCTTGCTCAAGGACACTACAGCATGCTAGCAGGAGGAGCCTGGGCTCGAACCAGCAACCTTTAGATTACTAGAAGACCAGCTCTACCACCTGAGCTACCGTCCCCCAAACAAATCCTGTAATCTGTTAATTAATCTACTTGTGGTTTTTGCTGCAGTTATACCTTTCTGTTTGTCAATAAACTGTTGCATGGATCCCAACATCTGGTCAGACGCATTCTGGACCTTTTTTACCAGGCGTCTCTGGAGGTTCAGGACGTCTGGGAGGAACTTGACCTGACGAAACTCAGCCTCCTGAAAACACAATGTGATATTAGCAGCCATCATGTTCCATAAACATATAGGCATTTCATTACACAAAAGCTGGTTGTTTTTCTGTTTGTATATTGTATTGTCGGTTTATAATTGTCTATTCTCTTTGTCTATGATGGATATCGTTGATGATTTTATAAATATGAGCCTAGCATTGTCTTTACTAATGTGATATAACTGTCTGTTGGTGTCAGTTAATCCTTTGAAATTGAAGTAAACGTATCCAACAGCTGGTACATATTTCGCTGCACCTGAACATAGAACAGTGATTCTCAACCATTTCACCTCAGTGATCCTCAATTTGATCACGGCCATCAGGCCACGGACCCCGTTTGATCAGATTTAGTCTCTGGATCCAATCTGAGCAGATCTTTATTGTTAGATCTGATTCAGTGTCTCTACTCTAGTCAGGGGGATAACAGTGAAACTAGGATCCAAACATCATGACTGGACATTCTCTTGGAAATGAAATAATGACGTTTAACTAATAAAATTTTTTCTGGGGACCCCCTGGGACCTCTGGAGAGGCACCCGGACCGCCGTTGAGGACTGCCGCCATAGTACACGCCTGAAGACGCAAGGGAACGTGAAACACAAGTCACAACGCATCTTCATGTCAGGAGCGTCGTGTTCACCTTCTGCAGGAAGCTCCGCAGCAGCGCCAGCTCCTCCCTCTGCGCGCTCAGCTCCACAATGTGCGTGAGGCTGAGAAGCGAGATGCGCTGCCGGCTGCTCCACACAGCCGAGGAGTGCATGGGGGAGCCGCGGGGCAGCGAGTTCAGGAACAGGCAATCGTCGCCCTGCGTCACCCTCAGGATCAGGTTGGACGACACGCGAGAGTCGGACGTCATGGCGTTGCCGACCTCCTTCACCAGCTCGTTCAGACGCTGAGAAGAAACGCGGAAAACACCGTCACTAGCCACAAGGAGGGACGTGTATCAAATACCGAGTATCAATGCAGTACTTTTAATAATACTGCAAAGTTACCGTAATGGTGAGATTGCCAATTGCAACACAGCAATTTTCTTCACTGCAAATTATTAGAGAAATTCTTGGGAGTTTTAACTTAACTTTAAAACTTTCATTTCAACACCATTAATTCCATATAAATAACAAAAACTCTCAGTAAAATGTGAACTGCAGCTCTCAATTATACCAGTAATTTATTTTGTGTGTGTTTAATTTGCTTAGAGCACCATGTGAAGCTACATGGCTTTTGGTCTCAAGAGTATTTTGACGAGTCCAGAGACCCAAAGTCGGGTCCGGACCCGCTGCCGACACTGGTGACGGGCCCACATTCCCTAAACTCTATGTCGTGCTCATAGCTCGACAGCGAAACATCACAACGTGTTGCAGCTGGGACGCGCTCACCTCCAGCAGTGGTCTGATGATGTCATTGGCCACGCCCTTCTCCCAGCAGTTCCTGGACTCTTTGGTTGAAAGCTGGCGATTGTGGCTTCCAGGCCCTGGATAGTCACAAATCACTTTACTTAAGTACATTTTTCAATTATCTAAACTCACTTAAGCATATTCAGTTTCAGAGACTTTCAACATTTACCCCACTACATTTAAAAGCTAATTTTTTACTTTAGTGTGAATGTTAATGCATGCTGACATTCAGGATGAGGAACAGTAGAAGTGTGTCTCTTACACTGATCGCTGTGCGATGGCTCTAGAAGACGTTTAATCACTAAGTGTGCGGTGGTGATGGTGTCGTCCACCCCGCCCCCTAGTGCCTGGCGCAGCTGATCCAGATCCTTTTTCAGGTGATGTCTGAGGAAGGTGGGAACGTCTTGCACCGCTGGCTGGATGATCCGCTTCACAGCCTGGAGCTACACACACCGCCAGAACACCACTTATTTACATGCTTTGCAAACAACGCGTGTGTATGCGGGTTTGCATGTTAATGATGGATGTAATCAAAATATTTGTAATTCAGTTATCAATTGAGTTAATGATCATATTAACCCATAATATGATCATTATGCTACAAAACTAAAAGGAGACATACAGTAACGATGTAAGTAGAAATTCTCATCCAAACCTAGATTAATATATGCTTGTTTTGATTCTTTCTTTTAATATGCTCATTTGATACTCTTATTTTGACATGCTGACCTCAGCCTCAGCCCTGGAGGCTGCCAGCATCAGGGCCAGGTGGGTGAGCATTCGGAGCAGGGTGAAGGGGATCAGCGGCAGGTCCTTCAGGCCCAAGGCGTCCTGGGTTTGGCTTCGGAGCTCGGGGTCTCCCAGGATGTGGCCACTCTTCGTGCCATCCGCCCTAAACACGCAATTAGAAGAGTTTACAGGTCACAAGTCACATGTTGTACGTAATGAAATGAAATCAATACTCAACAATACTAAATGTACGAGTATAGAAATGGAAAATATTCAAAAAAGTACAAATGCAATAAAATGTACTCAATTTCAGTAATGTGAATAGTTGTCATTTGTAACTTCCAGCCCTGCAAATTGAATAAAAATTTAACTTGATGCCACAGGGAATACTGTGCTCTGACATAGCAACATAAGGTGTACTACTTTGGATAGCATTTTGTACCAATTTGGATAGCATACTATTATTATAATTATAATTATTATGATTATTATTATTATAATTATTATTATAATTATTATAATTATTATTATTATTATTATTATTATTATTATTATTATTATTATTATTATTATTATTATTATCATCATCATTATCATGTCATATTATCTGTGTGCTTCTGACTCATCAACAGCTTAATGACTAAAATTTAAATTATTCTTACGTGGTTTTTCCCTGTTTGATGAAGTCCTTCAGCGCTTTGTGGCCTTCCCCTCCAATCTCAGCTTTGCAGTCCGGACACTCTCCCCTCTGCATGGGGAGGCCGCACTGCAAAACATTTTTTCCTCAAAATCTCACTTACGTCACGAGTTTATCACTTACACTTATTTCCACTGGCCTGGCTAACTCCTGAGATAAATGTGTTAGAAAAGTGTGGCTAGAAAATATGCCAGCTAGGTTACTGCAGCAACCAACCTTTTCTTCCTAGCCTGGACGATAGCAGGCTTGGCAGATAACACGCAGATTAGAGTGTCACTATTCAGTGTCTGATACGAAACGGATGGTTGACTTTAGATCCGCATGATAAGTAAATATGTTTTCTTCCTCATTGAATTGAGAATGAGTGAGACTAAATTAAAATCAATGAAAGAAGTGAACGGATATGACCCCCATGGATCGGGCTTGTTGTTCCAGCACATCTCACACATGCTTGATCGGATTGAGATCTTGTTCTTCAATCCATTCCTGAACAATTTTTGCAGTGTGGCTGGGCATATTATCCTGCTAAAAGAGGCCACTGCCATCAGGGAATTCCGTTGCCATGAAGGTATATGACCGATACTTGGTCTGCAATAATGTTTAGTTATGTGGTACGTGTCAAATTAACATCTACATGAATGCCAGGACCCAAGGTTTCCCAACAGAACAAGGCCCAGAGCATCACACTGCCTCCGTCCGCTTGTCTTCTTACCCATAGTGCGTCCTGGTACCACCTCTTTCCCAGGTAAACAACGCAAACACACCCGGCTATCCACATGATGTAAAAGAAAACGTTATTCATCAGACCAGGCCACCTTCTTCCATTGCTCCATGGTCCAGTTCTGATGCTTTTTTGGTGCCCATTGTAGGTGCCTTTGGCAGTGGACAGCGGTCAGCATGGACACTCTGACTGGTCTGCGGCTACACAGCCCCATACACAGCAAGCTGTGGTGCACTGTGTGTTCTGACACCTTTCTATCATAGCAGCATCAACTTTTTCAGCAATTTGTGCTACAGTAGCTCTTCTGTGGGATCGGACCAGACGGGCTGGACTTCACTCCCCACGTGCATCAATGAGCCTTGGGCGCCCATGACTCTTTCCTGCTTCCAACACATCAACTTTAAATTCTGACTGTTCACTTGCTGCCTAATATATCCCACCCCTTGACAGGTGCCATTGGAACGAGATGAACAATGTTATTCACTTCATCTCAAGTCAGGGGTTTTAATGTTGTGGCTGATCGGTGTATATATATATAAATATATATATATATTATTAAAGTATATATATATACTGTATATATCTAAAGTATATATAAACTATACATACATACATACATACATACAAAACATACATACATACATATATATACGTTAATATAATATAATAAATTATATATATGTAGTAAAATAATATTTATATAAAAAAATAATGATATTTAATTTCTTATTTACACAAACGCAATCAACTGGCCGATTGATGAAGGTGCTGCTGTCTCCATAGAATACATTACGTCATTTCTAACCTCTTTTTGCCCCATGCGACTTACAATAAGTACATTCTGGTGAGATCAGACACGTTTAGGTTCCGAGAATAACATCCTTACAAAAAGTATAGATTCAAGATAGCAAATCTAATGTACAGTATTTGTGACTTATAGCCTTCTGCTTCTGCTGCTTCATCACCACAGGGGAAACAAAACGGAACCGGCTTATTTACTTACTTACCCGGTCAACAAAGATCCAGTGTTGATTGGGACACACTGTGGACAAAAAACATGGAAACATCATTGAAATAGGCTGCAATCTGAAATCATCATTTGAACCACAGATGGTTAAATAAATAAACTCAAGTATACTGCAGCTGAGTATTAAAAGTTACTGAAATGTAGGAAAATGCAGAGCTATCAATAATATAAATTAATATTAGAGTGTTCATATGTATGTCTATTAGTGTGTTAACATGAATGTGTATCACTGCCGAAAGAAGAAGTGTGTTTATATAAATGTGTATTTGTGTAGATGATATCATGATTATGAGTGTTTTGATATTAATGTTTATTAGTGTGTATAATATGAATGTGTATTCGTGTGTTGAAATGAATGTGTATGAGTGTGAATAATAATAATGTGTATCAGTGTGTATAATATTCATGTGTGTTAGTGTGTTTATAAATTGCCTGCCCTGCCCTCACAACCTTCCCTGCCTGCCGTGCTTGCCATCCTCTTATCCCCTTATTCCCTTCAATAACTCCTAGTTCTTATTTACCACTTTTCCTGCCGTGTCTTGCGCTCGGGTTCACTAGCCTCAGCCGTAACAGCATCATGATAATATGTATAATATTAATGGGAATAATAATAATTGGTCAGTGTGTATAATATTTATATGTATTAGCTCCAACCCTAAATCACTATATCCACTGCGTGATACGCACCGTACCACGTGACCTGTTTGTCCAAGTCGTTCCCATCTTTGTCTTTCACAGTAGTTTCTGTTATGACTTTATAGATGGAGTACAGCATGTCCTCCGGCATGGTGGGTAGAAACGCCCCCTGATGATAAAATAAAGTTAAAAGCAGGGTTTTGGATTTACGTTGCCCTGTGAATACAACATATTCAACTCCACCCAGAAGGGCCAGTACAGGTACACTGTACAAACATGCTTCAAAGCCATTTTTAACTAACGTAATTATTCTGCTGAAGGAAGAACAACGCTTGCTGAAATATGGCATTGCTAGTCCGTAGTGTATATCCATGTCAAAATACTGATGTGTTGAGTTACTGTATATCAATTCACGTGAGCATTGATGATAGCAGTACTACAGAAACAACTTCGCCATCACAGATTGACATAAAATATGAATGTGTTTCGCTGTTACATTAGAAACACTTAACACCAAATTCACAGTCAATTTTTCTCAATTTCTTTTCTTTTTTTTTTTGGCAAATTGTCAGTTCTACAGAAGGATGCAGATTTATACTGTATACATGTACTGTATATGGTCTTTGTAACCAACTTCCTTGGACTCACATATGTATGTGTGACTCCAGTCAAGAGTTAAAGTTAAACCTTTTCTGAAAATGAAAACTGAAGAAATAGGAACCCTTTTGGTTTTTGAATTCCAGAAGTTGCCGGTGTAGAGGTGTTAATATGAGGGGAAGTGTAGCTTACCTGCATGGTGCCAGGGCACAGTGCAAGCTGCCGTAGTGGAAGCAGCAGATCCGCGTCACTGGCCAGCAGCACGGCGGCTAGATGAACCACCAACTCCACCAGAGTGTTCTCCTCGATGCCGAGCTCTGGGCACATGCTCAGAGCACCCAGACGGTTGTACACCAGGTCTTCGGCAAAACCCCTGAGCCGCGCGCTGGACAGGAAGGCAGAACCCTTGACCAGAGGTTCGAGCGCTTTGCATTGCTGACGGGAGAAAAGATTCCAGCTGAGCAGGACACGGATTGACCTCACAACATCTGACAAAGGATCAGCGCACCGCAGAGATGCGTCACAGTTCAGCACTTGTCCAGCTGCTTCACACTGAATTGAACGACGAATCTGTCACAGTGTGTCTCGATTTCCCAGCCCTTATTAAAATATATCGGGAAAATGGAAGAGGTCGGGCATTTTCCCCGGCGTTTTTTCCATTTTTAATTAATAAAAGAGCTAAAAACGTCCTAAATAGTGTTATAGTAATGAATAAGTATGCACAGCTCATTATTATATAACTAAATGTATCTGTTGTGGATGTGGTGACACCCAAGGAAAAACTTTAATAACGTTGTCTTTATCAATGCCTACAATTACCTCTTCGGTTGGGTGAAGTCCTGGGTTTGGAGATCGGTACAGAGCGGTCACTTCCCTGAACAGAGCCAATAGGAGGAACACCGTCCTCATCTCCCGACACACAGTGCAGGCCTATAACAAATGAAGACAAAATGTTGAGTGATTTTTTGACAATAATGCCCTCACTGCTTCCATAGCAGGGCTGAGTTCACATGAAAACAAGGTAGTCCACCTCACTACGAGGGACACAAAATCATACCAACCGTGTTCACGCTCTTGCTCACACTAGGTAGTGGCAACATATTGTGCTATATGGAAACTGCAATGAAGACTTGGAGAGATGAAGGTCAAAATCCCCCACGTCCCATTCAGCATTAAGCATCAGGGTTTTTTTTGTCAATGAATTTACAATGAATTCACAATTAGGAAGATGGAGAAGACGGTTTGAAAAAAAATAATGAAAACCTTTTATACAGGCAAAAATGGCAAAATACACGGAAAATGTAGGGGTTTTAATTTTGCGGGTGATAAGATGAAATCCTTTTCCATCTGGGCCGGTGATGTCGTCATCTCTCAGTGCAGTAGTCGGCAGGTCAGTCAGTGAGTTTTTCAGATGTTTATGATGGTGAAGTACTGTGTTTAGTATTTATCATTTCGAAAAGTGCCCCGGGTGGTGCCCCGATGCACAGAATGAAACAAAACACCGCGGGTAACGGGAACACTTCCTCGCTCACTTGTTTACATCTTCAGGATAAAAAGTACACTATCAAAAAAAGTATTGACAGGACATCCGCCTGTGTTGCCTGGTAAAAATGTTGCCAGTGCTGGGGCTTCCCTGCATTTGCGATCTTGGTTGTGCCACACACTGCGGTAGAAAAGTCTCAAAAGTATCCACATGGACAGCTGGACACGAACGCATTTCCATTTAGAAATGCTAGGTGTACGTACAGATGATGATTTGCGAGTTGTAAATTAGAGGCAGAGATACAGATTTACAGATACAACTCACTCTGCATTTATTTGTACATTTGTGCAAACTTGACATTTGTTTTTGAATGCTTATGGGGGTTTTAATCCCATGAGAGCGTGTGTCTCTTGTGGCGATCTCCACACACTAGCTATGTCCTGTCTCACATCTGGTACGTCACGTTCAAGCTTGCGTGCAATGTCAGCTATTAAGGTGGACGTGGCTAATAGCATTACAAAATGAGCCCAGCTGTAATTCGAAGTAAAAAAAAAAAGAAAAGAAAATAATTATACATAATTTCCCTACACATTAATTCACTGGCTATGCCAACATGCAAGTTGCCTATAAAACTAGACCTACTGGCCTTACAACTATACATACTAATTATAAAATAATTTCAGATCAATATTTAGTCTCCGTCTCGTGTACGGGTGTATTATTTTAGTAAAAATGGTGTAATTTGTTATTTAGTGATAATGACCGTCTGGCTGCACATTATCCTGCTTATTACACAGTTCTTACTAAAATAATACACAGACAGAATACTGATCTGAAATTATTTTAGAATTAACATATTATTTGAGAGTCAAATCTGGTTAAATATAAAATATATTTCTAATATCTATGAAAGATGTTAAATGTAGACATTAGACACTGTATGTAGTGTGATCCATGTTCTCTACCTCACAAACGTTTTCTATTTCTTCAGCGTTCCCCGTCACCGCCGCCTTGGCAACAGCATCCCGCACCAGCTTGTACTCCTCGCCGTACACCAGGTAGCGGTCCATCTGGCCTCCATCTGCACTCTGTCGAAACAGTTTTACCATGAATGAAGCTATTTTAACGAAAGGTTTATTGTTGCTGCGATGCATGTTTTGGATGTCCAGTCCAACACTGTGTCAACGTGATGAGACGTACCGCCTCTTGAGTTTCATGTTTTGATTTTCACAACCAGTGACTAGTTCTATGTTCCATCTGATTTTGTTTTAAACAAAACAGTGTTTTGATAATCTATTTCTAATAATAATAAACCTACATTTCAGTATTCATGTCTATACTCTATAGTGCAGAATAAAGTACCTGATACCAGCACTCGTACTTGGCCCGAAAGAAGCAACATTGCTGCTTTGTTAATGTATTCAACACACAGGCTGGAAGAAGAGGTGCAGTTCTACAAAGGGTTGTTGGGAGTTCTACCTGCTGCAGTATCTCTGCAGGGAAGAGCCACCTAAAGCCTTCCTCCTTTGCCATCGTCTGAACCAGCTCCACCCCTCGCTGGCTGCAGATGGTTCGGATCAGGTAGACGCGGTACCAGTCGTTCCCGCTCTGGTCAAACAGATGTTCCACAGCTTGCAGGAAGTCCTCCGCCCCCTCAGGCAGATCACCTGCCAGAGCCACACAGACCCAGAGAATCCTCAGGTAACAAACTTGGTCCTTGAATCTTGCACATGGACCATACACTCCGACTTTGAATTATTGATCCAGATGATATTTTTGCACATGGACATGCACTTTAATAAACAAGGAGGGCAATAAAAGGCTCGGGCCAAGTCTGCCGATCTATGGCCCAGTTCAAGGAAATAACTGCTCCATTGCTCCGCTCTCCTCCACTCCAGAACCATGAACATTTCCTTAAGCTCCCCACTTCAGTAAAATTTATTTTCTTTTTAGTAATAATTATAAATTATCATTGTTTTTAATGGTACCACCATTATCAAACCTCTTGACTCTTGAATAATCACTTCTATTATTATAATGTATAATGTATAATGTATAATGTATAATATATTATAATTATTATATATTATCTTTTAACCTACAAATCCCTCCACGCCCTCGCACCTCGCCCCTCGATCTCCTCCAACCCTATGAATCCGTCCCGGAGGCTGCGGTCCTCGGACACGGGTCTGCTCTCCACCCCCTGCATGAGGCTTTGAACCTTCGGGGACAGAGCCTTCAGTGTGGCAGCCCCCATTCTCTGGAACTCTCTCCCCACTGACATTCGGAATGCTCTATCCCCGGCCACCTTCAAAAGCCTGCCTAAAACCTACCTCTTCAATGGGGCCTACTGGCCCTGACCCTTTTTTGTTTTCTTTTTCTGTTAATGATCTTTTGTCGATTTTCTACCCTGTCTTGTTTTGTTATCTACCCTGTCTTGTTTGTTTTTTGTTTTTCCATTGTAAAGTGTCCTTGGGTTCCTGAAAGGCGCTATATAAATCCCAGTTATTATTATTATCAATATTATTATAATTATTATAATTATTATTAACATTAGTACTATATCCTTATTATTATTGCTGTTAGTTTTATCATAATGCCATTATTTTTCACTACCACACTGCTCCTGCATTGCTGCAATATACAATTTGTTTTTTACTTTAGTGTAGCATCACAAGTCTGTGTATATATATATATATATATACACACACACACAGTATATATATTTGAATCACTTTTTGATGTGCACTATTCTGTCGACTTGTGCTGCTGTAATACCTGAATTTCCACCCAGGGATTAATAATCAAAGGCTTAATTTTCATAAGCAAAGGTCAGAAGTTGACTCAGAACTTTAATAGTAGGTTAGAGATGCAGGTGCAGTCTGTTTGCACTGAGCAATTATTCGCAAAACAGTGTGACGGCGCTGAGCGTCTCACCGGGGGGTGCGGGGCCGATGAGAGGAGCCGCCAGACGGAAGGTGCGTCGCAGCCTGGCGACCTGCTGCAGCAGCTCCACGGACACTGTGGCGGAGGGCTGCGCTGGTGCTGACGACAGGAAGTGACGCAGGAACTCTGTCTCCTCCGGAAAGGATGCCTGCAGATCCTGGACCTCGCTGCATCCCAACATGGCGTCCTACAGACGGTTGGTGATAAAACGTGAAAGAAAAACGTTGCTCCACAGACAATATTACAACAATGTAATGATTGATCAAAAACAAATAAAAACAAATCCATATTCTTCCACGTTTGTGTATGGAATAAAATAGCAAGATGCAATGCGAATAATCAACTAAAAAACAAGGTGGATGGCTGAGTGTAGACTGTAAGATACTATGCCCACGGTATAGGGTGTTGGACCTTGTAGCCGCGTATAATGTAATAACTACGATTAATGTAATAACTGCCAATAACGTAAAAAAATAAATCTGTTCTTAATGTAATAAAATTCGATAATGTAATAACATTCCTGAACCAATAATGGAACAACTTTGTTATAACTGTGCATAATTTAATAAGTTATTGGTTATTACTTTATTAATAAAAAAATCATAAAACAGTGTAGTAACTGGAGCTGTTTATGTGATAATATACTTATATCACGTTATTTAACTTAAATAAACTTTATTTAATTTATTCGCTATCAAGTGTCACACTTCCATTACAATTACCCTTACTGTTTCCCTTTACATTCCTGCCTATTTGAATGACATGAGTCTCAAACCAAGGCAAATGATATTTATAGTTCTTTAAGACGTGTATTTTCTTTGGCCGTCCCCATAATTGACCACTACATGGTCGTTGATTGACAAGTTATCTAATCATCTGACTCTGACATTAGGCTTTCTTCCTTTTTCTGCAAACTTCTGTCTTCCTTATCACATTTGTTGAAAGGTCATTAGTGATTTAACCTGGAAAATACAGTTTATTTAGTTGAGATTTATGCACAGAGATGAACATTTTGAATGTATTTAGTGCAAGACGATATACTGTACAAAATGGTGAGATCATTATAATTCACCCTCAGAGACCCGACAATACTGTCTTTCAGGGGCTGTAGCGGGCTCACTTTTAAAGCATGTGGTATCATATGAAACTAGACAAGCTAAAGCATCCATTGGTACCAACCATGTCATGATAGCTTGTCGGGAAGGGGCCAAATAACACTCCAAATGTAGGCTAAGAGCCTCCCAGATATTCAATGTTCAGTCTCTTCTGGAGTTAACCTTGAACCTGGCCCTCTGGCTGACCCTAACCCTGGCCCTCTGACTGACCCTGAACCTGGCCCTTTGGCTGAACTTGAAACTAACCCTCTGTCTGACCTTGAACCTGGCCCCCTGGCTGACCTTGATACTGGCCCTCGGGCTGACTTTGAACCTGGCCCTCTGGCTGACCTTGAACCTGGTCCTCTGTCTGACCTTGATCCTGGCCCTCTGGCTGACCTTGAACCTGGCCCTCTGGCTGACCTTGAACCTGGTCCTCTGTCTGACCTTGATCCTGGCCCTCTGGCTGACCTTGAACCTGGCCCTCTGGCTGACCTTGAACCTGGCCCTCTGGCTGACCTTGAACCTGGCCCTCTGGCAGACCTTGAACCTGGCCCTCTGGCTGACCTTGAACCTGGGCCTCTTGCTCACTCTGGCAATGAGCCTGGAGCTCAATACCTACCATCAGAAATCTTATCAAAAATGATTGAGCTGTCTCTCAATCTAGATATGTCAATGCTGGTGACATTCAATGTCAGAGTGTAGAGACACTCTAATTCCGTGGACTTTCTAGACCATATGGACAAAGAGAATGTCTGTTCCATTAGTGTTATGAAGCTATACAAGGCTGCTGGACGCAGCAGTAATCTCACGTCAAAAAGAGTTATTTAGTGAGGACAAACGATGGATGAAAGCCTGAATTGTGCTCAGTCACATAGGCTTCAAACAGTACAAAAATAAGGACATCTACTGGAGGAATGAATGACCATTTTTTATGTTGGTGTTTTGTTCTTGTTTTCTCTCGGTCAGCAGGTAATTTCACTTTGAGTCTCTCAAGTTCTTTTTTTATATTTGTAAATGAGTGGAATTTACTTTTCATGTGAGATTTAACATGTTGCCAAATGTACAGCACAGTGAATGCTGAGTTCTTTTTTAAAAAAGAGACTGCAAACCGTCCTTTATTATAATTATAAAACTGAAAAGATGTGTTACCAAAGTTACTGTATCTTTGTAGGTCATGTTATACACTATATTTTGCACTAAGAGGTTGAAAGTTGAGCACAAGGGATAATAGTGGCAGTTTGGTTGAAGAGGTTATTTAAATACACTTTATTTTCCATGGAAAGAAGTGGTGGTCTTTTTTGTTTGTGACCACAGCATCTTAAAAGAGGTACAGATTTCGACATAAGACTAATAGTCTGTGTATGCAAACGTGTGTGTTTGCACTTCATTTGGTACTCAAATGGTTCAGCAGTAGAAGGCGGGGCTATAGACATCTAACCATCAAGTACCACAAACAAATAAATAGTCAAAGTTCCCAGACAGAGCGAGAAAGAGAGAGAGAGAAAGAGACAGAGAGAGACAGAGACAGAGACAGAATGTTTGTGTGTGTGTGTGTGTGTGTGTGTGTGTGTGTGCGTTTTCAGCTCCAGTTACTACATTATTTTAATGTTTTTTTTAAACCCAACTAATAATGTAATAAACAAGCCGATAATGTAATAACTTATCCAATTATGCACAAAAAGTAATAATGTGCAGAAATGTTATTACATTATTGGTAACTTATACATTATTGATTTTTATTACATTAAAAACGGAATAAGTTTTACATTATTGGCAGTTATTACTTTAATGGCTCCAACAGGAATCATGAGAAACCGAAAAGGAAAAGCAGAAGTTTCCATTCTCTTTAATTCATGCTGTACTAATAAAAACAAAACAACTTCTCAACTCCTGAATGATGAACAGCATTTTGAAACTTACTATACATTATATTGTTGGACTCTCCAGACGTAATGGTATTGTTACCATGACTGTTCTTGTTGCTATAACAATCTTGGTGTTGCAGTTGTGATGATTTTTCTGTGGGGTGATGGTGTTGCCTTGGTGATAGTATTGTCGTGGTGATGGTGTTGCCTTGGTGATAGTATTGTTGTAGTGATGGTGTTGCCTTGGTGATAATATTGTTGTGGTGCTGGTGTGGCATTGGTGATGGCATTGTTGTGATGGTGATGCCTTAGTGATAATGTTGTCTTGGTGATGGTGTTGTTGTGGTAATGGCGGCGATGGCATTGTTGCCATGGTGATGGTCATGCCGCAATTTCCCTCAGTGGACGTATAAAGTTTCTATCTAATCTAATCTAATGGTATTGCCATTGTGATATTGTGGTGTTGCCAGATGAATCTAGATAAACCTTGCATGTAACTCCAATGGATTAAATTAATAGTATGAGACTACTTTACGGCCACAGACGGTTGTTTCAAAGATATTTTACCTCAAGGCAGTTGATGTACAAGGCGTAGAACTTATCTTCGTCAGCCACAATTCTACTATCTTCAATGGACGACAAATGTTGTTGCAAATATTCTTTGACAGTTTCAAATCTGAAAAATAGAAGAGGAAAGATGACTGAACAACCTAGCGAACCTAACATCCTGAAGCAACTTTATTTCAACTGCATTATTGTTGTTTTGTATTAGCATATTATTTCTGTAGTAGCATATTACTGTAAGCATATTATTATTTTTGTAAATGTTCTCTGTTTGTCTTCATTGTTTTGCAAAGGTTTGGAATCTCTGATCCTCAGATGGAATAACTTCCTGTAACCTACTTGTACTTAAGCAGGAGTTTGAGGACCACGGAGCGCACCACTGGGTTCTGGTCCATGGAGTCGTTGAAGGGAGAGAGGTCCTTGGTGCAAATCTGGTTTTCTGGGGAGAGAGTGGAGCATCACTCAGCGGGGATCTGCAACTATCACTCCCCACATTGGACAGCAGACGATGGGAGCCCTACCTGTGTGCACTGTCAGGCAGGACAGCAGGAGCTGGACCACGCCCTCCGAGGGGGGTCTGTTGTCCTTAAAGCACACGCGTGACACCAGATCGATGAAGAAGCTGTTGCAACGCCTCCTGAATCCGATTTCGTCGATGGAAGAACTGCAGATTCACTCATAATGTTACTGGTTGCATCACCATGTTGTTTTGAGAAAGATATTTTGATGTTACTTATAGTGCAGTCAAACCACAGGCCTGGGGCCACGTAAGAACCACTACATGTTCAGAATGGGGTGTGCTGCACGTTTATAATGAGGCCTGCTGCACGTTTATAATGCGGCCTGCTGCACATTTATAATGCGGCCTGCTGCACGTTTATAATGCGGCCTGCTGCACGTTTATAATGCGGCCTGCTGCACGTTTATAATGCGGCCTGCTGCACATTTATAATGCGGCCTGCTGCACGTTTATAATGCGGCCTGCTGCACGTTTATAATGCGGCCTGCTGCACGTTTATAATGCGGCCTGCTGCACATTTATAATGCGGCCTGCTGCACGTTTATAATGCGGCCTGCTGCACGTTTATAATGCGGCCTGCTGCACGTTTATAATGCGGCCTGCTGCACAT
Source organism: Zeus faber (assembly GCF_960531495.2). Classification (NCBI taxonomy): domain Eukaryota; kingdom Metazoa; phylum Chordata; class Actinopteri; order Zeiformes; family Zeidae; genus Zeus; species Zeus faber. The sequence continues at coordinate 36,596,790 of NC_137193.1, forward strand.
TTATAATGCGGCCTGCTGCACGTTTATAATGCGGCCTGCTGCACGTTTATAATGCGGCCTGCTGCACGTTCATAATGCGGCCTGCTGCACGTTCATAATGCGGCCTGCTACATGTTCATAAGGCGGCCTGCTACATTTTTATAATGCAGCCTGCTGCACGTTTATAATGCGGCCTGCTGCACGTTTATAATGCGGCCTGCTACATGTTCATAAGGCGGCCTGCTACATTTTTATAATGCAGCCTGCTGCACGTTTATAATGCGGCCTGCTGCAAATTCATAATGCTGCTTGCTGCACATTCAAAATGCGGCCTGCTGCATGTTCATAATGCGGCCTGCTGCACATTCATAATGCGGCCTGCTGCACATTCATAATGCGGCCTGCTGCACATTCATAATGCGGCCTGCTGCACATTCATAATGCGGCCTGCTACGTGTTTATAATGCGGCCTGCTGCACATTAATAATGCGGCCTGCTGCACATTAATAATGCGGCCTGCTGCACATTAATAATGCGGCCTGCTGCATGTTTATAATGCGGCCTTCTGCACGTTCATAATGCAGCCTGCTACGTGTTTATAATGCGGCCTGCTGCACATTCATAATGCGGCCTACTGCACATTCATAATGCGGCCTGCTGCACGTTTATAATGCGGCCTGCTACATATCCATAATGCGGCCTGCTGCATGTTTATAATGTGGCCTGCTACATGTTCATAATGCGGCCTGCTGCACGTTTATAATACGGCCTGCTGCAAATTCATAATGCGGCCTGCTGCACGTTCGTAATGCGGCCTGCTGCACATTCATAATGCGGCCTGCTGCACATTCAGAATACGGCCTGCTGCATAATCATAATGCGGCCTGCTGCATGTTTATAATGCGGCCTGCTGCACGTTCATAATGCGGCCTGCTACGTGTTTATAATGTGGCCTGCTGCACGTTCGTAATGCGGCCTGCTGCACATTCATAATGCGGCCTGCTGCATGTTTATAATGCGGCCTTCTGCACGTTCATAATGCAGCCTGCTACGTGTTTATAATGCGGCCTGCTGCACATTCATAATGCGGCCTACTGCACATTCATAATGCGGCCTGCTGCACGTTTATAATGCGGCCTGCTACATATCCATAATGCGGCCTGCTGCATGTTTATAATGTGGCCTGCTACATGTTCATAATGCGGCCTGCTGCACGTTTATAATACGGCCTGCTGCAAATTCATAATGCGGCCTGCTGCACGTTCGTAATGCGGCCTGCTGCACATTCATAATGCGGCCTGCTGCACATTCAGAATACGGCCTGCTGCATAATCATAATGCGGCCTGCTGCATGTTTATAATGCGGCCTGCTGCACGTTCATAATGCGGCCTGCTACGTGTTTATAATGTGGCCTGCTGCACGTTCGTAATGCGGCCTGCTGCACATTCATAATGCGGCCTGCTGCACATTCATAATGCGGCCTGCTGCACGTTCTAATGCGGCCTGCTGCATGTTCGTAATTCGGCCTGCTGCACATTCATAATGCAGACTGCTGCACGTTTATAATGCGGCCTGCTGCACGTTCATAATGTGGCCTGCTGCATGCTTATAATGCGGCCTGCTGCACGTTCATAATGCCGCCTGCTGCAGGTTCATAATGCCGCCTGCTGCAGGTTCATAATGCCGCCTGCTGCACATTCATAATGCGGCCTTCTGCATGTTTATAATGCGGCTTGCTGGATATTTATAATGCGGGCAGCTGCACGTTTATAATGTGGCCTGCTGCACGGTTATAATGTGGCTACATACACGTTTATAATTCGGCCTGCTGCACGTTTATAACGCGGCTACCTAGACATTTATATTGCTGCCTGCTGCAAGTTTATAATGCGGCTACATAGACATTTCTAATGCGCCTCACTACATGTTCAGAATGGGGTGCATTACATGTTTAGAACACATTATCTGGTCAGCAAGTTTACATAACAATCCTGCAAATAAAATCACAATGCTTGATTAATCTGCAATTTTTTACTGAATCTTTTGAGAATATAAAACAGACCCAAAGAAGAAGATAAAGAGTTTTTATGATTAAGTCTCAGATGTTTAATACTACCCGCTACAATCTGGCCAGTAGCCCCCAGGTCATTTCACAAATTTGTGGAGATTGAAGGTTGTATCTGCATTAATTAATCCAATCGCAAAACTACTATTTCCTGGAGGAACTGGACGGTGTACTAAAATTATACTGTACAGTATATTGCAATGTAATGCAATTATCCTTCATTATCTTCCCCTTACAGAAAAATAGGACTTTGTGTTTCATCCGTACCTGGAAATGTGTTCACTCGCTGCTTGCTTGCAAGACTTCAGCACCTCAACAACAGCTTGAAAAGGTTTGTCAGACTTGACATCAGAGTTCCCTGCGAGCACCTTCAGACGCCGGACAGAAATGAAACCTTTTTAAAGACGGGACTGATGTTGGAGAGCTCATATGTAAAGGTGCTGCTACCATGATAACCATATAACGACTGAAATGCCAACAAAAGGACAGTACCACCTGGATATTTGTGCTCAATGTGCTCAAAAGTAATAAAAAGTAAAATAACTTGTCATATCTACAGAAGTGTCTTGATACAACACTAGATTCGTTGAAGTCTACAATACTTCATAAAGTACTACTGTAGCTTTTTGTTCAACTTGTTGATGCAGATCCTGATTATAATTTACAAATAAAATAGAACAGATGGAGTCATAATCATCACAAAGATATGGACCGAATGAATCATTAATGAACAGTTCGATAGATCCAGTCCCGGATTGTGATACGTATAAAAATATAAATCCAAATTATTATTCTTTTAAAATTACAATAACCACAGTGTAGAAATGTAGGTTTGGTTTTGCTTTGAAATGTCGTGGAGTAGAAGCCTAAAGTCTCCAAAACTGAAAATACTTAACGTAAATACTTAATACTTAAATACTAAGTACTGTATGGATTCTTTAAAAAATTATTTCAGTACAGTAAGTTACTCTGGTAACCACTCACTCTGTCCAGCTTGTGGATGTGCTCCATCACCACTCCCCTCAACATCCCCTGACCGGCGTCCAAACCCAGTAGCATGTGCTCCACAAACAAGGAAAGGGTGCAGATGTGTCTCCAGCCACTTCTACAACACATGAATTCTCACGTTAAAAGCAAAAGTCCTTTTTCCTTCTTAGAGTGTGTTTGACCAGCACAGCGGTGCCCGTTGGAGCCTGCTTACCGAAGGGTCTGAAGACTCTCTTTGCAGCGTTCTCCATATTGCCTGGCTTTCTGCTGCGTTAGAAGCAGCTCCATGGAGGATCGCAGCAGGTTGACCTGCCTCAGCCAGGCCTGGCACTGCTTGTGAGTGGCTAACGGCGGGGACTGCATGTGCTCCACACACGAAACAGCTGCGTGGACGTCCAGAACCTGAGAAAAAGTGATGCAGTTCACTGTTTTGTGAACACAATCCTTTCATATATTATTATAATTTTATTATAATAATAATATTATTAAAGTCTGGGGATATTTCTCATTAAAACAAAGTTGTTGGGGCACAATTTATTTTTATATATGGTAGAAATGGTAACATTTACAGGAAGAGGCCATGTTTCACAACTGTTATTTACAATTTTGTTGATTTATTTGTGATGTTTTTTCAATCTCTCATTTTTGGTTTCTATGTTTGACTTGTGGTGAATGTCTTCCTCTTGGAGAAGCAATGATGATTCGTTATTTAGTTAATCAGAACATAGTGAGGTTCTCCTCTAAAGAGGGGTTGGTGGTGTTCCATCCAAAAGGACGGAGTTACTGTGGGTGGTTTTTGATGATTATTGAACATTGACATTGCAGGTTGGGAATAGTGTTAACTCAGATGGGATAAATGCAAATTAACTCAGTCTTTCATGCAAGGGCATACAAATACCCGTGTTGTATGCCTCTTCTGACAGCCAATTTAAACAAAGTTTTAAATAAACGGTACAATTTGACCTCTTGTGACCCAGCTCGAGCCCCCTGTTTACCATCTCTGGATAGCCCCTTGCATCTTTGGTCATGAGTAGACCCAAAACAACTTCCGGTTGAAGGGAAATGATGCGTGAGAGGTTGGCGAGGCGGCTGCTGTAGACGTGGAAGGCCGTGTGGATGAGCGGCAGACAGGTGGCTTCACGGCCTCTCCTCCTCTGGAGCTCGTCCAGGCAGCTCCCCAAGGCTTCACCCAACAGCTGAAAGGCCATTATGCTGTTATATTACTACTTTACAAAAACCTTGAGCTTCAGTTCAGTCCAGTCTCAATTCGCCTGTGGTTATTTAACTCAGCTTCACCTAGATAATAGGGCTGATTCAGAGTGTCTGTGTACTCGGTAGTACACTGGCAGGAAGTAATACTGCAGGACAGGAAGTGTCGCATTACAATGCTATGTCAGAAATGTACTACTAGCATACTATTTAGTAGTCCAACGTAGTGTTTAATATGTTGAAACCCATAGTATGCCTGAACTCGTATGTGAAAAGTACCCAGATTAATCGGGCGGAATGTCGTAGTATGCTAACATTTACTCACATACTATAGTTCACTGGACCATATTACGCACATGTTCTATGCCATTTCGGACACAGGGCAGGGACAGAGTTACTTCAACAGTGATTTATTAAAATCTTACCTTTAACTCTTCACCATTTGCCGCTTTCATGGTCATGGAGACAAAGTCCTGCAGGTACCTTTGGAAAAATTCTCCTTGCTTTCTTTCATTCACCTTATCAGCCATGTAGCGCCCAAGTGGAAGATTCCAGAAACAATCTTCAAACTGAGCAGATGTATAATCTGTAGGAAAGCATACAATCAACAAACAAACAAACAAACAAAAACTATTCCAGATGAAAAATAATTTCACTGCTGTGTGGTGAAAATATTTCACATTTCAAGGTTTGTGTCAAAACAGTGCCAGGCAGGAATAAGGAGAGTTGAATTACTGTCATGTCTGAGCATCTGCGTGTGGAGCTCGTCCAGACAGTCCTTGATGCAGCAGCTGAAGGGCAGGGCGCAGCGCATGGCGCCCCCAGCCGTCACGTGGCTCTGCACTGTGAGGACCTTGGAGCTGCGAGGGGACAAACATCACATGCTGTATAAGCTTGGGGATGAATCACAATCAGTTATCTGCTATTCTGTCTGAAGTGATTCATTTAGAACAGACTTGCAATTTTGCTCTTGCAACATAAGAGTTAATTTCCATAATTGATTTATTTAAGAAGGATTTTCACAGCACACCTGCCATAAAGAGAATGCACCCTGAATTCCAATCTACCTCAGTGGTCAACTGTCCATGACATTGATAAATGTGTTGTCTAGTTACTGTATTGTTTTAAGAAGTTTGTATTAAACCCGACACATTTCTACTTGTGTGGAAAATAAAGTTGAATTCTATTCTATTACCTAATGAAGACACCATGTTCAAACAACAGGAGCTACTCACTCGCTGTCTATCTTCATATAAGGAACCTCAAGCATCTCTTTGCAGGCAAATATCTCCAGCCACAAGTTCCTCATGTCTTGGTCGTCGTACAGCAGCAGGTCCATGTTGCTGTCCCGATCGATGACTACCACCAAGTTAGCAAGGAGCGGTGTGACCACTCTTTGGACTTTCCTCCAAAGTGTGTGTCTGTAATAGAGAAATAGTTTTAACATCATCTACAAGGAACTGGCTATGACCAACAAAGGATGAGTCTGTTGTTTCATGGATATTAAAGAAATATTTGAAAACTAAACATCCTGGCACTGGCTTCACCAGTGCTGTGCTTCAGATTGATTTTTTTAGATTTGACTTAAATGACTCAAGGTGGTGAGAGTTGTTTTATTTTAACTTGTAAAGAACAAAAACATCCAAATAAAAAAGACATTTGTTTGAGTTTTATTACCAACAAAGAGCCTTCACAAACAGCTCCTCAAGAGTTAATCAAATACAATAAGCTGACAGGAATGACATAACTTTGAATGGGACTTACGTGAATGTTCCCCCTTCTTGGAGTGAGTTGAGATTTGATGCCTCTGTGAGGAGCCACCTTTTTGGAAAGGGGGCGGTGACCTCATACTCCAACAAAAGCGAGTGCATGTGTCTCCTCAAAGCGTTCACAAATGGAACTTGGAAATTGGAACAAAAAAATAATCACATTTTCATCATGGGCACGCAGTCAGCACATTATAGTACTTTTAAGGTTTTAGATTAATTCTCAAATTTTGCAGTGGAAATTTTCAATCTGATTCCAGGCAATTTTGGGTTTTGACTTTGACTTTAACACTTGAAAGTTTTTTTTTGCTTCAAACATCATTAATTTCCCGTTTCAGACAATGCAATGTAAAGCCCTTTTCTTGACTTGTCTTAAATTGAACACCTTTTGTATGACTTTTTAATAATCTAGAGATATTCTGATTCCATTCACTCCCACCAGATCTTGCAATCACAAACCATTCAACGATTGTAGAATTGTTTGTAAGAGCATGCAATTTCGAACAGTTCCTGCAAAATTTGCTGCTTGCAAATGTATGTTGCGTGACGAATAAAGACTGTTTCTTCTTTCTCTTCTTCTTTTCTATTCAATCACCACAGTTAACATATAAAATGATGCAATCATAGCAGAGCCATTGTTTGTCCTTGCAAATGACATAACCACAGCAAAGTTACCAAAACCTCCTGCCTGGCAACTAGTTAATGCTGACTGTACTAACTGTTAACTTTTATATCTACAGTGACTTGAAGTCACTCACATTTAATACCAAGATAAGTGACAGAGATTGTGCAAAACAATCTCCCAATTGTTTACCTGGGGGGAGGGTAAATGTTTAGTACTCCTGCAATATTGTTAAGGAGCACAACAAAATGTATCAACTGACTCACTTCACCGCCAGCATTTTCTACATTCTGGCAATTTTACGCTAAACACTAAAAAAGGTCACAAATCACATTGTAAGTTTTAAGAAAAGATGAAATGAAAGACAATTCTTTCATTTTGGATCAGAATCTTCACACAGACACTCAAGATCCTGTAGGACGCAAAATTTAGATTATTACTAATATTGAAGTGCATCAGCTCTGTGGATTCCAACCTTGGACGTCGCTGCCATCTAGAACAGTTAGCAGGATCTCCACCTTCGTGGTGCTGAAGGCCCCGCTGTCTCCCTGGTCTCTGAGCATGCTCACTGCGCTCTGCACGCAACTCCTCAACAAGTCCATTGTATCAAAAACATCTGGCAAAACCTGAAAAACATCACACCGGTCAGGGGATGCGATATGGACAATTCAACAACAGCGAATTTGAAGTGGATTCCCCGTTCTTGTTGAAGAACTTTTGAAATTGACTTGTTGAAAAACTGCATTGTGCACCAGGGAGGGAGGGACCAAAATGTGGCTCGGAACTAAGACACAGTCACCTTTCCACAACATGGTTTAGAAAGAAGGGAACATCAGCAGAGTTAAGATTGTACTGTGTTTGTTTTTATCTGGGGTTTTTTTTTTGTTTCTTTTAAATCAAAATCTTAGATCTTTTGAGATGCGTTCAGAAGTCTACAGGTTCTACATTAAGCTTACCAAAGGCTCCTGCTCACATGGCTCACCCGGAGTGTCGCCCGTCTCCACGACTGGCCGACAAAGACAAGTAGAGTTTAAAACAGAGCATTCATTCATTACATTCATATTATGTTCTGGTGTGGGCGAGGAGTTACCCTGATCTTTGAACAGCTGGCTGATGCACATATTTTTCAGGTAACGCACGTCTGATGGGATCTTTTTGGATCTTCTGAGATCATCGATGTGAAATGACTTCCAAATACCTGTTAACAACAAAATAACATTTTACCACTCGACCAAACAGTGTGTATTTTCCACCTGCTATGTCGGTCTATTTAATTTTGTCATATGCATATTGAAAAACCTTGTGGTCCCTCTTAATGTGTCTGACAGACAGTCTATAGTTAGAGTTACAGTTGTAAATATTATCCCAAGTCCAGATGTTGATTTCTGATGATGTTTCATGCATTGATTATATGTTTATGAATGACACTGTGATTAAAGTGTTGTCAACTTTGATGCATTTTATGTCTTATAAACTGCACTTTGTGTATGAAAAGTAATTTACCAATAAACTGGCATTGCTCTGTTTAACAGCCCTATATGCATCTGACAGAACTCGCTGTACACAACGAAAAGTATAAAAAGATATTCATGTTTCTGGAGAATGGTAAATAAATTGAGTTAGGAACAGTTTCCGTGAATATGAATTCAGGTTTCAGTCAAACAATTCATTATCTCCAACAATCGTCATTCCCATGGGGTTCAGATAAATGAATCACTTACCGCCTTGAAATCCCACGTAGGAAGTTCCTCCCTTGATTCGGGGGATGTTGATGACAAAGTAGACAAATATCCTTGTGTTGGCGCTACTGCTGTATTTGTTTATCTCATTGGCACATGAATACCTGAGGAATTGAATGCAGTTGGCAGGGTGAAAGGAATAACGTGATATAATGTAATGAGTATGCAAGGGTATCAGTAATAGTAATAGCAGCCAGGTCGATAACTAGAAAGCAGTCAATAAGGTGCAGATATGACAGTGCAAATTGTGTTTGAGAAACACAAGCTTCCCTTCTGCCAATAACTCCAAAGTGTGCTTGAAGGCAAGATCACACATGGACAGGAGAAAAAAGAAACTAAAATGCAATAATTTCTTCCTTTTGACATGTGGACCCTGTTAACAAGAGTTGGTTATTATGGGCCACATTCATATTCCTCAGCAGTTATAATGGTTTCAGTTTAAACTTGGTGTTGCTGGCACTGTTGGTTCAAGGCAAAAGTTGACAAGAAATGAGACGTTTAAAGATAAGGCCAGCATAATATGTCTTTTTGATTATCAACACGGTTTATACTTCCTCTGATTTCAAACTCCACCCGGCCTCTATGTCAGTATTTCCAACCTTTTGTCTGCCACGGCACATTTTTTTTCTAAAGAAATAATCCCACAGCCCACCACTATCCTGTTAATTGACTTGATCTTAGCAAACAAATATTTTAAATGACTCTGGAATCGAGAGGCACTCCGGCAAGAGTGGACGAGGGAGGGAATATTCGACTCACAAACTGAAAAGAATTACCGAAGACTAAATTAAAGACCAAGGCATTTGGCACAATTCATATTTAATATAATTAACTCCTCAAGAACCGAATCTCAAAAGAGAGTCAAACCTTAGACCACTACGTATAGTGAAACTTGTTCTGATCAACACAAAGCTGCTGTTCTGCTGGCATGGGTGGATTAGATGAATTAGTGCAGTCTTGCAATTTAGATTTTGCAACGGAAAAGCTAATTTATATATATATTTTTTTTCAAGTGGAACTTAAAACATTTTCACAGTGGTGAGCTGTCACTCAACGAGTGTGCTGCGGAACAGAAGACTGCTCCATGTTGGTCATTTTGCACAGGGTGACTAATGTTACCAAGTTGTATGCCTTTGTAGGTGCATGACTTTGCAAACTGTAAGCATGTCTGAGGGCTTAGGTAATTCCATTCTGTTCTAGATCCTAACTGTTTACAGTCAGAGGGGAGGAGAAGAGAAAAGAGAAAAACACTTTTCTTTGGGCTGAGCTGTCTGGACTGGCTAGCCATTCATTTCCCCCGCTCCATCTCATCATCACAGTCACTAGAGTCCAGGAGCAGAAGAGAAATGGGCAATCCATCCACCTGGACTTGGTTGTCAGCTGTCTGGATTCTGGTTAATCCTTAACCAGCAGGAGTTGAAAGTAAATGGGGTGCCAAGGTGCATTTAGGGTTAGTTTTATGGGTAACATTTTGTGAGAACTACAATGCTTGTGTTTTCCATTGTAAATAGGTGTTATTGAAATAGGAGAAGACTTATTTGTGAGCTGCATTTAATGATTTTAACCTTCAACTGAACCACCTAACTTCAGAAAAAAAGTCAGAAAATCACTGGGCAAGTAACCATCACTTACTTGGCAGAAGACAAAATGTTCCTGCTGTGGGAAGTGTTGTCATATTCTGTTTGGATGATGAGCAGTTTGTCCTCATTTTTCGAATCAAGACATTCCCTGGTTTTGAAACATGAGCATAATGTTACCGCATCTGTGTACCAATTTATTTTTTTCAATTTCAAGAATACTTTGTGGGATCATAAAGAGCCAATCCCGTTCTTTGTACATTATGTGTGTGGCCTAAATATATGTATATTGTATATTATTTGTGGGCGAAACGGAGAGTGACTCCAGCTACCTCGTCTCTGTAGCACAAGCTCTGAATGAAAAACACATGATGTAACATAATTTCCTATACATAATATGAATGCTGTAAATTCATTTGTCAGATTTTGTGGGGAATTGCATAGAACTGTATTGCTAATTCAAGATTCAAGATTCAAGAGGTTTATTCATCACATAATGTAAGTCATATCTAGCCCATGCATCAAAAACATGAAAACTGATAATTATGTTCATCTTGGGAAATCATGTGGTGCCTTCGGTGTACTGCACGTTACCGTTTCCCCTCATCATAAACAACCAAATGACAAAAATACAATTTACACACCTGATTTTCTTGATGAAAGAAAACTCTGTGTCAAATTGATGCAGTGACAGAAGTTGGATGTCACTGAGATCCATGACATCCTGGAAGTGTTGAGTGTCTGATACAGTCAATAGCCTTGAAAATGTTGTCACCTTAAAAAAATAGCATGGTTAAATATGTTTTTTTAAATCACAGATTTTCAAAATGTTTCATAGGAATCCTGAAAAGATTACCTCTGTGAAATGAAGGCTTTCGTGACCTTGCTGTTGTCTGTGTGCAACCATGAAGTCAGCCAAAGAACTGTGTATCCCCTCTCTAAAGTACTCTTCAACCAATCTTTCTCTTTCCTCATGAAGCACTCTAGAGTTGTCCAGGCGAACAACAGAGTCTGGAGTCGCACAGCCTAGCAGTGTGTGCTTAGCCAGGTCCAGAACACTCTGATCATTTGCGTTATCATCCATCCATCCTGTTACTTGCAGGACTACAGAGGCACATGTGTCTGAGTGGTAGCCGACAAAGACATCGCTTGGCACAAATTGTGTTGAGGAGACAAAATCCTTCACCCATTCCTTTAGCTGATCAACAGTGTTCCTCTGCTTGGGTGTGAGGACAGTATTTATGTCAAGGTAATGTTTCTCCAGCCTGTTGATCAGTGGAATGGGAAACTGCTTGTACACCACCTCTTTTTCTTCAATGACAATCAGCCTGAAGTTTGGGTGAACTCTGCACTTCACACGATGGGTTCCCAATCCAAGATCTACATACTTTTGACCACCAAGAGTCACATAGTATTGGTTGAGAGCATCATAAAGACTTTCATAGAGGTTCTGGAGGTTCAGAAGAACAGCTGTCTGTCCGGTCTCCATGCAGAGCTTGACACGGTTGATATTTCTGCAGATCTGTGTGTACTCTTGGTCCTTGGGAAAACTTGACCCAAAGATGATTTCTGGGTGGGTTTGGTCAAATGAGACATCTTTGAGATTCTTTAACATCTGTTGAAGAATCTGGAGAGCTGCGTAGTTCTTTGTGAGAATTAGGAGGTACCGGCTTTCCTCCGTTTGGTAGCATGGAGTGATGCATTGCTTTACCAAGTCCACAGTATTGATGCTGTGTTTTGTAAAAGAATCTTGAAGCTCTTCTTTGAATATGTTACTCACATAATCGTCATCTTTTCCACTAAAGTTTCTGAGAACAGCTTCAGTGATTTGATCTGCAGTAGGGAACTTTTTCGAAGCTTTGGTGATGGAAAATACCATCTTTACAAGGCTGTAAAAATCCCGCAAACCAAAGTAGCCTTTGCCTCTTTCACTTATTTTTATGTATGCCTTGGCAAAGGGCACAAAGAGGCACGTGATTGTTGCAAGACTCTTTTTGTCAGATGAGCATATCCCCTTTGCACTTTTGATGAGCTCGGTGCTGTCCGGATCTCCACGGGACACAAACATTCCACGATTCATTTTGGCAGGGTCCAATGCCCAATTTGAAATGCCAATAAATCCGACCCTTTTATGAGGTAGTGGCTCGTCGTCAATGCAGCCTTCTTCCAGCAATGGATGCAGGGTTTTTAATGGCATTTTTGGGGAATCCTCCGCCAAGCCAATTTCATCAAGAACAACAACTGATATGTATTCATCAAGGTTTTTGCTCTCTTGAAAGCGAGCACTCTGTTTGAATGTGTTGATGATTCCTTCAGGAGTTGAGTGGGGGCTGCACTGGAAAGACACAAGATGAATCTGCTTCAGCTTCTTGAAGATGTCAGAGGAAGATGCCAAACCCTGCATTGCATCTGCCACCAGTGTCTTGGATAGTGATTTTGAACTCCCTGGTTTCCCAACAATAAACAAAGGAATTCTAAGTTCAATGCAGATCACCATCATGAAGACATTCTCCTTCAATGCTTCATTTTTTGCGATTGTCTCACCCATTGGTACACCACTGAGGAGGAGATCCTGCATCAGTTGAACTTCCTGTGTCAGTCTTGTTGAGGTGAACGGACCAGAAAGCACTTGGCTCAGAATTTCCTGATATTGACTTTTTGTCTCCAAGCAGGATTGATAGCACACCCCTGTGGCCATCAATAGTGACCAAAGGACTCTGTCAGAGGCAGGTGAAAAGGACTGTGCATTACTCTCCTTTTGATTCTGGTTTTGCTGGTCGAGGAAATCATCCAAATACTTTTTAAACTCAGCATGGCGTTTGTGGAACCACAGAAACACTTGCATGCAGCGTTCAACATCCCTGAGACTGACAAAGCTGCATTCATCGTTTCTCGACCTCATGAATTTTTGCGATTTAAACAACACCACAATTATCTTCTTGATGTAACTTTTGTCAATGCAGTTGGTATCCATCTGTCTTCTCACTATTTGCTCAATGTACATTTGCTCTGTCTGGTCACTGAGCTGCCCAAAGTCCCAAACAAGAGGCATCATGCTGGGAGGCAATACCTGAACCCGATACACCAGCTGGCGGAGAGGGATGGATCCAAGCCTTTCTTCAGTGTCTTCTGCCCGAACTCTGTATCCCAATCCAGAGGCCTCCAGCCTCTCAATCATCTTGTCTGTGTGTTTTCTGTATGGGTTACAAGCAGCAATAATCTGCAGTCCTATTTGAGAGTCCAATTGCTCTCCCTGAATGGTCTTGTCACACATAACCTCCTTGATGCTGCTAATGGCTTCGGTTGTATTTGCCTCATCAAAGAAAAGAACAGAGTCAAAGCCGTGTTTCTCTTTGTTGTTCTTGGCAAGTGTCTTTGCCTCCCGCACTTTGGCGTAAATCATTTCTGACGTAGTACCTCCGTGTACCTTGACCAGTTTCATATTTTCTGTCGATGCTCCACGCTTTCTGAAGTCACACAAGTACTTGATGAGCTTAGTCTTTCCACATCCCGTTTCACCCATAATGATAACTGGAATGCCACACCTGAATCTCATATGGATGGCCATCATTTTCAGTACATTATCAGTGGTGAGCTCATATGTTTCATCAGGATCTTTTGAACACTCGACGCCAAGCACTTTTCTCAAATAATCAATCTTGTCAGCTCTCGAGAGATTATCAAAGTCCACGTCAAAAGGGACCCCCTGGAGTCTTAATCCATTGTAGAGCTTTCGAGTCATTATATTTTTCTTGATTACTTGTTTTGTTAAAGGGTTAATGGCATCAACCCCACTGGCATTGATCTGCAGATGAAATCCGATGAATGTCATGGATGTGCGGTCACTATTGAAGAATATGTATGGATGTGGTTCGAATTCCCACCTCTTCCTGATGATGAAAGCGGCCAAGTCTCTTTCATTGTGTCTGGTGGGGTCTTGGGTTCCTGGGCTCTGATCGGTTATGCAGAGTGATGGGGTGGCAAAGTCTTTGGACATCAATATCATACACTTAACTACAAAGCTTTTGAACCCATGCAGGGTATCATCAATGAAGTCAAATTTGCAGAAGTCTGAGTTCTCACAGTCTTTCAGCTGACAATTGAGAAACCAGGTAAAGTTTCTCAGCTCTGCCCAAGATGGATCAATTACTCCGCAGTAGAAAAAGAGGATTTGTAAGCACTCTTCATGAGTTCCCTCAACCTCATAAGTTCCCTCAACGTTTAGAAAAGTGAACTTGTCAAGGTTTTCATTTTTCTGAAAACGGGATAGGTACTGGAATGGTCTCTGATAGGACTGGCTCCTAAAACACTCATCATCCATGAGGGGCTCATCACTCTCCAGGTCAGGGATGTTTCTTCGGTTAATTTCAAATTCCATTACCTTCTTTGGTGGATGACAAAACACCTTCGGAAATACTTCAAAGAATGCAAAGTTTTCCTTTTGACCCTGAGAATAAACGAAGAGAGGAAATTCCAAAATTCAGTGGCATGCAAAATAAAAAAAGCGTTTACTTGTATTATAGAAAATATACATATTAAATAAATCATGTCAGAACCAGCTGCGATGATTTCAATCCCCTTTTACTTAGTGGCTCTCTTTTATTCTTGATCTATTATCAGGCAGGAAGGATGCATATAACGAACTGTATATATTGCAGTAAATGTAAACAGGGGATGACAAGAAGCAAAACAAAGATGGTGAGGCCCAATTTAGCTTCACTGTTAACACACATATTGTTAGATTCAATATTAACTCCAACCCAGTATAAACCATTTATCTTAATTATGTTACAATTGAGTCAATGTAAATACTTAAAGGAAAAATTGAAGGTATTTCTTAACCCATAACGTATTTTTCGATGGTTGGCTTTTCTCTCAATTGAAAAGATCCTGACACCAATCACTCAGGTAGACTACCCATGACCGAAAAACAAGATTTAGGTAAAAAATACCAGTGTTATCCTTCAACTTTGTACATTTCACTATGACAGCTGTCATTGCCTAATGGTTTGTATAAGGTGCGAAAAAGTTATATCTAGGAATGTGGCCAAAAATGTAATGGTTAGGTATGAAATCAGCCATGTATAATGTTCGATATGGTCAAGTTTAGGTATGAGATTACAGATGGTCATGGCTAGGTATAATATTAGAGTTGGTGTAGATCTGAGTTTGGTGTGGTTGAGGTCAGGGAAAGTATACAGAAGACTGTATACCAACGTGGAATGCAACCAAATGCCAAAGATTTACAGAGCCCCCAATGTGCAAGCAAGCTAATACTTAAGTAACATTGACTCAACTCAGTTGATAGTCTGCTGACACAGAATTAAGTATTAACATCGGACATTCCAAGTAAAGTGTTCTTGACTTACAGATGGAGAGTTGTGGGTGGGCTGCTCATATGTGGTTTCTAGCAACTCAATGATATACAAGTGTTTTCGGCTGCACTGCCACATCAGTCCATCAGAATCACTTAGGCACCGTAGAAACAACAGCTTGAATAGAAATTCATCCAAGCCTCTCTGCACCTGCACAACAGCATTTGAGTATTTATACATTCAGGACTAGGACTTTGGTAGTATCGTATTAATTGTGGATATAGCTCTCTAAAAGCTATTCTAAATAGGACAGAGATTGCTTACAGATGATGTGACATCAAAATGAAACACTTTGTGATCTCTGTCTCTCGGCGTGTCGAACAAAGACAGGAGAACCTTGTGGTCATCAATTTCATGGTCTGTGAGTCGAATGCACTTCTTGAATGCTGTTCCCGACTTGACCGTTCTCTCCAGCTTTTCATACAACCTCTGCACATACAGGGACTTGCCTAAAATAGTTAGTAGAAAGATTTCAGATGTTGTGCAATGCTTTTGTGGAATTAAACATGATGATTATATGTGAACTTGTGTGAAGGAGTTATATATGTGGACAGGTAAACAAGAATATAATGGAAAATGACTTGCTAACATGCTACAATGCTTATCCTGGTGTTTCCTTTATTCCATTAGCTAATTAAAGCATCCAGTTCCCTATGTAATACAACAATCCTCTCATTTGTTTCCTTTAAAAAAATACTCCTTAAAAATACTCTGAGCTGGTGGATGTCAAAACAAAGACTTACCAACTCCTGCTCGCTGAGAAGAAACAATCCCAACAGACTGGCCCCTTTTGAACAAGGAGGCAGCGCTTTCTTCATCTGAAGGAAAAGAGTTATGTCTAGACAGATACTTCTGGATCCTCTCCAGAGGCTCATGTGGCACAAAATTTCTTCTGAACTGACTGAAGGCAGTGGGGATGTAAGTGCTCTCCCTCTCGGAGCTGCAGTAAATCACCAGCTTGTAATCATGTTTCCACAGAGAGCCAAGCTTCTGAAAACACTTCTCCATTGCATAGCTCACATCATAGCTGAGCTGATCTGCCCAAAGTATGGCGTAGGTCTTCCGGCCAGGATAACCAGGTGTGAGACATCTCCTTAGGATAAGCTCCACTTGCTCGTAAGGAGTGGTAGGTTTGCAAAGGAGAACCTCATCATAGGTGGGCAATTGCTCATAATCATTTGTCATGTACAAGCAGATACTTGAAGCCAGTATTTCATCATGTGGGCAGATGACCAGATTAGGCTGACCTGAGAAGAGGCCTTTTGGGAGTGCTCTTCTGACTGAATCATCTCTTGTCTCTGAGAGCATTGGCTCCCCATATTCATCTTCTTCCTGGCCCTCTGTGACGGCCAGCATTTGTAATACACCCCCAAGAGTCCTTACATCCATTGTGTCATGGAGGACAACTCCCATATTCTCCATGTAGGCTTTCCATACTGCTTCCACCTTTCTCAAAGTACCACAAGTATCCTCACTGTCGTCCTGATGCTTGAAAGCAGTTTGGTATTGGACATCTTCAATGGTCTCATTGCTTTGGTCACACTGTTTGTGAAACCTTGCCCATGCATTCCACACATCGGACACGGAACAGCTGGGTTTTATGAAAGACAGCATCATCAAAGCTTTGTCCTCTATTTGAGCATTCATATTGGTCCGAGTCAAAGCATTACACAAGTACACTATTTGTTCTGCAGTGAAGTAGTTCAGGTAGTAGTGTTCACATCTTTGTCTGTCCATAAAGTTTTGCCAGTCGCCCAAAAACAACTCCATCATCTTGCAGAGTGCTGGAAGCTGATCCGCTGTTTTGCCACTCACTGTGAACTGAGGACTCTCCTTACAAATGTTGAATTCCATGATAATACCAGGGTCCCTCTGGGTATTACAACAAATCTCAGCTCTCCAATATCTAAATAAGGGGTTTCCTGCCGCACAAATGTCTACGAATACTCTGGCAAGTCTTTGGACACTGTCAAAAACCTGGAGATAAAGAGGATGAATGGAGATTTCAGGTAAGCATTTTCATCAAAAAACATATAAACACAACATTCCTCCTAGTATTCAAGTTTGGTTTATATTTTGACTTTGGGTCATTTACCTGCATCACTGTCTAAGGAAAGACTATGCTAACACACAATGAGAGGCTATATCAATTGTTAATATTCATAATAAATAAATATATATATATATATACACACGTAAAAAATATTATATATATATATATATATATATATATATATATATACACACACACCAATCAGCCACAACATTAAAACTGGACAGGTGAAATGAATAACATTGCCCATCTTGTTCCAATGGCACTTGTCAAGGGGTGGGCAGGATTAGGCAGCAAATGAACAGTCAGTTCTTGAAGTTGATGTGTGGAAGCAGGACACATGGGAAAGCATAAGGATCTGAGCAACTTTGACAAGGGCCAAATTGTGATGGCTAGACAACTTTGTCAGAGCATCTCCAAAACAGCAGGTCTTGTGGGCTGTTTCCGGTATGGAGTGGTTAGTACCTACAAAAAGTGGTCCCAGGAAGCACAACCGGTGAACTGCCGACATGGGCAGGGTACAGCTCTCTCATGGTTTCAATCATATCTATCAAACAGAACTCAGTTTGTCAACATCAACGGCTCCTCCTCCTCCCATGCCTCAGTCAACCATGGCGTCCCTCAAGGCTCCGTGCTTGGTTACATTACATTGCATTTCGCAGACGCTTTTATCCAAAGCGACTTACAATTATTCAAACACTGACGGACGCAGCCATCAGGAGCAATTAGGGGTTAAGTGTCTTGCTCAAGGACACTACAGCATGCTAGCAGGAGGAGCCTGGGATTGAACCAGCAACCTTTAGATTACTAGACGACCAGCTCTGCTCCCCCTCGACCAGATCATTCGTCACCATGGTCTCAACTTCCACTGCTATGCTGATGATACACAGCTTTATCGCAGCACCTCACCATCCATTCAGTTCCCCCCACAGTCTCTGGTCAACTGCCTCCATGCCATAAAAACCTGGATGACAACAAACCTACTCCAACTCAACAGCAAAAACTCAGAGCTCATGGTTGTAGCCCCAAAGCCGCTGCTCTGGAAGGTTGGAGAGCTCCTCCTCCTCGTCAACGGCTGTTCGATCAAAACATCTCCTGAGGTCCGCAACCTGGGCGTTATCCTGGACTCTACCCTCTCCTTTCAGTCTCACATCAGATCTATCACCAAGTCCGCTTTCTATCACTTCAAAAACATCTCCCGTCTCCGTCCCTCACTCTCAGACTCCGTGGCAGAAACCCTCAACCATGCTTTTATCACCTCCTGGTTGGACTTCTTTAACGGAGTATTGTCCACACACTCCATCCCGGAACTTGCGGTCCTCAGACATGGGTCTGCTGTCCATCCCCGTACCAGATTACGAACTTTCGGAGACAGAGCTTTCAGCGTGGCAGCCCCCACCCTCTGGAACTCTCTCCCTCCCATAATCCGTAACGTCCCGACCCTGGACACTTTCAAAAACAACCCTTAAGACCCACCTTTTCACCATGGCCTTTCCCCATTAGTTAGTTAGTTTAACTATTCATTTGTTTTTGTTTTGTTCCACTTTCCCTTAATCCCGCCCCCTTGCCACTCTCCTGTACAGCGACCTTGGGTTTTTTGAAAGGTGCTATATAAATGTAAGTTATTATTATTATTATGGGTGCCCAAGGCACATTGGTGCGCATGGGGAGCAAAGAATAGCCTGTCTGGTCCGATCCCACAGAAGAGCTACTGTAGCACAAATTGCTGAAAAAGCTAATGCTGCTATGATAGAAAGGTGTCAGAACACACAGTGCATCACAGCTTGCTGTGTATGGGGCTGCATAGCCGCAGACCGGTCAGAGTGCCCATGCTGACCCCTGTCCACTGCCGAAAGCGCCTACAATGGGCATGTGAGCGTCAGAACTGGACCATGGAGCAATGGAAGAAGGTGGCCTGATCTGATGATCACGTTTTCTTCGACATCATGTGGAGGCCATGGTGCGGGTCCGATTCAATCAAACATCTGTGGAATGTGCTGGAACAACAAGCCCAATCCATGGGGGCCCCACCTCACAACTTACAGGACCTAAAGGATCTGCAGCTAAC
Organism: Zeus faber; assembly: GCF_960531495.2. Classification (NCBI taxonomy): domain Eukaryota; kingdom Metazoa; phylum Chordata; class Actinopteri; order Zeiformes; family Zeidae; genus Zeus; species Zeus faber. Next base: position 36,616,231 of record NC_137193.1, read on the forward strand.
TTCTTGGTGTCAGATACCAACAGGACTCCTTCAGAGGCCTTGTTGAGTCCATGCCTCCACGGATCAGAGCTGTTTTGGCAGCACAAAGGGGAGCTGCACAATTCTTGTGGTTATAAATGGTCGTTTTAATGTTGTGCCTGATTGGTGATCTCAAATCAGCCCTGATGTAAAGAATAGATAATACAGGTCAACCAAACAAATCTTGTAACAATAAATCTTGTGAAAATGTGAAAGATATCTGTCTACAACACCAGACCTCGGCAAAGTGGTCCACTTCATTCAGGTGCTGCTGACCCCTCCTGGACATCAACATCAGTTTGTTCTGAAGCTCTCTCAGCTCTTCTAAGTTGTAGGTGCGTATTGAGCTTTCTGTGTGTCCTTCCTGAATTTGCAGCATCAAGGAATTCTCTAAAATAAACTATTGGAGAAAACATGAAAATGGTATGAATTGTATTATCATTTATTTGGAGAACACAGATTATCTGACCATCGTTGTTTAAACTAGTACATGCCTGTTCAAAATGTAAGACTTTCTGAGAAATGTTAATAGCACAGTTGAACAAAATGTCAATGATTCATCCTGTGTTCCACAATGGAAGATAAAACTGTGGGTTAAAGTTGTACACCTGGGAAAGACACTCTTTGTGACTCAGTCCCAGACCCCTGAAGCCCCGCTCCCCGTTGGCTCGCTGTTTGCTGTTTATTCAAAGTATATTAATATTACATGTGTTGAATGTCCAAATTGCACCAAATTAGACACTGCATGTCCTTGGGTCCCCAGCAACACACACGCCAAGTGTGAAGTAGATCGGATGAACGGTTTTCGAGATAATCAAAGGACAAACAGACAGACAGCCCGACAGAGAGTGCTTCCTTTATAGTTAGATTATACTGTATAGTGAGATGTGGCTGGCAAAAATGATCATATAGCATAATTTTTGCCAACTTTCAACTAGAAGAATGGATAATTTAAAATGTTAACGTTGAACCTGCCTTGTTCTGGGTTCCTGCCTTGACAATGTAGATTCCCTTCTGGTTGATGGAGGTTGCCAAGGACAGAGAGGAGCGCTCAACAGATCCATGACTCTCCTTCACTGTCTTCCACCACTCCAGGTGACGTGCAGTGTCCCGCTGAAACAATGACACAAACACAAGGGGGCTGAATTAGTTGAGTTTGTTAAATAATTATAAGGATCAACCTGATTTCCAATACACAGTATGAACTGGTTCTGATCTTTCTAAAAGGAAGCCAGCAACAGGTGAGACTTCTGACCTGAAGAAACTTATATGATTTTGTTTGCTAAGCTGTATCTTTTCTATTTAAATATGTACAATAAATCAAGTGAGAAATTTATTCAACAGTGCATATTTCTCTTTGCTCAATTTTTGGCTTTAATCGATGCGCCGGAGAAGCAGACTTGAATGAACATTTTCTTAACCCAGTCCATGCTTCTTTCCAGTCCAGTTTAGACATGAACAAGATAATAAGTCGAAATAGCGAACTGTGGCAATCCTGTTTCCCTTTTAAATAATGAATCACAAACCATGAGTAAATGGGTGAGGTGTGAAATATTTTCTAGAATGGAATCTAACCAGCTTCTTTGGTAAGTTCTTGTCATTTTCTAAGGCTTTCCACAAGTTGGTCAGCGCCTCCTTGAAGGCTTGCAGGTCTGACTTTGGTTCCAGTCCGTAGAGAACTGAGGAGTATCCCAGGATGCTGTCGTGGAAAAAAGCCACACGATCAACATCCTGGGCGTTTTCCCCGGCAGAGATGGAGGCCAGGTCCACAAACACCTTGAGCTCGTTGATATCTGCAATGACAGCATTACGGTTTGAGCAATACAACTTTGTGAAGATGTTCCCTTCCTCTCAAAAGAACAGCCAATATTTACCTTTAAGGGCCTCTTTAACCCACTGCACAAACTCTTTGCTCAGACCGAGTTTCCTGAGACATGTTCTGCCGTCATCTGTTATGCCCCCAAGAATATCTTCAGTCGCCAACAAACGAGCATTAATCTCATGCAGTTTCTTTTTCTTTAAGCCAGGCTCATTCTAAAAGAAAAGGTTAAGATTACAGTCAGTATAAAATAGATTAGATAAGTCAGTATTAGACATATTTCATTCAAATATCTTCAATGTCGAGAGTGAGACATTTATATACAAGATGTTTTTCAATAGATGTAGATGATAGAGTTAAAACAAAGTGACTTTCCTCTATGTTGTATGCCAAGCCTGCTGACAGCACAGACTATAAAATAAAAATCTGTTAATTTGTAAAAACAATTGGCTAGGTGTGACAGAAACAGCCCTTGTAAAGGTTTCACTACGCACCATCTCCCGGAATGGCTCCAGTGCCGGGAAATCAGTGTTGGGACAGACGGTCTGACTCATTTCCAGGATCAGCTTGGCAGATTCCAACGCACGATGGAGATCTCGGTACTTTCCAAGCTGCCGGATCCTCTCGGTGATCCACTTCCTTCCATCTCTGGTGTCCATCTTGCACATGATGTCCAGCTCTTTCCTCATCTCACTATCGCTTTCTCTGTAGTCTTCAAAGATGTCGTCCACCTCCTCCAGGGATAGTGTTGCATTTTTCAGACCAGTGTAGATTCTTAGGTACTTGTCATAGCAGCTCTGGAATATCTGGCTGTGGATCTGGTCCAATGTGTAAATCTCTTCATGCTCGTGGGGCCCCTCGCCATCCTCTTCCTCACTTGTTCCTCTTGACAGCTCCTCCACTCGATTGCTCCACCACACTTTGAAAATGGAGCTCTCCTTTATCTTTTGTAGTTGAGAGGCCATTTGACGTGTGTTTTCATCAAGGTCAAAATATTTAACCAACCCTGTGGTCTGTTCACCAGATGCCCCCCGCACTTCTTCTATTAACTCATCCAGGGTCATTGTCTCGATGTTTTGAGCCAATTTGTTATCCAGGCCATTGAAGTCAACTGTAGGTTAAAGTTAGATATCAATACAGAATTTGCTTTGAAAACAGGCTGTTGCTGAAGAAATACAATTCTAAGCAGCTTAAGTCATCTGCAGGTTTAAGTAAAATGTATTATGGTACTGCACATACTGTACCACGACAGGCTGATCGTGGATCGGATTTGGCTTTTGAACCTCTTGCTGTTGAACTATGCCCCGTTACAATTTTTCTTTTGGACTGAGCATGAAAAGTCATGATACAAATACAACAGCCAATAGTCGATCAGATTTTAAATTTCTCATACTGACTCATGGTGTTTCTGAGACAAAACAAAGTAAAAGGTGCTGTTCTGATTATGTACCAGGTCCACTGACCTTTGACATGTTTGGGAACCTCCTGGCAGACTTGCAGAAGGCCTTTGACCAGCTCCCTCTCTGTCTGAATAGCTTTAACTTGTGCTTTTCTCAGCTCCAGGAGGCATGTCATTTCCTCGTTATCGTTACAGCGGCCATCTTCACATAGTCCGTCTGGGACAGGAAAATTAACACAACAGTAGACAATTACCCATAATTTAACTCTAGCTGGGAAAACATCAGACTCAGTAACACCGCAATGTATTGTATTCCAGCCATACTAAGCTTTGTGAATATAATAATACATTTTTCAGCATTGGAATGGAAGTAACAAATCTAAATGATCAATTTATGTTACAGTTCAGATACAGATTATTACTGATATGACAGAAGCTAGAACTAAATGTCAATGTAAAACGATGTATAAATAAACGGATATAAAACCAGCTGCAGCTGTAGATAAAAAAAATCCTCACCTATCTTTGCCAATTTTGCAAACTGTTGGCAGCAATCCGCGTTATGCAGGATTTTGTTCAGAGTTTTCATTTGGATATTGCCGTTGAAGAACTTTTCCGACGTGGATCTAAATGCTGAAATCGCTGATTCCATTCTCAACAAGGCATCCGGTGTCAACGGGTCAATCTTTTTTCCTGCAACTGGAAAACAAGCAGAGTTTGAAAATAGCCTGAAAAATAATCTGCTGTGTTTCATGCAACTGTTTCAGTTCTACAGTGGTTGTGTTTACTTTAAATATATAAAGAAATTTGATCTTTTGGCTCCTGCAGCAGTTAAATTACACTATGAGATAACTTTTCTTAAGTACGAAGATCGTTGCATTTGAACCCTGTGTTTAAAGTCATATGTTGTCCATATCTAGACAATTTATACTAGAGGACCAGTGTTATCAGTTTCCACAGTGAACAACCTGAATATTGAAAAGTCTGTGTACCTTTCTCTAATGCTAACAGGTGAAATGAATTGTCCAAATAAACTGGCATTCCACTTGTATGTGCACAGTGGGTGTTCATGTATTTAGTAATATGTAGATAAGCACCTTCCGCCTGAAAGACTGTTGTGGCCAGGGGCCAGTTTAAAAGATGCTCCATCACCAAATCCTCGCTTGCTATGAAATGTCCAGCTTCATCAGTGGGCCAGGACTTCACGACAATCACAGATATCAGCTTCCTAAACTTTCTGACATCATGTTTCTCCAACAGATGGTTGATCTCTTTTCGAGATTTATCCTAAACAGGGAAAATTAAACATGAATCATGAACCACCAGGATGCAGGAGGGAAGGTCCTAGTCGAGAGCTAAAGAAGAGGAAGAAACACTTTATTAATCCCTGTGGGAAAATGAGCCCGCTGAGTTTTCACCCATCCTGAGCATCCAGAAGCAGTGGGTTGCCACATAGTGGTGCCAGGGACCAATTCCAGCTCTTTCCAGCTCTTTCTCCATCATTCATATAGAATGTGGTTGATTAACATTTTGCATTCCCCCTAAATAAATCATGACAGAATTAAAAACTTCACAACTCAAGAGCACCCGACTCTTCTGACTTCCTGAATCAATGGAAAAAGAGCTGGAAAGTTTAACAAATCCTTTTACTGTAGTCACTCAGTCACTTGTAAAAAGATGAATCTTCAAAAAGAGCCAACATTTTCATTACTACTGCCCTGATTTTGAATGTGAATCAACGGATGGTCAGCTGCCCCCAATCAGAAAATCTCTGTATTCTGCTGCTTGTATGAGGACTCCGCCACCCGACATTCTTGTCAACAATGACCAATTCATTTAACTGTAATCCCAGCAGTTACATGCTGTATAAAACGTACCTGACAAATAGTGGCCACTGCTTCGAAGGCACATTTCTCCACTGATTCAGACAGCGACGGCCACCTTGTGTGCAGGTTGTCTATATCACTGCAGTAGATGCTGATCCTGTCCATTGGGCTTTCCTGAATCAAAGCGTTCCTAAGTGAAGCGTTTCAAACTCTACCAGACAAAGCCATGTATAGTCAAATAAAAGGCACTTTTACCGTTCTTAGTTTTCCTTCAAAGTCATCTACAAAGGGGCTTGTCCAGAATGAAGTGGATCTATTTTGATTGCAGGTGAAGGAGATTAGCCGATTCCAAACCTAGAGCATGACACAAGGGGAGAACTTTGGCACCTTGCTTCCCACAGTGAATGTCAGCGAGAACTTCCAGGCAAGATTCAATGAAATACAAACATCTTTTAGCACAGTTGTTATCATCTATCTATTGTCTACTAGCTACTGCTATTACTGATGAACACTGAGGGCGCCTACAGACTACACGACTGTCAACATCCTAATGTCACTGGGGCGTTCAGACTTTTTTTTTTGTCTTGTGGACGTAGCAGTGTTCAAACTACACGATGTGCCCCAGATGGGGGTTTTCAGACGACAATACTACTACACTACTACATGATCTTACACTTGGCGAGAGCTGCTGTCTCGCACAAACACACGCAAGACCTGGTGGACTATGTGTATTTTTCCACGTGACTTTGCCAAAAGTTACAGCAAAAACGAGTGGAGCTTTTATAATGAACAAAGGTTTATTTTTTTAGTCGCGTCTTGAATCTTGAATTACTACTTGAAGTCCTAAAGAGTCAAAAGCAACGAAAACACTTGATGTTCGATTACTTTTATATACATTACAAGCGTTCCATATACACTTCTATATTACCCCCCCCCATTTCCCCTGCCAGATATCTGTCAGGCATGTGGTTCGGCGATCCCTCAAATCGCGTGAACACAGTGGTCACCCAGTGACCTTCCAATTTCATTCTGATCATTGGTCGCTTTGAGCTTTGTTCGGCAAATGGAAAATCAGGCTAAAATAACCGTTTGCACTCTGCATTAGTAAGTGCTGCTATGCCTGTCTGACCCTGCCAACCATATGTGTTACATTGTTATCAAGCTAAACAATTAACTGAAGCTGTGAAAAGTCAAACCTTAATCTCTTCTGTTGAGTTAAAATGTGGACCACTCTTAAGCAGTTTTTTCGGAAATGTATTTCTTCTCCACTCTCTCACTGTTTCTAGTGTCTCTTCCAGTGCCTCTATATGAAGTCTCTCTCCAAACTGCAACAAGATCATTTAAACACAAGGTTAATTAAACTTGGTAAGAGGAAAACAACTTATATAGTAACCATTTAAATCTGTTTCGATAAGGACCATGAGATTCCAACCTTGGCATCATCGAATGAGTTTGCGATCAGACGGACCAAGTCCAGGAACTGTAATGGAATGTCACAGTGACGTTGTTCCATTGAGAAACGGCAGATCATACCAAGAAGTCCCACTGCTGTTTTGAAACAACTCTCTATGTATTCTCCATCATAACTGTAAAGAAAAAAATAGATTACAGTGAGAGAAATCCCAATCCTCTAATTTATTGTTTTCAGCATGTCCACCCAGGTTTTCATATCTTGATAGTTCTCCTCTCCCCAACATCATGTTAGTTTGTAAGTTACTAAAATACATCAAATTGATGGCTCCTAAAGGGAGTGTTTGCGCAATTGTATGGTGAATGTTGATTAATTTTACTGTAGATGAATTAGCCGGTGGGGGGGGGGACTGACCTGTCTAACATGCTCATTTAAACCTCTAAACGACACGCTTAACAAGACAGGCGTCACAGTCCTTACTAATGGCACACAAGTAGCCAGACGTTGTACTCTTCCCTTTTCCTATGGACACAACTCAAATGTGTGCGCAACTGAGCAGGACAGACAAGCCCTCTTGCTGGATGAGCTTGGTTTCAGGTCTTTGTTCCCTCGGCTGTAAGGTTCATACTTGGGATGAATGTTCTGACTTGAAGCCCAGTGTCAATGGAAGCAGCCCTGCGGCCCTCCGGTGCTGTGTGGTTGATGCCGCTATTGTTGGTACTGCACTCATACATCTGTCTATGAGTGTAGGGATTTGGGTTCAGCTGTAGCTTCAGTTTGAATACAAAGTTTAAACGTTTGAAATGTTTTCAAGGATATAAACCTCAGAGGCTCATATTTCCATCTCTTTTGAGGTGAATTTACAAGTGTCATTGTATCATAATTTGTTATACTGACACACATGGACCAACAATTCTTAAGCTTATGTGGATTTGCAGACCACCATTGACCATTGCAGCCATATTAAGTTTACCTGTTTTGCTGAGTGTTTGCCCGTGTGATGAGAACAGCAACCAAATTTCCCAGACCCTGTCAAAGCAAACCAAGTTTTTTTAATTAAACCTATTTAATACAACACTGTTATATACTACAAGTGTAACTGGAGACTAATATTGTTGATAGTGTTATGCAGAATATATATATTTATTTTGAAAATGATAAAACAGTACAAACCTTGTATTCAATATCCCTGTTCGATGTTTTTCCCAGACTGAACTGCAGGAAATGAAGGATGTCCAGAAGCTCCACATGAGCATTGGATAAGAATCTCTTTGCATCATCCAGATTCAACAGCGACAACCACTGGAATCCCAGGAGACGATCAATGTCAACCAAGTGTTGATTTCCATTCATCAGAGTGAGCGGGCTGCTGAAGTATATAGAAAGGAAAAAAAAATACAGGTTTACTAATTTTAAATTTAATGTGGCAAACTATTAATCTTTAATATCTGTTAGTATTGAAAAAGTCCTTACCAAGCACCAATTAAACCATTAACAAAACATGACATAATGTGGCTCTTTGCATTTACTGATTCTGAATGTTTGTGTATTGGATTGTACATTGGCAGGTAGTGATATTTATGTATTACACATATCAGGAAAAGGAGGGTTACTACGGAAACAGATTCTGCTGCTTCAGCTACAGTACTAGGGCTTCATTTCTGGTCATGCCAACCACCTCTCCTTGGAGCTCCTTGCTCTCACTGAGACGTGGATTAAACTGGAAGATAGCGCAACCCCGGCTGCACTCTCCACAAACTACACGTTCTCCCACACATCCAGACTATCTGGCGTGGTGGTGGGACTGGCCTGCTAATTTCCAACACATGGAAATTTAATCCACTGCTGCCTTTAAACAACTTTGTCTCCTTTGAATATCATGCTCCGGTGAAAGCCTATGTGGTCGTCATCTACCGTCCACCAGGACAACTAGGTGACTTCCTACATGAGCTTGACACCCTGCTGTCATCAATCCCTGAGCACGAGTGTCCCATGCTCGTCCTCGGAGACATGAACATCCACTTGGACAGTGCGAGCTCGGCTGACTTCCTGTCTTTGGTTCGCTCATTCGACCTAGACAGGTCCCGACTCCACCGACTCACAAGGCTGGCAAAGAGCTTGATCTCATTCTTGCTCGGAGCTGCACCACGGACAACCTAAGGGTCACTCCTCTTCTTCTCTCAGACCACTTCTTCATCCACTTCAATGTCCAGCTACCAAAACAACCCCCCACCTCCCCACCCATGGTTACTATCCGCCGCAATCTCCGCAACTTGTCTCCCACCCACTTCTCCTCTGTGCTCTCCTCTTCTCTTCCGCCCCACGGCACTTTCTCCTCTCTGCAGGTTAATGATGCCACTGATTCTGTCTGCTCCACCTTGAGCTCATGTCTGGATAGCCTGTGTCCACTATCCACCAGACCTGCTCGATCAACCCAGTCGCACCCTTGGCTGACTGACACCCTCCGGACAATGCGCACTGACCTCAGAGCAGCCGAGAGGAAATGCCACAAATTCAAAACAATTGAAGATCTTGCAAGCTACCAGACACTGCTGTCCTCCTTCTCTTCCAGCATCACTACTGCAAAGAAGGCCTTCTTCAACGATAGGATCAACGGTGCCACAGACACACGTAAGTTATTCTCCACCTTCAAGTCTCTGCTTTACTCTCCACCACCTCCCCCAGCTACTAACCTCACTGCTGACTGCCTTGCCTCCTTTTTTACTAACAAAGTGGCAGCCATCAGCAGCCAATTCACTAAACAACTTACTCACAACCTGTCTTCTCCAGCCCTAGGCTCATCGTTCCCTGGTTTCACCCCCTTCGCTGAAAGTGAGGTATCTAAACTACTAACATGTAGCCGTCCTACTACCTGTCAGCTAGATCCGATCCCATCTAACCTCCTTCAAGCCATATCACCGACTATCACCCCGGCAATCACACATATGATTAATTCTTCCCTAACTTTCGGCACTTTCCCCTCCACTTTCAAAGTGGGTAGGGTCGCACACTGCTCAAAAAACCTTCACTCGATCCCAATCAAGTAGAAAACTATCGGCCGGTCTCTCTCCTTCCATTCCTTTCCAAAACCATAGACAGGGCGGTCTCTAGACAGGTTACAGAATACCGGTCAAGAAACAACCTTCTCGATACACTTCAATCTGGCTTCAAAAGTGGTCACTCCACCGAAACAGCCGTTGTCTGTGACAGAGGCCTTAAAAACTGCTAGAGCTGCTGCCGAATCCTCGGTTCTCATTCTGCTAGACTTATCAGCTGCTTTTGACACTGTCCATCACAGCATACTCCTGTCCATACTCTCAAGTATGGGCATATCGGGCAGTGCACTTTCCTGGTTTGAATCTTACCTTACTGGGCGCTCGTTCAGTGTGACATGGCAAGGCCAGCTGTCTGTGCCTCCCAACCTCACCACAGGAGTGCCCCACAACAATATCACAACATTGATATTAAAATTGACTCTCTATCTCTTGTTCCTACCGAGGCTGCAAGGAATCTAAGTGTCATTATTGATGACCAACTGACATTCTCGGACCATGTTGCCACCGTCTTCCAGTCCTGCCGCTTCGCACTATTCAACATCCGAAAAGTCAGGCTGTACCTGACCCAATATGCCACTCAACTGCTGGTACAAACCTTGGTGATGTCCCGTCTCGACTACTGCAACGCTCTCTTAACAGGTTTGCCGGCCTGTGCGGTGAAGCCACTACAGATGATACAGAATGCGGCGGCGCGACTGGTGTTCAACCAGCCAAAGAGGGCACATGTCACTCCGCTGCTCATCGAGCTCCACTGGCTACCTGTAGCCGCCCGCATCAAGTTCAAGTCTCTTATGCTGGCCTACAGAGTGATTGTTGGGAATGCTCCCGCCTACTTAAGTGCTCTTGTAAGAGCTAATGTTGCCCCCCGGATGCTGCGCTCATCAAATGAGCGTTGCCTGGCTCTGCCGGCCGTACAACCACGGCAATCCAGGTTATTCTTATTGGTAGTTCCACGTTTGTGGAATGAGCTGCCAAAAATGACCGGAGCAGGGACCTCCCTCTCTGTCTTTAAGAAGCACTTGAAGACCCAGCTCTTCAGTGAGTACCTCCTATCCTAACTTACAATTACTTAGCACTACCTAGCAGTATTTATTGTTACACTAATGTCTCTGTCGCATTGTAGCTTGAATGTTATTCTCCCTTGTAAGTCGCTTTGGATAAAAGCGTCTGATAAATGACTAAATGTAAATGTAAATGTAAATGTCTGCTGCTATCCTGAAGTTAAAAGGGAATATAATATAGGCATATCATATAACTGCAGCCTTCAGAAACACAGATTGTTATCGTGCTGCACTTGTCCGAGGGATGCAGCAGAAAGACACCAACAAATTGGATGATTCAGTGAATTGTCAGGGATTTTTTTTGGAATGGCAGTAAAGCAGTTCAAGAGATCGCTACTATGTCAAGTTGGCATGCATATCAGCTATCAGCTTGAAATAATCTCTCACACACACGCAAATCAACTTCGTGACTTGAAAAATGTTCCCAACAAATGCCTTTGTAGGGAAGAAATTGTTCCTCGTACCCAGAGCTCCTGTATAGTGACCAACCTGTCCTGACTAATTAAGAGTCCAGCTTACTTGTATGTTGGCCCGTGTCCTGTCCAAGACTCCAACTTTAGGTTTCTAAGCGGTGAAGCCGGTTCATAAGGCTGACATTCTCCTCTCAGCAGGTGAATCAGAGGTAGAACTAAGAACCAATTCTTGGCATTTGCACTTCTAGCAGCACTGCACAACCTCTGAACTGCATCTGCAACCCTACAGTAGAGAAGAGTGTGTTTATCTGGATGAAAAGTACACTTTCAAATGGCATCAATGAACTAACACATTGTGAAGTTGGCATCATCCTTAATAGAGAAAATACATGTTCTGACAAATATTCGTATCATCTTCATCAGCATGTTACTAATATAATTAATTACCCCATTTGATCTGTTAGAGGTTTTGTGAACTCTTCCCAAAAGTCTTTGAAATGGTGCGGTGGCATTTTAGGCAGGCAGAGAAGGTCACATATTTTCGAGAGTGGGTCTTGCGGGAGACCTTTCAGATACTTGGTGCAAACAAGTATGGCAGTAACTCCTGCACACAGCTGATGAGTGAAGTGGGCGGATCCTTGCTGGGAAATCACACGGTTCACAAGGAATTCGCTCAACAGCCTTTGAACCTGTAAAAACAATACACGTTAGACATCTTTGTTTCCTTGCTGGATTTGGACTCAAAGATCCCTATGTGTCCAAATCAACCAAGGATCAGTATTATTAACCCTTCAATGTACCTGTTTTTCACCATATGGTATGCTCCAATTTCTCTGTCCTCTGTCATGGACCAAGGCACGGCTGTATCCATGACAGAACTGTTGCATCATGTAGAGGAAGTCCTCCAAACCTTGTTTGCTCCAGGTTTTAGGTTGATCAAAGATTTTCCCCAGCATAGTCATCCCAGCGTGATTTCTCCCATCTATAACGTATTTCTCGGCATTTCTCCACCAACTTTCTGACAGTTTTGGACGGATCACGTCGTCATATTGGTGCCATCCCCCTTAAATTCAGAGTTGTACAAATATTAATGATTCATTTTTATAAAGATACATGTTGTATGCAGTATTTGGGCAACTTGTCTGATTTTATACATTTGTATTTGTGACACTTGCCATCACAATTGAACTGTTAATTATTTTTTATAGACTGGATTTAATGAGACTAAATCGCTTTATATCCTCATCTGGACTGATATACAAAATAACAGACACCCGACAATACAGGACACGAGAAGCAGTGCCACATTTTCCTTCAGAACAGCTTCAACCTTTCTTGGAATGCTGTCAAGTCTTAAACTGTGTGTTGCAGGGTTTTGCTATATTCCTTAAGAAGAAAAGCCTCCAGTTCATTGAGGGAGGAAGGAAACGGAAATCTACTTCACACAGCTCACTCCAGAACTTCCCATACAAAGGTTCAGTGATGTTAAGATCAAGTGCCATGTTCTCTTGAGAGAGGCCGGAATCAGGAGGCTCTGGGCTTCCCCACATCACCATGCTGACTTCCTCAAGTCATCTTCCCCAAATCCTAGTGCCCTCTCTCTGGTGGCTTCCAGTTCAGTGATTATCTGTGGTCTGACTCAGGTTGACTTTTTAATCGCAGGTGGGGATTCTGCATCTGGTCAGAGTAAAATGTGTCAATATTGATTAGCTGTGTCCACATCGTTCCATAATAGGCCAGCCACACACACAGCTCCTACTCTACACAGAGCCTATAAAGTTCACTGTGCAGTGCATTTGGAGACACGCTGATGCTGGGACGAATGTGCAGGGGACCGGAGATCGCTTTTCTCCATTTCTCCACTGTCCTGATTCGAGGTGGAACGGGTCAGTCCTGTCGGTTCGTTTCATACAAGTATAAAACAAATAAATCTGAAATAAAAACAGGCACCGTGGGAGAGGGGAAGGGGGGTCGCTTGCACCATCGGTAGTTACGCCACTGACGACAGACGTTGCTTTTTCACGTGTCAGCAGACTAATTTGCATAATCTTCAGAGGTCTTTACACAGAACGGGCTGAAGGAACCTTTTAGTTCCTGTGCATTGTGTTGCCCTGGTATGAAATTCGCTTTATAAATAGTGTGACTTGACTTGACTTGACTTGGAAAAAGGTTCCTGGGACTAAAAGTTCTGGGTACTTTGGGTGGAAACATGGCTTATGACACACTAATCAGGAGTTCATGGCCCCATCATCTGATGCTGCAGAGGACTGAATATTTATTGGGTGGGTAGGGTGGCACAGTGCATATCAAAGTGCTTATGGTCAGAGCTCTTTTATAGTGGACACATATTGCTAATTGGTAGTCAACCTAATATGACCCGGCACTGCAGCTGCAATTGTGTTTTGGATACTTCAAAGAAGTAACTAAATCACAGAATCAACAGAACTCCTTTTTTTCCTTCTTTCTGTTTCTGCTATGTTGTCTGCCCCCTGGAGTTGTGATAGCACTGTCTCCTCTGTGATACATATATCATCTACTGTGGTATACACCGTGACATATTCACTGTGCATTGTCCTTTTTTACTCAAGCATGACTTTAGCATGACTTGTGTGGATTTTGTGTCTAGTTTGACTCAAGACAATAAGTCTGACAAAGTTTAAGTGAGGTAGTCCAGATTTATACAAAAACAAGACAATATACGGTGTACATTAGTGTGAATACCTTTTTGTGTTAGAAGATCCTGTCTGATAAACAAGCACCTATTGGTGTAGGGGTCTGAGCTGCTCTCATAGATGACCTCATAGTTGGATTGGTAACGGTCTTCCTCAAGGTGCTTGTAAACAATGTATTTGTAAGGTATGCTGTGATTCATATACTCTTTTGGAATATCACAGCACCCTTCCACCAGGTAACTCTGGTCATTCAGATCTCTGTGTAAAAGAAAGCAATCACTATTAGAGGTAATATATGCAGAGGCATGATAAACCTGAGGAATTTATGAACGTTCAGATTCCATTCTCTTTCAGTTACCGCACACAAAAATTAGCTACTAAATTCGAAAACTCTGGTGAACTTTAAAGGAGGTCATACTGAATGATGAACATCTCTGGTCCATTTTTGTCCCAGCTTCCAAACAAATATGCGGATCGTAGGAAGATCCTGTCCTCTTTGGGGTTAAGTTGGAACTCTTGTGATGTGATAGCGCGGAAGTACACAGTCAGGAGATCGCCACCAGGAGCACGCTGTTTGCTTGGAGAGCTATTGGAAATAAAGCACATTTTTAGATTTTCTCTAAGCAGAAGTGAAAGAAGTGCTGAAGTGAAATGACTATTGTATGAAGAAGTGTAGCTTGGCAGTAAAATTGGTTAGGTTGGGGTTTCTATTGACTTTGCAGCCAGTGGGGTGTAGGATTATACTAATAGAACCAATATACTTGCAGCATTATACTTGTAAGTTGGATATAATTTTGTATGCTGACCAATGTTGAACATGCATTAATGAACAGGACTTTCACATAATAGTGCAGTGCAATATTGCACGTTTTAACTTTGGCCATTTTTACTTGATGGAACACCACTGGATTTGTTCTTCATTTTCACCCATTTGCAGTGATAACTTTGAATCTTCTAACAAGCAAAACTTGATTGCATGTATTTGTTTTGTCACCTGCACCAATGTAAGTGTGCAGTTCAAAATGACAACATTTAAAATGTATAGACCTGCTTTTACTGTGATCCATGGGAACTCTGCTGTAAATTGTGGGTAAATGCTAAACTTACGGCTGTTGCAGAAGCTGCTGTCTTTCAGGGACACTTGCAGTCTCAGGGTGGCTCTCATCTGTGTTGCCCTGGTTACCAATTGAGAGTGAAGTCTTTAGAGTTATTTTGTACACAAAGTCAGTATGTGAGCGTTTTTAATGTCTGAAACCACACCATGCATCAAATAGTATGTGAAAACCAGGATGGCACACTATATGCGGTTAAATATTGTCGTATTTGATTAAAAAGTAAAGTAAAACAAAACATCCAAAGTTAAACCAGGGTTGCACAAAACAAGAACAATTTAAGCAAATTTCAATGTCATACACATTAGTAATCAAAGAACCCAATGACGAAACAAATAGTAATATTAGTAGACTTTAGATTGAGACTATACCTCGGTGTCCTGTGCAGCTGAGGTTGAGGTCGTCGTCACGTTTCTTTGTCTGACCGATTGACATGAGTGGGACCCAGGCTGGCTGTCTTTCCTCCCACCGGCTTGGGCTTGGTTCTGGGGACCACCATCCTCTGGGCTCCTGGACGGCTCCAACCTCCCGCTCTTTGGGGCGTCAGAAGAACTCTGCTTTGCTGCAGAGCCCGATTCCTCTGCCTGTCGCCCTGACACCTCAGGCCCAGTGGGACATCTGTGTGCGGTGGAAATCAGTGACGACGCCGAACCCGGCAATGGTTTGGATTGGTTGTTTCCCGCTGCCAGATGCTCATCTATGGAAGGATTTCTGTAACACAATTCACAAATGAATATATATCTCTTCACCCACAAATAAATACTTCAGGCCACAAATCTGTATTTATATTTTTAGATGCAAAAAACCCCCAGAAACATAAATATCCCTTTCCATCCACAAATAATTAAGATCTTACCTATGTTGCATAAACCATTTTACAAAATAGTGTAGACTCATTTACATGCAATTCAAATTTTTAAATCACCTACAACTTTCAAATGCTTAAATACGCATTCAAATGGTTGATTCACTTGTGGATCGCTTTGTATTTTTATTTTTGATGACATGCTCGTCATCGGTGGGGAGTGGGGGGGGGGGGGGGGGTGGAGTGGATGCACAGACTGGATCCTGGAGTGGAGTGGGCTCTCACTGTTTTTACATGCATTTGGTTGCGCTTCGCCTATCTCTCCCAGTGGCGAAACTCATACTCAGTACATTCACAACACAATAGGCCTCGGGTTTGCGCGACGGGTCGGGTACGAGCTATGTGGGATGAATGTGGCGGGCAGCTGCGATCTTGCCCATCACGCTCCTGCCCCGACGTGCTTCTCGTCCGTCCTGGAGATTTTAATCCCACTTATATTAGCCTAGAACACATACCCGCACATAAATCCTACTCTGAACAACACTCCACCAGACCAGGGTAGGAGAGGTAGGAGGGGTGCGAGTCATTCGGGTTTGACTTGCTTGGAGGACTCGTACCCCCACACCCCGCAATTTTGACTGCAATTGCCAACAGCACACATTGAGCACTGGGGTTTTACGGCGTGGCAGAGCACTGGTGGGTTGGTGTGGGGGCGTGGTTGGACAGGGGTCGACCGGGTGGGCCCCCTGCCGATTGGGCTGGAGTCCTGGCGGCTCGCACCTGGTGGTTTCTGGTGTGCTGCGACCTGGCGGGGCTGCGGAGAGCGCCGCTGGGTGACTTCCGGGGTCCCTGGGGGGCCGCTTGCTGGTGTGGGTTGATTGATTTAAAGCACCAATTCATTTCATATTGGCATATAATTAATTATGAAAAATATTTCCACAACCTCATACTGTACTTTTCATCCCTCTCTCTATTTATTTTTAACTCAACTAAAAGTTTTATGAACTGTCTGAACACCACCACCACCACGGCTCCCCGCCACCAAAGGAGGCGTCTCCCTCCGATCCCGGAGTGGAGACGCTCCTCCGGTTCGGAGACTGGCTTGGAGCAGTGCTGGAGTGGCTCGAAGCCCAATGGGGAGTGTGGCATTCCCTCCACTCTGTGCTCAGCCGGGGATGGGGGCTCTGTTCCCGCTCCATTGGCGTGGGGTACGTGCCCAGACATGTCAATCATTGCTTTTTTCCGAATTATAACACAGCAATTTTGGTAGAAGAAATATCTGTATCATCTTGTCATTTGTGCTTTTTCCGAATAACTTATTCGGATACACACCTACTTACCACTGTCTTGCTTTCTTTTTTCCTAATCCTCTTTTTTTCCTCTTTCTTTTTTCACTTCCAGATGGATAACTCCTTCATTTTCCTTCATTGACTTTCAATTCAAACTTTGAGAATGTTACGGCAATCATCATGCAAGTTGATAGGTCCCCTTTATGGAGGTTTGCTAATGAGATCATTACAAATCATCCACTGGTTGTTTAAGGGGGGATAATCCACATCGCTGTGGAGTAAAATTTGGTGGCCCTGAGGCCCCAAGCAGTTGCCTGCCTTGCCTGTTCACAAGCTGCGCGTCTGCACAGTTCTTTTTCGAATAACCTCAATCTTCTGCAGCTGTGTCCCCTGCCGGTTGCCAATGCTGGCTCTCTGCAGATGGCGCCAAAACCACTACCCACTACCACAGTCCCCAGTTACTGGCAGTTGCCATGGTGATGGTTGTTTATCAGAATCAGAATCAGAATCAGAAATACTGCCAAATTTCTAGGTCAAAATACACTTTTAATAGCTCATTCTCACTCTATATTAAATGTATTTCATTCTTTTGATAGTTGTATTATTCTACTTTGTAAATGCATTTTGCTTTGCTTTCATTGTTACTGTTTGATGAGTCCAACTCTCGGTTTATTTGGTTCACGCACCGTGAGCGGGAGAGAACTTCATGAATGATGAACGACTCAGAAGAGTCGGTTGAGCTCTGAGTGGCAAATGGAACTTTCACAGGAGTCGTTTAATTCCGTCAAAATTTAACTTTTATTCGCTATGAACCAGTCGTTTATGAGTCTTGTGTCAGTACCAGTGCGGCGGCACACGCGGAACTACACACCTTCCGCGGGGAAAAATTGTTCACGACAATGTGGCAAACTATTAAATTGTAAGGGTTGAAAAAATATGGAAACATATTTACATCACATATAAATGATGCTATAATTATTTATAAAATTGTTTACACAACACAAGTAAGACATTATTTCTATGTGGATAGAGATGGATATTTCTGTTTGGCCCATGGCTTTCACTTATTTTCCACCAACAGCCTTTTACGCCAGAATGATAGGGGTGACAACACGCTCACACTTGAATTGTATGATAAGTGGATACGTTTGGATAAGTGAAAGCCTTAGGCCTTACAATAAGTTGAAAACCTTTTCTATTTCTCAAGATCCCCAGCTCCATGGGCACCTGACGCTTAACTTAAGTAAACTATGCTGCTATTCAACAAGGCCAACGGTAGGGGGCAACAATATATGTGAAATGGCTCCATCAGTTTCTGTGGTTTTTTGCAATCAAAAATCTTAATAAGAATTGTGAAACAAAATTCCTTCCATACTCATCTGGACGGTCAGCTGCAGAGCTGGTCTCCATCTGCGCTTCGTGTGGCTGGTCCTGGGGCCAAGCGCCACCTCTGGCGTCAGCCTCCGAGTCAGCACTGCTCGGCTGCTCCTGAAATTAATATACAATAGAGATGGAAAGAGAGCGATGGAAAAGCAAGGAGCTTCTAATAACAAATGTAATTTTCTTAAAAATACAGCAGATATTTTCACACTTAAACACATGTGAATGTAACAGTGTTAATATGTTGGTTAAATCCTGCATAAATGTGGACAGTGCCACCCTGTGGTGCTACGGGGTAATTTCATTTGTGACTGCTTACTGTGGTAAGTCTCATGTACTGACTGGTCTTGAATAAATCGGCCATAAAAGCTGTTAAAACAACATATATACACGTGTAATTTGTAGATTTTGATTGGGCACATGTTTAGCAGGCTGGTATCAAATAATGAATGCATTGTGTTTTTATAACCGAGTGTTGAAACCTAATGTTAACGTGTGGGTTTTGTCTAGCTGATGCAATCCATGTACTCTTTGTAGGGAGGCTGTATTTGTCCTGACGAAAACTGAGAGGTTGACCATTCTTCGTGTTTTGTGTTTTTTGCATTATTGCAGGTAAACATTTATTTTGATGTATGAATGTTTCTTATATTGTAGTTATTTGAAATGATACACTTATAGTGAGTGGGCTGCTTAATGAGAGAATGGGGTGATGCAGTTCCAGTTATTTTCTGGTTTTCTTTTATACACATGTATTTTATTTCAACCAAGAAAAAAATGTAAACCACTATATGATCCAGCTATATCCAAATGTTAGATCTAGACTTACAAGTACATAGCCACACTGTATTATTAACAGTTGCGCAATGACTGCTTGCTGTGGGAGGCTGTATTTGTCCTAACGAAGATGGAGAGATTGACCATTCTTCATATTTTGTGCTGCATTATTGCAGCTAGGCAATAAACAGAACACTATCATCCACCACTCCTGAGACTCGGGCCTGTTGTTGCCAGGGGACGGGACAGACAGGTCACATGAACACAGAAAACAAGGTGACCTCTTGTTGAGAAACGCAAACTTCTGCTGAACTTTATATTGAAATTGCTCAGATTCAGATTCAGAGTCCCTGTGAGTTTAGTATCATCAATAATGTTGTCAGTTCTAATTACTTTATTAAAAAACTGAAGTAAATCTGCTACATATTTTTGTGATTGGTAGAAAATATTGAGAATTGGATCAAAAATCTTTAACGCCCGTCCCTTGTTGTGCAGGATTCCGGACACAGCAAAAAGTTTTCCTTGTTGTTTATGGCTGTAGCACTGAACGATAAGACACAGAATGAGATGAATCAAGAAAGGTTAACCTTATTAGAGTTATCAGGTGAATAACTGAATGCCAGAGAAGTGGTGTGGTTGTGCCCCACCTAGAGCCTTCTAGAACAACATGTTCTCTTTCAGTTTCATATTGAATGAAGACAAGCAGTGTAAAGGCAGTAAGGGCAATCCAGCTTGTATTCAGCGGTTCTACCTTTGACTGAGTGGCTGGGCAGTGAGGCTCTTCATCATGACTCCTCTTCCTCACAGCATCGCTCCCTGGGGATGGACATAAAGACACAACAGTTATTATTTACATCACAAACATTTATGATAAACACACACAGCATTGGAAAAATACCTTTCAACAAGTGTTTTGAGTCTCCCTGACAATCACATTTTTATTAATACTCTTAAATAGAGAGAGTCTCCAATTGGAACAATAATTGGTCAAAGTTGTTTAAACTGTGGAGAAAAAACAACTATGCTACCTTCATTAACGTTGATTGGCTGATTGGTTGATTGGTCAGGCTCCCGACCAGAAGGCTGCTGGTCTTCCCTCCCACTGGCTTGGGCTCGGTTCTGGGGACCACCATCCTCTGGGCTCCTTCTCTCTGGGGCGTCAGGAGAGCGTGGATTCTCTGTGTAATGCAATTTGGCCGTAAAATGTTTTATTATTGTGGCAATGTTATATCCAGTTAAACATTAAGAGTATGAACAGGACATTAAAGTGTCAGACAATAATTCTCAAGGTTCGGAAAAGCCAGTACCTCAATTCATATTTCAATGTAGTTCATATTTCATGCAATGTTTTTTAATATATAGTTACATATTTATTTATAATATATAGAGCTCAAGAATTAGGCCTAAAATGGCCATTACCGGAATCAGATAACTCCGCCGCCCTCTTATTGAAGGTTCCTTTGAATCTACTGGGAACACTAGATGTATTAGTACAGTAAACTGTATTTGTATGATTTTTATGTACAGTCAGTTCTTTCACAAAGTATAAATGATTGTACGTCATAATGTTGAGAGGTGAGTGCAGAGCTCAAAAGGACAGATTGCTACTGTTTCATAACTGAGCGTTTCCTTTAACCACACCTGTTATATTTTTACATCTGAAAAGATGGTTTATCATTCTGCTGATTCATTCAACTCCAAATGCGATAAATACCACTTCTCAATGCATCACATTTGTATCAATGAGGGAATCCATCAACGTGAATGCAGTTTGCACATTTCTTTTGCAGTTTATCCAGAGCTTTGTGGGTGCGGTCGTTTCCGCAGGGGCACCTCGCTGTGGGGAGGAAGCGTGTCTGCGCGTCCGCGCCTCTTACCGTTCTGCGCAAGTGCAGACGGCCGAGTAGCACTGGCCCCACGTGTTTCTGTCTGCTGTCCCCTTTTTGCTCCTGGAACAATGTCAATGTCCCCGGTGTGGGACTAATAAAGGCTTATCTTATCTTATCTTATCTTATTAATAATAATGTGTGAAAAAAATTGTTTTGTACCTATTTCGCACCAATATAACTGAGTATTTGTTTTTTTCTCTCTGGTGTTAACTTTTCAAACCTAGTTTTTAGTTTGGTTTTAGTCAATTGTACAGGGATGCAAAAACATGTATGTGAAAGAAGGTCTGCAATATACTTGAGGTGGTAGCCGACGGTGTTCCGGGTTCCTTGAATGCATCACTTCTGACACGCATTACAGTTTTCCAAGCCCGTAACTTGATATCAGAGAACAAGTCCACTAGTCGATCGATCGTGAATGCAGTAGACACAAGTCCCCCTAATTGACATGAAAAAAGCGACATTCGCCGAAAAGCAAGTTGTTTGCATCCCTGACTGTTATGTCACTTGTGTCTGTGCGCACTGGTGCACAGGTGAGTCAATGTACGTGCAGTGTTCTGGTTCCAACTGTAACAGCAATATTTACTGTAAATATCACTAATGCAACACATTTATTTATTTTGGGGCGAAGGTTTTGTTGTTTGCTGTCGCTATTTTATGTTAAAAAACGGTTGCCAAAGGGGGCAGCCAGAGGCCACGAAATGGTTGCCAGTTGACTCAATTTGGTTGCCGAGGGCAACCCTTACCATCGAGCCCTGTAGAACCACAATTCTTTGCTGAGTACCAGCACTTCTCACGCATTCGTGATTCACCCACTTTCTCTCTCTCTTGCACACAAATCTGAACATATAGTATTACCACCTCCTTAAATATAATTTCATGATTAAGTTCTTTCAACCCATATTGCTTAAGTTGCCTGTATGGAGTTATTTTCAAGCTCTTCATACCAATAAGTCTATGGTAGTAGGCTACCACCCCTCATTTACCCAGCATGCCCTGTGGCAGACTTGTTATTTAATTTCATCATTTGACAAAAAACAAGGCAGATTTTATGGGTCCTTTCTGTGTTCGGAAGTCGCAGTGTTATGATCGTGGACTTTGTGGTTTAAATTTCAGTTCCGCAGCGGTATGCGTCGTTAAACCTTGTTTCTAAACTTCTGAACCCAAGGCACGTCGTAGCTTTTTTCAAAAGCCTTATTTGGGATTAATATCCTATTTAAAATGAAATAAACAAGTTTCAACGCAATTTAGCGGCACGTAAAATGTTGTTAAAGCGGCTCAAATTTAATCATGCAACAAGGACAACAATGATATATACGTATAAATTATCTTTCAATTGTATGTATATTGTATTGTGTAGATATATATTTTCTTTTTCCTTCTACCTGACTTTGGTTTGCAGTTCATCTATTTGACAAAGGAAATCATGTTTTTGCCTGTGAGTAGTTTATGCTCATATTAACAGTGTTTCTATAATTGGTCAAAGTTGTTTAAACTGTGGAGAAAAAACAACTATGCTACCTTCATTAACGTTGATTGGCTGATTGGTTGATTGGTCAGGCTCCTGACCAGAAGGCTGCTGGTCTTCCCTCCCACCGGCTTGGGCTTGGTTCTGGGGACCACCATCCTCTGGGCTCCTGGACGGCTCCAACCTCCCGCTCTTTGAGGCGTCAGAAGAACTCTGCTTTGCTGCAGAGCCCGATTCCTCTGCCTGTCGCCCTGACACCTCAGGCCCAGTGGGACATCTGTGTGCGGTCGAAATCAGTGACGACGCCGAACCCGGCAACGGTTTGGATTGGTTGTTTCCCGCTGCCAGATGCTCATCTATGGAAGGATTTCTGTAACACAATTCACAAATGAATATATATCTCTTCAACCACAAATAAATACTTCAGGCCACAAATCTGTATTTATATTTTTAAATGCAAAAAAACCTCAGAAACATAAATATCCCTTTCCATCCACAAATAATTAAGATCTTACCTATGTTGTATAAACCATTTTACAAAATAGTGTAGACTCATTTACATGCAATTCAAATTTTTAAATCACCTACAACTTTCAAATGCTTAAATACGCATTCAAATGGTTGATTCACTTGTGGATCGCTTTGTACTTTTATTTTTGATGACATGCTCGTCATCGGTGGGGAGTGGGGGGGGGGGGTGGAGTGGATGCACAGACTGGATCCTGGAGTGGAGTGGGCTCTCACTGTTTTTACATGCATTTGGTTGCGCTTCACCTATCTCTCCCAGTGGCAAAACTCATACTCAGTACATTCACAACACAATAGGCCTCGGGTTTGCGCGACGGGTCGGGTACGAGCTATGTGGGATGAATGTGGCGGGCAGCTGCGATCTTGCCCATCACGCTCCTGCCCCGACGTGCTTCTCGTCCGTCCTGGAGATTTTAATCCCACTCATATTAGCCTAGAACACATACCCGCACATAAATCCTACTCTGAACAACACTCCACCAGACCAGGGTAGGAGAGGTAGGAGGGGTGCGAGTCATTCGGGTTTGACTTGCTTGGAGGACTCGTACCCCCACACCCCGCAATTTTGACTGCAATTGCCAACAGCACACATTGAGCACTGGGGTTTTACGGCGTGGCAGAGCACTGGTGGGTTGGTGTGGGGGCGTGGTTGGACAGGGGTCGACCGGGTGGGCTCCCTGCCGATTGGGCTGGAGTCCTGGCGGCTCGCACCTGGTGGTTTCTGGTGTGCTGCGACCTGGCGGGGCTGCGGAGAGCGCCGCTGGGTGACTTCCGGGGTCCCTGGGGGGCCGCTTGCTGGTGTGGGTTGATTGATTTAAAGCACCAATTCATTTCATATTGGCATATAATTAATTATGAAAAATATTTCCACAACCTCATACTGTACTTTTCATCCCTCTCTCTATTTATTTTTAACTCAACTAAAAGTTTTATGAACTGTCTGAACACCACCACCACCACGGCTCCCCGCCACCAAAGGAGGCGTCTCCCTCCAATCCCGGAGTGGAGACGCTCCTCCGGTTCGGAGACTGGCTTGGAGCAGTGCTGGAGTGGCTCGAAGCCCAATGGGGAGTGTGGCATTCCCTCCACTCTGTGCTCAGCCGGGGATGGAGGCTCTGTTCCCGCTCCATTGGCGTGGGGTACGTGCCCAGACATGTCAATCATTGCTTTTTTCCGAATTATAACACAGCAATTTTGGTAGAAGAAATATCTGTATCATCTTGTCATTTGTGCTTTTTCCGAATAACTTATTCGGATACACACCTACTTACCACTGTCTTGCTTTCTTTTTTCCTCATCCTCTTTTTTTCTCTTTCTTTTTTCACTTCCAGATGGATAACTCCTTCATTTTCCTTCATTGACTTTCAATTCAAACTTTGAGAATGTTACGGCAATCATCATGCAAGTTGATGGGTCCCCTTTATGGAGGTTTGCTACTGAGATCATTACAAATCATCCACTGGTTGTTTAAGGGGGGATAATCCACATCGCTGTGGAGTAAAATTTGGTGGCCCTGAGGCCCCAAGCAGTTGCCTGCCTTGCCTGTTCACAAGCTGCGCGTCTGCACAGTTCTTTTTCGAATAACCTCAATCTTCTGCAGCTGTGTCCCCTGCCGGTTGCCAATGCTGGCTCTCTGCAGATGGCGCCAAAACCACTACCCACTACCACAGTCCCCAGTTACTGGCAGTTGCCATGGTGATGGTTGTTTATCAGAATCAGAATCAGAATCAGAAATACTGCCAAATTTCTAGGTCAAAATACACTTTTAATAGCTCATTCTCACTCTATATTTAATGTATTTCATTCTTTTGATAGTTGTATTATTCTACTTTGTAAATGCATTTTGCTTTGCTTTCATTGTTACTGTTTGATGAGTCCAACTCTCGGTTTATTTGGTTCACGCACCGTGAGCGGGAGAGAACTTCATGAATGATGAACGACTCAGAAGAGTCGGTTGAGCTCTGAGTGGCAAATGGAACTTTCACAGGAGTCGTTTAATTCCGTCAAAATTTAACTTTTATTCGCTATGAACCAGTCGTTTATGAGTCTTGTGTCAGTACCAGTGCGGCGGCACACGCGGAACTACACACCTTCCGCGGGGAAAAATTGTTCACGACAATGTGGCAAACTATTAAATTGTAAGGGTTGAAAAAATATGGAAACATATTTACATCACATATAAATGATGCTATAATTATTTATAAAATTGTTTACACAACACAAGTAAGACATTATTTCTATGTGGATAGAGATGGATATTTCTGTTTGGCCCATGGCTTTCACTTATTTTTCACCAACAGCCTTTTACGCCAGAATGATAGGGGTGACAACACGCTCACACTTGAATTGTATGATAAGTGGATACGTTTGGATAAGTGAAAGCCTTAGGCCTTACAATAAGTTGAAAACCTTTTCTATTTCTCAAGATCCCCAGCTCCATGGGCACCTGACGCTTAACTTAAGTAAACTATGCTGCTATTCAACAAGGCCAACGGTAGGGGGCAACAATATATGTGAAATGGCTCCATCAGTTTCTGTGTTTTTTTGCAATCAAAAATCTTAATAAGAATTGTGAAACAAAATTCCTTCCATACTCATCTGGACGGTCAGCTGCAGAGCCGGTCTCCATCTGCGCTTCGTGTGGCTGGTCCTGGGGCCAAGCGCCACCTCTGGCGTCAGCCTCCGAGTCAGCACTGCTCGGCTGCTCCTGAAATTAACATACAATAGAGATGGAAAGAGAGCGATGGAAAAGCAAGGAGCTTCTTATAAAAAATGTAATTTTCTTAAAAATACAGCAGATATTTTCACACTTAAACACGTGAATGTAACAGTGTTAATATGTTGGTTACATCCTGCATAAATGTGGACAGTGCCACCCTGTGGTGCTACGGGGTAATTTCATTTGTGACTGCTTACTGTGGTAAGTCTCATGTACTGACTGGTCTTGAATAAATCGGCCATAAAAGCTGCTAAAACAACATATATACACGTGCAATTTGTAGATTTTGATTGGGCACATGTTTAGCAGGCTGGTATCAAATAATGAATGCATTGTGTTTTTATAACCGAGTGTTGAAACCTAATGTTAACGTGTGGGTTTTGTCTAGCTGATGCAATCCATGTACTCTTTGTAGGGAGGCTGTATTTGTCCTGACGAAAACTGAGAGGTTGACCGTTCTTCGTGTTTTGTGTTTTTTGCATTATTGCAGGTAAACATTTATTTTGATGTATGAATGTTTCTTATATTGTAGTTATTTGAAATGATACACTTATAGTGAGTGGGCTGCTTAATGAGAGAATGGGGTGATGCAGTTCCAGTTATTTTCTGGTTTTCTTTTATACACATGTATTTTATTTCAACCAAGAAAAAAATGTAAACCACTATATGATCCAGCTATATCCAAATGTTAGATCTAGACTTACAAGTACATAGCCACACTGTATCATTAACAGTTGCGCAATGACTGCTTGCTGTGGGAGGCTGTATTTGTCCTAACGAAGATGGAGAGATTGACCATTCTTCATATTTTGTGCTGCATTATTGCAGCTAGGCAATAAACAGAACACTATCATCCACCACTCCTGAGACTCGGGCCTGTTGTTGCCAGGGGACGGGACAGACAGGTCACATGAACACAGAAAACAAGGTGACCTCTTGTTGAGAAACGCAAACTTCTGCTGAACTTTATATTGAAATTGCTCAGATTCAGATTCAGAGTCCCTGTGAGTTTAGTATCATCAATAATGTTGTCAGTTCTAATTACTTTATTTAAAAACTGAAGTAAATCTGCTACATATTTTTGTGATTGGTAGAAAATATTGAGAATTGGATCAAAAATCTTTAACGCCCGTCCCTTGTTGTGCAGGATTCCGGACACAGCAAAAAGTTTTCCTTGTTGTTTATGGCTGTAGCACTGAACGATAAGACACAGAATGAGATGAATCAAGAAAGGTTAACCTGATTAGAGTTATCAGGTGAATAACTGAATGCCAGAGAAGTGGTGTGGTTGTGCCCCACCTAGAGCCTTCTAGAACAACATGTTCTCTTTCAGTTTCATATTGAATGAAGACAAGCAGTGTAAAGGCAGTAAGGGCAATCCAGCTTGTATTCAGCGGTTCTACCTTTGACTGAGTGGCTGGGCAGTGAGGCTCTTCATCATGACTCCTCTTCCTCACAGCATCGCTCCCTGGGGATGGACATAAAGACACAACAGTTATTATTTACATCACAAACATTTATGATAAACACACACAGCATTGGAAAAATACCTTTCAACAAGTGTTTTGAGTCTCCCTGACAATCACATTTTTATTAATACTCTTAAATAGAGAGAGTCTCCAATTGGAACAATAATTGGTCAAAGTTGTTTAAACTGTGGAGAAAAAACAACTATGCTACCTTCATTAACGTTGATTGGCTGATTGGTTGATTGGTCAGGCTCCCGACCAGAAGGCTGCTGGTCTTCCCTCCCACTGGCTTGGGCTCGGTTCTGGGGACCACCATCCTCTGGGCTCCTTCTCTCTGGGGCGTCAGGAGAGCGTGGATTCTCTGTGTAATGCAATTTGGCCGTAAAATGTTTTATTATTGTGGCAATGTTATATCCAGTTAAACATTAAGAGTATGAACAGGACATTAAAGTGTCAGACAATAATTCTCAAGGTTCGGAAAAGCCAGTACCTCAATTCATATTTCAATGTAGTTCATATTTCATGCAATGTTTTTTAATATATCGTTACATATTTATTTATAATATATAGAGCTCAAGAATTAGGCCTAAAATGGCCATTACCGGAATAAGATAACTCCGCCGCCCTCTTATTGAAGGTTCCTTTGAATCTACTGGGAACACTAGATGTATTAGTACAGTAAACTGTATTTGTATGATTTTTATGTCGTTGCCCTAAATGAAAGCTGACAGTCATTTCTTTCACAAAGTATAAATGATTGTACGTCATAATGTTGAGAGGTGAGTGCAGAGCTCAAAAGGACAGATTGCTACTGTTTCATAACTGAGCGTTTCCTTTAACCACACCTGTTATATTTTTACATCTGAAAAGATGGTTTATCATTCTGCTGATTCATTCAACTCCAAATGCGATAAATACCACTTCTCAATGCATCACATTTGTATCAATGAGGGAATCCATCAACGTGAATGCAGTTTGCACATTTCTTTTGCAGTTTATCCAGAGCTTTGTGGGTGCGGTCGTTTCCGCAGGGGCACCTCGCTGTGGGGAGGAAGCGTGTCTGCGCGTCCGCGCCTCTTACCGTTCTGCGCAAGTGCAGACGGCCGAGTAGCACTGGCCCCACGTGTTTCTGTCTGCTGTCCCCTTTTTGCTCCTGGAACAATGTCAATGTCCCCAGTGTGGGACTAATAAAGGCTTATATTATCTTATCTTATCTTATCTTATCTTATTAATAATAATGTGTGGGGGGAAAAAAACCTGTTTTATACCTGTTTCGCACCAATATAACCGAAAAAACGGAATGAATATGATTTTCTTCATTGTTATGACTTTGGGCTGGGTTATAAATTCCAAAGACTTCCTTGTACGTTTAAATCCTCACCTTGGCTCCCGGGACGCAGACTGAGCCCACACTCGTGGCAGAACTTGTTTTCCGGTCCCACTGCGGAGCGGCACCTGGGGCAGAGCATCTTAACTGTCCTGTTGAAACGAGTTCAGTTGAAAATATTAGAACTTCACCCTCTTCCATCCTTCATCATTGATCCGTTGTGCCTTTTTGCCATTCGTTCATTTCAATTTTCCTTATTTTTGTTTTGTTGTTTGTTGGAATAAAAAACACGGTTTCAGTAAATTACGGGATTCAAGATTCAAGATTCGAGCGGTTTATCGGAGGAAGATGAAGTCGTGTAAAGACACAGTGTGTGCATTAGATCTGTCTTCTCACCTTGCTCTCCATCGCCTCTTCCGCAAAAAAATGTTTCTGTTGCTGCTATATAAAGACTTGACCTACGTTTAGTTTCGCTTTCTCCGAGACACCACCCCCTGTAAACCTGTTTCATCCAGTTTGATTTTAAATGCAAACTGGAAGGAAATATTGAATCCACTGGATAGCCAAAAGTAATACTTTTAGATTATTATTTTTTTGATCATTTCCAGCAATTCACAGTTTGCACAAAATTAAGACAAAAGCCAAAACAGACCAAAGTGAGCAACAAAAGCGGCTACTAAATGACAATGTAATGTACATGAAATGTAATTGCAACCTATTTGCTATGTAATACTGAGAGTATGGAATACTGAGAGGGGCACAATGATAAATTAATTAATAAATTCATAAATAAATGGATGAAATAAAGAACTGGAATACTAATAATGGTATCCCTACCAGCTATGGAGATTCCTTGTACATCCCTGTTAGTTATACAAGTTGTGAGAATTTGTGTACAGAGTAAAAATTGATACGGTGGGTTCGGACATCCCTGACGAATGCAATGTTTCAGATCAAATTTAGAGGTCGTGCCATGCTCGATTTTGATTGAGCTATTTCTATTAGCATACGAAGTTTTAATAGCCCAAGAGAAAAAAATCCCCAAAGCCTAATTTTTCCAGGGAGCGAAGGATGAATTGGTGTTCTACTGTATCAAAGGCCTCATAGAAACGTAGACAGAGGTTAAAACTATCTTCAGATACCAGATCAGAATAGTCAAGTATGTCCAAGACAAGTCTAATATTATTGGAAATATGTATTTTTCATGAAGCCTTGACAGCATCTCATCAATAACTGTGTCCAGGCCCGCTTTAATTCTCCTGGCAAACAACAGAACAATCATTTTATAATCATTCTCGAGCAGACAGAAAGGTCTCCAATTATCAATGGGAAGCATGCCTTTTTGGGGCTTGGGAATTAGTGTGATCAGCCCTTGAGTGCGGCTAGGAGGGAGAGCATTGTTTTCTATACTTTCTGAGAATTATTAAGTATTAGTATTAATTGTAATATTGTCTTCATCGAGGGATCCTGCGGGATCCTGCCCTGTTGCCCCGAGGGAAGGATCTATCATTAGGAAATTAGGTCTCTTTGGTGGGGATTTTAATACCTTATATAATTAAATATATTATAATTAAAATAAAATAATTTGGGTATTTGGAGATATAAGGAGAATTCTATTTTCTAAGGATTCAAGTAAATGATCATTCTCAGGTTTAGTATTGTATCCGTAGACGTTACCAGTAATGATATTAATACTATTATACCTAATCAAGAGACAGATATAGTGAGGCCCACAATACCAGCACAAGCCACCCCTTACCCCTTACACCTGGAGCCGAGTGGAACATCGCAGCCGATCTCGTCCGCCAACTCTAGTTCCCCCTGGAGATCGCCACAACCTTCTTACGACCAGACATCGCGATCTGGTCTATCCCCGCGAGGACAGTTATCATTGGAGAACTGAATGTCCCATGGGAAGAGGGAATGGAGGCGGCCTACGTGAGGAAGAAGGAAAGGTATGGAGAGCTGGCAACTCTGTGTTCCCAAGCTGGGTGGAAGGCGCTCACGTACCCAGTGGAAGTCGGCTGCCGAGGCTACACTGGAGCATCCACCCAGCGATTCCCGAGGTCTCTCGGGATCATGGGCTCCAAACTCAGGAAGGCCACAAAAGACAGAGGAGGCTGAACAAGGAAGCTTTTGGCTCTGGCTCGGAAGAAAGGACAAGGCGAGGAGAAAGCAAAGGTCTTAGAGTTGGCTGCAAGGAGCGTCAGGGAAACGTCCCTGTCGCTGCTCCACCATCTGGAGGTGTTTTGGGTTTAAAGGAGCGAAACACCAGTGAAGGGTGGCAACCAGCTGACGACCTTGCAGCCAACCCAGTGGCACTGTTGGAGGTGCTTCAGGCAGAAATGCCCTGCAGTTGAACCCATCTGTGCTCTCATCTAGTGTTCTAAAGAGTCACAATCTGAATGTAAGACTTCTCCATTGAACTTATTCTTAACTGTAGTGACTCCAGCAGAGCGCTCAGACTCAGGAGAACCACAGTTCGTGACCCCATTGTGATCTCTGAAAGCTGACATCAGCAGATGTGGAATGAGACTCTTGTAAGAAACAAAAATCTGTTTTAAGTTGTTTCGCAAATAAAAACAAGGCTTTACGTTTACAATTCAGTCTTAACCCCCTGGCATGAGGAGATACTATAGATAAAGACAAGGTTATTAATGAACAAGAAAAACAATTAAATAGTGGTCAATAGTGGTTGGTGACCACTATTTAATTGTTTTTAAATAGTGTATCACTCAAAAGGACCGAGTACGGCAACATTCAAATAAAATGCAAGTAAAATTGGTGTAAGAATATGATAAATCAAACGAAAATACAGCATTCTTGACCTGTTGCCTTGGCCTTTAGATTGGCCTATAAAAACCTATCAAAAAAGGTAAAAGCATTTGCTTTGTAAATTAAAGAGCAATATAAATTCAAAATGTCTCTGTTATTCTTGTTTATAATATAACTAAAAACCTAAAACCAGAGTATAGGTTATAAAACAGCTATATAAAAAACGAATCCAACCAACTTATTTCACCATTTGTATGGGGGGGGGAGGGGTATATTATAAACAATACTTATGAGCCAGACTTTAATGAGAAGAATTTTATCCCCTTATAAGTATACCTGGCAGACTATCAGATTCCCTCAGATGATAGTCACTACAACAAATTGACCTCAATCCATGACATGCCATTCTCCTCCTGATGGTTTGTGTCGACACTCAGAGCAAGTCAGCAATAATAAAAACAATTATATAAATGTGAAAATAAATATCAAAATGAATACGGTTTTTTATTCCTCTTTATATTTCCACATTGATTAATGTATTATTGTATTTATTATTTTATTCCTCTTTATATTTCCACATTAATAAATGTATTTTTTTTATTCCTCTGTATATTTCCACATTATTTATTTATTTTCTAGCTCAATTTCACAAGTTGCCGTGTCGGTGTGCCACCACCAGGCGGCGCCTGTCCCGCAGTAATTGAAACGTAACACACACCAGTCCTGTGTCCAGTGATAATTACATTTTAATTAACAATGTGTCATGTATTTAATGCTGTTTGTCACTGTGTGGTCACAGGATAACTAAACAACACAAACTAAGAGTTCAATAAATTAATAAATGGATAAACCTTGTGATGAGTCCAGATTATTAAATGCACCAGGTTACTAAATGCACCAACGATGCACCAACATTGAGAGGATGCATACCGAGTATGCAAATTGACTTTTTAACGGGGGCACTTTGTGGACTGTGCCTAGGGGATAGAAAAACTGACAGCTCTGATAAGTGAGTTCCTGTATTCTTGCTTGCAAAAAGGAGACAATTACCTGTAATGAGGATTTCATGAAATGTATTTTCTTTTTGCTTTTTCTTTTGCAAAAACTGTCATCAACCCCCCCCCCCCCCCCCCACACACACACACACACTGTCAATTTTCATTCTACATTTTAATACATGATGGGACATACAGTATATTCTAATGGATTTATCCAAATTGTTTGTGGAATGTTTATCGCCATGGCATGTCCCTTTCAACAACTCAGCACTCTGTCCTATTTCTGCTCCAGCAACTAAATCACATCAACCGTGTGTGTGGGGGGGGGGCGGCTTGTTTTCCTTTCATCCTCCCCTTCCTCACCACCTACACCTCACACACCACAGCCCAACAGCCAATTACCTTGCTCCATCTTTACTGTTGTCATCTGCTCACTCTGCATCTGTTGCCATGGTGACAACCCCCGCCCCCCCTCTCACACACACATACACACACATCCCAGCAGATTAGGTTGTGATGCTGATGCAGGCAGTCTGTCATCACTTCCCTCAGGAAACTGGACTATTTTTATCACTGGGTACCCGCCCCCCACGCACACAAACACACACACACACACACACACACACACACACACACACACACACACACACACACACACACACACACACACACACACACACACGCATACACACAGCACGCCCTCCATTCATGTGGCAGCGATGCTGAGCGCCATGACTCACAGGGAGCCATGTCTAAATAATCCTCATGGTTTGGTTCATACACTGTTCACTTGAGCAGATTTATTTTGGGATGTTGATCCGTGGAGTGAGAGTCTCTCTCTCTCTCTCTCTCTCAAATGCAGGATTCTTGCGCTTTATTTCTGACAATAAAAGGAGAAGCGCACTGATGTTTTCAGGGTGGTAGGTTCCATGAAACAGATTCCATCCTGTTCCATACTGTTTTTGGGCAAAATCCCCCGACAACATGATACTTATTATCTTAATATCACGTCACATCACACATATTAAAGACATTTAGGTTTAGGGGTGTCAGGTGAGTTGCGTGTGTGAGCATGTGTGAGCACTAAAATGTTTCTTGGTTCAATTAATGTGTGACATACACACACATACACACGCACACACACACACACACACACACACACACACACACACACACACACACACACACACTTTGACACTGCATCGGTTCACAATAAACACAGTTACATACACCCACACAGACGATATCAGATAGGAATTGAAGCTGACACTTCCATCAGTGGTTGAAAAAGGTTCATATGTGAAATTAATAACAGTACAATAAGCAAGCATCATTTTCACAACAACACACGCGCTCCATCCTTCACAGCGTTCAGTGAAGTCTTTGGACTAAAATAGACTTTACATTCACTCAGATAAGATTAGATTTGTTTATGATTTATAGATAAAATACTGTTCTGAACCACTCAGCACAGGCTCAGGCGCATTGTGGAGCTGTTTCTGTTCCAACGCAGTAGAACCAGCTCAGGTCGAAATGAACAGAATAATCCTGGTGGTTTAACTTCCCTCTGTCTCTCTGTTCTGCACCTTTATACACACCACACACACACACACACACACACACACACACACACACACACACACACACACACACACATGCACGTAATGTATATGTGGACATTATATTTATTATATTTCATATTTCATATCAGTTGACAGCATTGTCCATGCATATTTCCATATAAATTAGTTTTTACTTCAGTGATGACCTTATAAAACAAGAGGATTTCAGACATTCATTTTGTGATGAGATTGTCACTGCATAAACACATACACACACACACACAAGCATACAAAACACATATACATACTGTACAGTAGCAGGCATTTTAATCAAAGGCAGGAGCTTGAAATGCGCTCCAGTGTCTCCTGTGAAGATGTCTTCAGAGTTTATATAACACATTGTGCAGACCCAGCTCTGTCACAGCAGATAACAGTGTTTACACTATTTACACTGACACTATTTACACTGTTTACACTATTTACAGTGTTTACACCGGTTACACCATTTACTCCGTTTACATCATTTACACTGTTTACTACAACATGCACGTGTGTTGAGTGAGCTCTCGAGCCCTGAGGCTGTGGGACCCCAACATGAGAAAACAAAAGATTTGTTCTTCTCAATGAAGGACCCCGGGGCGTTTAGGTATAAAGGTTCATATGTGACGATGGCTTTGATCTGATAAACAAGACTCCTGTTTGGCACAGATGGATCGTGACCTGTGATCTGAGAGGTACTCACTGCCACGTCGCATTCTACACACTCACTACACACGACATGCATTCCAAATGTTTAACTACTCTTTGGTTGCTGAATTGCAATTGAGAGATTTAAATTGTTTTATGACACACGCTGTAACTGTCCTGTCTCTGGGTCATTTTGCTTTAAAATACATGTAGTTCCTCCAGTGGAACGCTCCTAAATCTGTCTTTCAAAATGCATTAACAACAGAAAGGAAATTAAGTCAACTTTGTTAATGATGGAGAATCTAATATTATTAATTAATTATTAATTTAATCTAGCCACTGGGGGTGCACAAGCCAGTGTATCATCAGTGCCGATCCCAAGCCCGGATGAATAGAGAGGGTTGCGTCAGGAAGGGCATCCGGTGTAAAAACCATGCCAAATCAAACATGCGGACAACAAATCTGATTTCCATAGCGGATTGGTCGAGGCCGGGGTGAACAACGACCGCCACTGGTGCTGTTAGTCAACAGGGTGCCAGTGCCAAATTGTGCTTCTGTCGGTCGAAGAAGAAGAAGATGGGGAAAGCGTGTCCGGAGACAGCATGAGAGGAAGAAGGGTAGGAGAGTAGAGTTGAGAGTAGTAACTTTGAACGTTGGCACTATGAAGGGTAAAGAGAGAGAGCTGGCTGACATGATGGAGAGAAGGAAGGTAGATGTACTATGTGTACAAGAGACCAGGTGGAAGGGGAGTAAGGCCAGGAGTATCTGAGACGGGTACAAACTGTTCTACCATGGAGGGGTAGCAGGAGAAATGGGGTAGGGATAGTCTCGAAGGAAGAATATGTCAAGAGTGTTTTGGAGGTGACGAGAGTGTGGGACAGAGTGATGAGCATGAAGCTGGAAATTGATGGGGTCATAATGAAGGTGGTCAGTGCATATGCTCCCCAAGTTGAGTGTGAGATGGAAGAGAAAGAAGAATTCTTTAGTGAGTTGGATGTAGTGGTGGAGAGCGTCCCCAAGGGAGAGAGAGTGGTCGTTGGAGCAGATCTCAATGGGCTTGTTGGCGAAGGGATCAGAGACATAGGTGATGAGAAGGTGATGGATAGGTATGGTGTCAAGGAGAGGAATGTGGAAGGACAGATGGTGGTGGATTTCGCCAAATGTATGGAATTGATTGTTGTGCATATGTATTTCAAGAAGAGGGAGGAACACAGGGTGACATACAAGAGTGGAGGAAGGTGCACACAGGTGGACTACATCTTATGCAGGAGGTGCATGAGGAAGCATGTAAGAGTGGTACAGGATATGTATGAGGGCAGTCAGACAGTAGTAAGGTGTGCAGTAGGCGTGACGAAGGCATTCAAAGTGGAGGTGGGATTGCATCGAGGATCAGCTCTGAGCCCTTTCTGGTTTGCAATGGTGATGGACAGGTTAACAGACAAGATCAGGCAGCAGTCAGGAGACTATGATGTTTGCGGATGACATTGTGATCTGTAGTGAGAGGAGGGAGCAGGTTTGAGGAGAGCCTGGAGAAGTGGAGGCATGCATTAGAGAGAAGAGGAATGAAAGTCAGCAGGAGTAAGACAGAATACATGTGCCTGAATGGGAGGAAGGGCGGCAAAAAGCTGAGAATACAAGGAGTGGAGGTGGAGAAGGAGGATGAGTTCAAGTACTTGGGGTCGACCATGCAAAGCAGCGGAGAGTGTGGGAGAGAGGTGAAGAAGAGAGTACAGTCAGGGTGGAGTGGGTGGAGAAGAGTGTCCGGAGTGATCTGTGACAGAAGGGTTCCAGCAAGAGTGAAGGGGAAGGTCTACAGGACGGTAGTGAGATCATCTATGTTGCACAGTTTAGAGGCGGTGGCACAGACAAAAAGGCAGGTGGCTGAACTGGAGCTGGCAGAGTTGAGGATGTTGAGATTTTCATTGGGAGTGACAAGGATGGACAGGATTAAGAATGACTACATTAGAGGGACAGCTCAGGTTGGACAGTTTGGTGGAAAAGTGGGAGAGGCGGGATTGAGATGGTTTGGACACATGTGTAGGAGAGATGAGAGTTACATTGGGAGAAGGATGCTGAGGATGGAGCTGCCAGGCAAGAGGAAAAGAGGGAGGCCAAAGAGAAGGTTTATGGATGTGGTGAGGGAGGACATGCAGGCGGTTGGTGTAAGGGAGGACGATGCGCAGAACATTAGGTATTGGAGGCAGATGATTCGCTGTGGGGACCCCTAATGGGAGCAGCCGAAAGAAAAAGAAAGAAAGAAGAAGTTAATGATGGAGAAAGTGATGTGCACGAAGTGTATGTGATGTGTATGAAGTGGGAATTCAACTGATAATAATAATAATAATAACAACTTTTATTTGTGTAGCACCTGTCATACACAGCATGTAACTCAAAGAGCTTTACATAAAAATAAGGCCATTAAATAGTAACAATTAAAGCAAAGAAAATGCAATCCAATGCACTTACTAAGTAAAAAATTAATTTAACAAGAGAAATATATTAAAAACAGGGTAAGAATAAGCTAATAAAGGTAGATACACAAAATTGCATTAAAAGATCAAAGATCAAACAAGCAAAATGCATTTAATATAAAGGGTAAATATTCTACTAATTTTCAGATTTAGGGCCATCTTTGAAACCATGAAGTATTAAGATTGTTCCTCAACAAATACAGGGTGTCTTCAGTTGCAGGTTTATTAATTGATGTAGAATTTCAGTAGATTTGGTCTACCAGCTGCACATTTGGCCATTGAGGCGTAATTTAGCCTGTTGGGGGCGAGATTATTTTTCATTACTTTTTTGGCACCAGTAGTAGAAACCAAACTCAGTGTGTGGGTAGCACAGCGAAGATACTCAGGCAGAATGATGGCCCCTTGTGTCACGTCATCATTGTCTGGCTCAATATTGATGAAGGAAAATGCCAGCGTAAACATCTGGTTCCTGTCTAACAACAGAGATGTTGTACAGTACTGTATTCTTCAAAATCCTTTGTGAAGTTGGAGGCTCCCAACTGTGTGAAGTTGTTTGTGTCCTCACACATGGAGTTCGCTTGCAGATCCAGAGCAACGGGTCCGAATCGTGTCCGTTTTATTTCAGTCCCAAAAGTTTGAAAAGTTGATGAAATGCTGTCTCTGAGGGACATGCAGTGTTTAGTCTGTTTGAATGGAACCGTGCTGTTGGGAACTTCTACACAGAGTGATTTCCTTCCACAGACACACGGTGAGGCAGGACTCTGTGGACTACAAGTAGGATACAGCCACCTTCTAGTTTTTAGGATAAAGTCATAACAAACAACAAGTCTATCGGCTTGTTTTAGTAATTCTGCATATCACCAGGACTCAGATAGACTGCGACCGCTTCATTACGTACGCCGATGCTGCGTTCATGGGAAACTCGGAAAATGTAACTTATTTAAGAGGTAATGCTGATGTTCCACGGGATCTCAAAATGTTTAAATTGGTGTTGATAATGGACCCCGTGTACTGCTGCCTGCAGCTATATTTGTTATTATTCTCCTTGGCATTTTTCAGCTAAAAGTGGCTGGCCCACGGCAACTGCTGGACCCACGGACAAAGTTGAGGTCTGTTAGAACCAGGACGTCTCAGACATCTTGTGGTTCAAGTTTGATCCACATCGATCTACATTTGGAGCAGGAATAAGTGAAAACCGATTAAATTTTACCGGAAGTAGCAGAATGTTTGAGCATCGAGTTGAATCCGTTTGAATGGAACCGTGTTGTTGGGAACTTCCACTTGTGAATCAGCAATGTTATACAGGTACTCCTCACTTAATGATCGAGTTCCGTTCCTAGGACCAGGATGTTAAGCGAAATTGATCGATAAGCAAGGACCCGCATAATTTCACGGTAAGGGGGCGTGGCGATTGCGAGCACTAGTGTAGTGAATACTGACACTACGGGAACAAGACTGAGACTGAGAATGGTGATGAGATGTACACAGTGTATATAGTATAATATACTATACTATATACTATATACTATATATACTATATAGTATGTAGTATATATAGTGTATATAGTTGTGGCAAACCAAGGGGGCGTGGTCAAGCTGCCGCTGCAGACAGGCGGTGCAGGCTCCCATCCCGGGGCCGCTCAGCTGCTGCGGATCGAGCAGCTTGATCCCAAACCGAGGAAATTCTATATGTTTTGTTGTCCACGCAGTGAGGATCGGCATGCTTGCGAGACATGTTGGACTGGGTGAAACGAGCCCAATACACAAGCAGGCCGATACTCACTGCGGGTACATGAAAGTGAATAATTTCTTTATTTACCTTTGTTAAGATTACCTAATTTTTGTAATAAATATATTACAAATGTCAAGCTGTCTTTATAAAAATCAGCTATCTGAACCGAAATTATTTTTGTGTTAACTAACTACATATAACACAATGTTTATAAACACTTTTATTTGACAACTTAATATAAGTTGTAATTTTTTATTTTCAACCTTTCTTTGGAATAACTGAAGATTGCCATTTTTAATAATACACAATTATTCCATGTTATGTGATCTTTATAGATATTGTGATATTCTGTTTGATTGTTTTCTTCCAGATGTTTTTGGACAACTGTTTAATAAAACAATTATCTGACTTGTCGCTCTTCTCCCAATTTCCCAATTCACTCTATTTTACAAATAATAAAGGATTTGACTTAAATATGTTCAACAGGTCTAACATTTACAATTGAACATTTTGAAATTATGTAATTAATGTTTAATATAAAGCAACTGTTCAAACATCCAGCTTTAGAAGTCAGTCACATTGTTATGAAAGAAAATAGTAGAGAAAAAAAAACCTGAAAAAACCTATGAAACAAAAATGTAAAAAAGGCAGAAAAAAAATATATTTAAATTATATCTATGAAAAAAGTTAATGTAGATGACAAGCCTTTAAATATTAGTATTGATTCCCCATATGTATCGGTGTTAAGAGGCTCATTGCATCAGGATGATTAACAGTTTGGAGACTCCAGGAACAAGCAGTGTGTGGCTATCAGTTTAACAGCAGTTCTTAAAAACAAGATCAAGAATGTTTGCACATGGACACAAAGTGACCTAAACTATGTTTTGATTAAAGGAACTAATATTTATCAAGATATGAAAAAGTCTGGTAGAAAAAAAGATAATGTTCCGGAAAGCGATTATATTGCAATACCAGAATTGGCAAGAAGACAAACAATGTTGAATACAACATTTAAAATAACGTATGATGAGCCGTTTACTGGCTGTATTGGTGTAGATCACTATGACCCTGGGTTGTATAATATCGCTATGCCAAATGATAGAACAATTCAGAAATCATTATTAAATAATAATGATGCAAGTTTATCTACTATTTCTGGTAATACACGTGCAATTATCAAGCAGAGATTGTGGTATGCAGTTGTTGATTCACACGCAAGAAGCAAATTGGGCTGCATGAGTATGAATCACCCAGTAGTTCTGTGGTGTAGAACAACAACATTGAACCTGTCTGTTGTAATTTCTGTAATGCTAATAATTCATTCAGTCAAAGCCAACCGATATTTGAAATCAGTGGACTACAGACATGTTTTGTCATGTCTTTTTCCAATTGCCCAGTGCACTCGGCTTTACAAATAACAAAGGTTTTGACCTAAATATGTTCAACTGGTCTAACATTTACAATTAAAGAACTTGCCATTTTGCAATTCACGTCATAATAAAAAAAAGTGTTTTACAAAACCTCAACAACATTGAGAACTTGTAACAGCTATAATGTACAAATAATTGACCTTTTCTCGCAGAATTCACCAATTATGTCACACTGCACAAAATAAAGACGAACAATAAAGACAAATATTATGGCCCGGACAATTAAAATATTGTCTGACGCGACAAATTCAGGTAAGGCCGAATTCTTGAAGTTTGATGAATGAACTCCAGTGTGGACCCTGTGTATTGCTGCCTGCAGCTATATTTATTTTTATTGTTATTATTATTATTATTATTATTATTATTATTATTATTATTATTATTATTATTATTATTAATCCATACAAAACAGCGCTCACCGTGCCAAGATGGCGCCGCTATTAACGTAACACCGCATTCTGGGCTTTATATCGATGGATTGTAAATCAATTCAAAAGGTTTTACTGGCATGGGAAACACGAATTTACTTTGCCAACGCATATGGAGAACAAAACGTCGAAGAATACAATCACATCAATACATAATGCACCGCTGTGTTTTCAGCGTACCCTCCGTCGCCTCGTCGCTACCCGATCCGCGCGCAGCCGCGCACTCGAGCGACACGACGGGAAACGCGCGAGGAATGAAACGTTCGCCTCTCTCTGAGATTCGGTTCTTGGCGTCGCTCAGTAAAACGATTCGTTCGATTTTCCGACTCGTTCTTCGTTTGGTTCGGTAACCGCACGGGGGGGGGGGGGGGGGGGGGGGGGCGAGGGAGGACATCCCGGACGACGACGAGAGAGCAGAGGAGTCTGCTTTGGCTCCGCGGCGGGAATGGAAATCCCACGGGAACCATTCAACTCTTTCACAGCCATTTGTGTTCATGGAATACAACGTGAAAATCAGTCGCACCCATTACGCATTACTCCAAACGCCTTGGTCGGTCTCCCCAAGCCTCAGTCATTCTTTTCAGTTCAGCCCAAGCGCTGAATGGACATCGATTCCCGATTCCGACTACAAAACGACTCTTTTCCCGGAGTGCCCGTTCAAAACAGTTGTTCGCTGCGAACGAATCGTCGGCGAGCGTTGCGTCACTGGAGGATACAAAAGCTTGCGTCACCGCGCGCGGCCGGGGAGACGGCGGACGCAGCATCACGAGCCGCTTCCCCGGTAGCGCTGCGCTTCTCCAGCCCGAACATGATGAAGAAAGACCTCGGCCTCAGTATGGCGGACCACGCCGTCCTCAAGTCGCACCTCCGCGACGCAGACGGCCTCCCGAGCCCGGAGGCCGGGCTCCTGAAGCTGGCCTCCCCGGAGCTGGAGCGGCTCATCATCCAGTCCCACGGCGCCGTCACCACCACGCCCACCGCGCAGCTGCTCTGCCCAAGGACCGGCTCCGAGGAGCAGGAGTTCGCCGAGGGCTTCGTCAAGGCTCTGGAGGACCTGCACAAGCAGAACCAGCTGAGCGGCGGCCTGGACCTGGGCCCCCACAACCCGGTTACCCTGCAGCCCGACCTGCCTGTCTACACCAACCTGAACAGCTACGGCGGCGGGCCGTTGGGGACCACCGTCAACTACTCCACGGACATCGTCCCCTTCCCGCCGCCCCCGGCTCATCACCTGGACGGAGCCACGGCACAGGACGAGCCTCAGACCGTCCCAGATGTTCAGAACTTCGGTGACAGCCCACCGCTGTCCCCCATCAACATGGACTCCCAGGAGCGCATCAAGGTGGAGAGGAAGCGGCTCCGCAACCGTATCGCGGCGTCAAAGTGCCGGAAGCGGAAGCTGGAGCGGATCTCCAGGCTGGAGGACAAGGTGCAGAACTTGAAGAGCCACAACACGGACCTGGCCTCCACCGCCGGCCTGCTGCGGGAGCAGGTGACCCGGCTCAAGCAGAAGGTGCTGAGCCACGTCAACAGCGGTTGCCAGCTGCTGCCACACCAGGTCCAGGTGCACTGACTGGATCCGGGTGCGCTGACCGGGTCCGGCTGCACGGACCGGATCCGAGTCCGCTGACAGGGTCCGGGTCCAGGTGCACGGACTGGGTCCGGGTACCCGGACCGTGTCCGGGTGCACGGACCGGATCCGGATGCACGGACCGGGTCCGGGTGCACGGACCGGGTCCAGGTCCAGGTGCACTGACCCGGTCCGGGTGCGTTGACTACTGCGTCCGGCTCCGAGTACAGTCCCGGTCTCCCGGTTCCCAGTGCACGGTCCCGGTCTCCCGGATCCGGGTGCATTACCGGGTCCGGGTGAACTGACCAGCAGATAAGCTTCTTGTTGGATCTCAGAGACTGAACATGTTCCAGGTGTGTCCACACGCACTCAGTCCGAACCTTGGTGTGTCATATATACACATCTCTAATTTCAAATTTCATGTAGTCTCAGGAAGAGACTGGTTTATTTTAACTTTATTCCCCCTGTGTGCTATTCTTCTGTGTGGAACCAAACGTGCAAGTCAGTGTCAGCACTTACATGGATCTATTTTATACTTTGTTATTTTGGATGTGAAACTTATTAATGTTTTTGCACTATTGGTTCCAATTTGCATTGCTTTCGCTTCAAATGTGTATTTGTGTCAAATAAAAGCTGCTCTTTAAAAAGCATGACGAGGCTTGGTTTGCTTTAAATGTCTCCGCATTCAGGTATTATCACGGTGTCCTGGATAGATCAGTACACTGTACTGTAACAATCACATGAGTTTCTAATGCAGATTAAACAACCTTGTTCATAGTTGGTTCCGAATTGAACTCGGGGTGGAGGGTGGACTTACGTTGGAAGAGAACTTGATATTTTTGATCCAAAAAACCCAGTTATTTGAGCTGGAGTTGGGGGATTCAGTGTGTTGTTACGCAACATCAAATCAGCTTGACGTAGGCACGTGGAGTCTTTCGCCCCCTGCTGACTGGTTTTGAAACTGCATATAATCCCATAATTTTTCATATCTTTTTCTTCTTCTTCTTTCGGCTGCTCCCGTTAGGGGTCGACACAGCGGATCATCTGCCTCCAATACCTTCTGTTCTGCGCATCGTCCTCCCTTACACCAACCGCCTGCATGTCCTCCCTCACCACATCCATAAACCTTCTCTTTGGCCTCCCTCTTTTCCTCTTGCCTGGCAGCTCCATCCTCAGCATCCTTCTCCCAACGTAACTCTCATCTCTCCTACACACGTGTCCAAACCATCTCAATCTGGCCTCTCCCACTTTTCCACCAAACTGTCCAACCTGAGCTGTCCCTCTAATGTAGTCATTCTTAATCCTGTCCATCCTTGTCACTCCCAATGAAAATCTCAACATCCTCAACTCTGCCAGCTCCAGTTCAGCCACCTGCCTTTTTGTCTGTGCCACCGCCTCTAAACCGTACAACATAGCTGGTCCCACTACCGTCCTGTAGACCTTCCCCTTCACTCTTGCTGGAACCCTTCTGTCACAGATCACTGCCTTTTTGTCATATATAGGGGTATTTTAATTCAATATACAGTATGCATTTAAAATGTGTGGGAAATTACAGGTACAAACACAGTGTTGGCTGTTTGTCGTTAATGATTAACCAAGCAACATTGAAGCATTAACTTTGACTTTTAAATTATTCGCGCAGTTCTCCAAGAAGAATCATTTTATTAATCTCCCAGGTGCAATGTGCTTAACACACACACGCATGCAGGGTGTGGTGACGACCAGAACACACGCAGGGAATGGTGACTGGAGAACTTTATCCTCTGCATTTCTCCCTCCCCAGCCGTCCTTCTTCTAGGGGCAGCCCTCACTTCATCGGTGCCCCTGGACGAATTCCAGGTGTAGATCCATGTATTGGTCAGGGACAGGACAGGAAAGTGTCAGGAATGCA
The DNA here is from genome assembly GCF_960531495.2 of Zeus faber. Classification (NCBI taxonomy): domain Eukaryota; kingdom Metazoa; phylum Chordata; class Actinopteri; order Zeiformes; family Zeidae; genus Zeus; species Zeus faber. The sequence goes on from NC_137193.1 coordinate 36,660,207, forward strand.
TGTTTTTAGTTTGGGTCCTTTTTTGTGTTGGAGACCCATGTGAGCATCGGGAGAACATAGAAACCCCACACAGAAAGGCCCCTGTGGTGTGGGGATGGTCTGGTTTGAGCAGCCACACCTGACCTGGATCTAGGTGATTGGGATCAGAGTGGCTGCATACCTGTTGCCCGTTGGTTGGTCTAACAAGCAGCAGGTAAAACCCCCATCCCCACACGCACTCAGGATAGGAGCCCGTGTCATGACATATGTCTATCTGCTCCTGGCTAATTCCAACTGGCCAACTCTACAATAAACTGGTGTTTACAACCCACTATCTTCTGTCTCTCTGTGCCGGTGGGTCCTGAAAACGCCACTTGGGTGGCGTG
>NC_137193.1:36665571-36700571 GCF_960531495.2 Zeus faber
CAGATTACATTCTGTCCAGATTACACACTGCATCAAAATATTTGGTATTTCTCGATTTGTATAAATTACACAATTCCACTGATTCATCATCCATCACTGTTTAGAAACATGTGACATTTTCAAGTAACAACTAAAAGATAATAACTTCATCACTGAACGATGATTCAACAATAATATCAAATTATGGCTCAAACACAGAGCTCCTCTCTATGATACTAGAAGAGACCAGTGTGTTGTGTGTGTGTGTGTGTGTGTGTGTGTGTTCCCCTCAGAAGATGTGTAGTAAAGGGGGAGGGGTGCACAGGTCACCCTGCACTCTGATTGGCCGAAGATCTTTCCTACGAGAGGTAAGACCTGGAAATGGCTGACAACAGGGTACACACACACACACACACACACACACACACACACACACACACACACACACACACACACACACACACAGTGGATCAAATCATGTAATGTAGGCCTATGCACAGTACAATACTGGATCTACACACATCATCGTGATGCATTGTGGGAGTTTTGCATCTTGTTCCGACTCAGTGCTTGTCCTCAAACACAGAAACTGGTCAGTGTGTTTCAGTCTGGCATTGCCAGACTAATTTGCAAATCCGCATTAGTCCGGAATCTCTCCGTTTATTTTTTTATTTTCAAGGGCCGTTACCAACGGGCTAAGACCAAAATGTCTCTGGACACAACTGGATAGACCTACAACCAATCAGAGCATTAGATATACTGTACCTACACTCAATCAGAGCGAAACGAAAGCGCTGAGCGAGTGAGTTGGTAAATTAAACTTTTACCAAATCCTGTCAGAAGAACGGCAAACACATCTTTCTTATCAACAAAAGTTTTTTCAAGAAAATATACCGTCCAGTTTGTTTAATATTGTTGCGGTAGTGGATTCAACAGACCATACCACAACAGCGGCAGTCATCTTGGTAAGGTGCCTCAACGGCTCTCCTCTGCATCGCCATCGTATGAAACCCGCCCCGTATTAGATAAACGGCTGTGATTGGCCCAACCCTGGCAAAGTCGTATGGAAATTTGTTTGACTGGGAGGGTGGCCAGACATACTCTGCAGAGCAAATGAGATTGGTCTGGTTCCAGGCTAGAATAATAATTTGGGGAAGTGGTTATTTGAAAAGCTGTTTATCTGAGTATTATCTGAGTTCACACTTTGCTTGTTTGCTTTTCCAGTAGACCTGTGTCATTTATACAAATCTAGAAATTCCAAATATTTTGATGCAGTGTCAAATCTGACAGAATGTATTCTGGTTGCATCAAAGCAAAGCAGGTGGATCGGTATCTCGGCAAGTAGCAAAACTCGGCACGGCACCTGTCGAGAAGTCTCAGGCTGCGGATCCTAGTACACTTTGAGATGAAAGAAGGAGCATTTTCCTGAATTTTCCTGCATCTAATTTGTCCTGGGTCTGGACTGATTTGTGTTTCAGTTCAACGCTGAGCTCCTAAAACATAAACGGAATGCTAAAGTAAAAGTTTCTCTTGAGCCTTGTACATTATATAGATGACAAATGACAAATTGTGCGGACTGCGTATCTATCGCTGTGACTACAGCGATAGATACTCCTCGGTTCTTGACGAGTTACTCAGTAAAAATAGTTTGATTTCATTCAGTTGGTTTAATGCACTGTGAATGTAGGAGGACTTCCAGTAAAAAGTGAAGGAGAGTCAGAACAGAGGATCACTCTGAGTTATGAATGGCATTCTCACAGGAATCTTTCAGTTCTGTCACAGTTGTTTATTCTGGTGGAATGCAGTGCTGGAGTGAATCCAGACTACCTAATCAGTTAAAAGATTTATTCACTTGTGTCACAAAGTTCCCTGTGGCTGCAGAACCAATTGTAAGTTATTGAAGTATGCAGTGAACAGTACAGTATGTAGTATGTAGCATGTAGTCTGTAGTGTACAGTACATAGTATGCAGTGCTTAGTATGTAGTAAGTTGTACGCATGTATGAAGTGCATAGTATGTAGTACAGTTTAAGTATGCTGTACATAGTATGCTGTACATAGTATGCAGTGCATAGTACAGTATGTAGTATGTGGTATGTAGTATGCAGTATGCTGTACGTAGTATGCAGAGCGTAGTCGGTATGTAGTATGTAGTATGTAGTATGCAATATGCTGTACATAGTATGTAGTGCGTAGTACAGTATGTAGTATGTAGTATGCAGTATGCTGTACTTAGTATGCAGTGCATAGTATGTCGTATGCTGTACGGAGATGAAGCACGTAGTATGTAGTACAGTTTTAGTATGCTGTACGTAGTATGCAGTGCGTAGTACAGTACATAGTTTGTAGTATGTAGTATGCAGTATGATGTACGTAGTATGCAGTGTGTAGTATGTAGTATGCTGTATGTTGTACGTAGTATGCAAAGTAAAGTACAGTATGTAGTATGTAGTATGTAGTATGCTGAACGTAGTATGCAGTGCATAGTATGTAGTATGCTGTACGTAGTATGCAGTGTATAGTATGTAGTATGTAGTATGCTGTACGTAGTATGCAGTGCATAGTATGTAGTATGTAGTATGTAGTATGTAGTATGCTGAACGCAGTATGCAGTGCATAGTATGTAGCATGCTGTACATAGTATGCAATGTATAGTATGTAGTATGCTGTATGTATTATTCAGTGCGCAGTATATAGTATGTAGTATGTAGGGTGGAGTGTGTAGTATGTTATATGTAGTATGCAGTGCACTGCATAGTATGTAGTATACAGTATGTAGTATGCAGTGTATAGTATGGAGTATATAGTATGTAGTTTACAGTATGTAGTATGCAGTGAGTAGTATGTAGTATGCTGTATGTAGTATTCAGTGTGTAGTATATAGTATGTAGGGTGTAGTGTGTAGTAAGTAATATGTAGTATGCAGTGCCTAGGATATAGTATGTAGTATACAGTGCATAGAACATAGTACGTAGTATGTGGTATGTAGTGTGATATCAGTGGGTAAGTGTCTCAGTCAGGCCGCAGCCCTACCCAGATCTGCAGCTTGATCCTCTTGTCGTTCCTGTAGATGGTCTTCACCTTGAAGTCGATGCCCACGGTGCTGACAAACGCCGGCGTGAAGGAGTCATCGGCATAGCGGAACAGGAAGCTGGTCTTCCCCACACTGCTGTTCCCGATGATCAGGATCTTGAACATGTAGTCGAAGTTCTGGTCAGAGGATTCCTTCTGCCCGTACGTCGCTGTAGCTGAGGCCATCTGAGCACGACGGGTCACAAACAAAAATACAATTTAGTAAACGACAGCTAGAGCAAGGATCTAAGACCAGTTAGAGGCTCTATTCCACGTGAGGCTTGTGGGCAGGGAAAGGCATCTTTAAAGTTCTAAACTTTTCTAAACCTATGTATCTTTTTAAACCAAGATTATTGAAATTCAAAACTCCTTTTTGGCCAATAATGTATAAAGAATAGAGTGGTCAGTGTCTTGGAAACCAGGCTGATAGAGGCATCATAGCCTCATCACAGCTGCATCATGGGGCTGTTGGTCGATCAGGTTCTAAGGTCTGGGGTGAGTTTTCGACAACAGGAGACGAAAGACTCAACATCCCAAAGAAAAAAAACACTGACTGCTCTGAAATGCACAGCAGAAGTGTTTGGAACCTAATTGTTCCGAAGAAATAAAATAAATGTGTGAATACAGTAAAGTGGCTGATAACGTTTAAATTTTTCCAGAAGGGTTTCTATGTTGAGAAGGTGGGAGGCTGGACGACGCTGGTGTTCCAACCCAATATTCCAAAAGAAGAGTGATGGCAGCAGAGCGTTCATATCTTAGCGATTGTTAAGCCGTTGGCAGACAAAACACAAAGTAGCAAGACAAACAAAGAAAGTACATTATTAGAAAATTAAGTAAGTACAACATTGTAGCTTTAGGGGCATGATGTTGTCACACTAGCACAAGCCTCTAAAGTACGCTCATTGGACCAATGGGATCTGGTGATAAATTTGTACTTCACTGCTACAAAAACGGTGTAAATCTGGCCGTCACGGGCTCCCGCCAGCGAGAAAATCTGCTGTACCCCTAAAGATACAAACTGTACTTTATTTTCTAAGAGTGTACTTCAAAGCATATAGGCTCTGGCCACCACCACCGCACCACCACATCCAAACTCCAAACTCTGCATCCATTTGGATGTTTCCTGTTCTCAATGGGTCGTTTTAAAGTGTTCTGTTTCTGTGTGAGTATACTGGCACCTTCACTTTGCTCTACTCAAACTTCCCCACGGAGACAAATAAAAGGTATTGCACAAGTATTACGCACCCCATAAAGCACTCCAGACAAGTCTGGAGTGTTTTATGGGGAGTTTTATGGGGAGTGAACTGAACCCAAAGTTCCCCTTCCACCTCACAAACTCATCATAACCCTGGTCGCTCTTACAGTACCTCCAGTCCAGACTCAAGAGTTGCAGCACGCTGCTCTATGTTTAGCTCCTTATCTGAGCAACAGCAGAGCAGGGATCAGCACCGTCACCGGGTCTCACTTTACAAGAGGAAAAAGAGAGATGCTCTGAATAATGGAGACGTCCTCATTCTACCGACAGACACGACTGGCCTGTTGTGCAAGAAGGAAGACAGGTTCTAAGGACGTTGTTAAGGTGACAGAGCAGCCACCAGAGCAGCTGCACAATCAACTGGAGCTCAAGAAGAAGCATTATGATGCAAGTTCCCTAATTTACCGCAGCACTCTGGAGGTTTGACCAGTCTTCTGGGCTATTTACTCCTCAGCTTCAGTCTCATTGACCTGAATGTCTTGACATGTCGGATAATGTGTTGAATGAAAAACTGGAGAGTTTTAAAGCTCCTCAAAAGACTCCACCAGATCAGGGCGGATGTAGAGTAAAGTGCTGCTCGAGCTGGAGGTCGGATTAAAAAAAAGAAAAAAGGCTAATTCTGCGGATTCATGGTAGTTTAATAAGCAACTTTGCAAACAGCAGACCTCTGATGGTCTTTGAAGGAAGAAATTACAAGAAATCTTTCCTTGTAATCCTAAAGATCATTTTGTTTCATTAAAAAGAAAATGTAAGTCGATTTTTTTGCAGTGTGCCGCGCTCATTGAGAATCAACAGCATCCAAAGTGCTTGAGAATCATGGAATAATATCAATATATTTTATTAATAGAAAACTGGCGACTCTCTGGTGCAAACTCCCATCAATCAAATGTCTTTCTCCTTCAGGAGGTAAAGTGCCTCTTTCGAGATTAAGATCTGATCTGTTGGTCATCACTCAGACCGACGCTAATCCTGTTGGAGCCGGGATTATGTCAACGATCCCGATTAGCTGCTGCTAAGCTGCTTTGCTCAAGAGAACCCCAACAGAAGATTGAGGGATGATCCATGATCCTCCCTAACTTGCTGCTCAGAGTTTCTCAGCCGGCGTCTGCATCCTTGCTGCGAGCACCCAGCCTAGGATGACCATTACCGCTTACGACGGTAACCATGACAACCGTGTCAGACCCAAGCACCAGTCCTCAGCATCTGAGAGAGGAGACGTGGACAAAGGAGGAAAAAGTACAATGGAGGAGAAGAGAGAGATCTGTGATGCAAGTTGGAGCCTGCTGCATCTGGACAGGGTTTAGTCATAATAATAATAGTATCAATCTAAGAACCATCATCGTAATCATAATAATCAGGGATGCAACAATTATATTTGTTCACTGGTGATAACTGGCGAGTCCTAAACTTCAGCATCAGCTGATAGGGAGCAGAATGTTGGTTTTTTTTGTACATCATATATTAGGAATATTCTCTGATACCACATTTTGGCCTGATATCAGTCAGGCATCCAATATCAATATCGATCATCCCTAATAATAATATATATCTCCATCTTCCCTGTCTGCATCTTGCTGTTCAGGGTGCTAGTAGATGGCCTCAGTATATAAATATTCTTCCTAACGTTACAAAAAGATCCAGAACAGAAGATCTCGGCTCAGAGACGGGGTTTTCTCTCCTCCAATCACATTCCCTCTCTTCCAGGAAGAACAGGGATGCAGCCGGGAGGCAGAGGCTAAAAATAGCACCTTGCCCTCCTCCAAGAGCACTGGAGGAGAACAGGACGTGGTCCACGTGTGTACTGTATACTACATACTACACACTACATACTAAATGCTACATACTGGATACTACTACATTTAAATGCCACATACTACATACTACATACTGGATACTGGATACTACATACTACATACTACATACTAAATGCTACAAACTGGATACTACGTACTGTATACTGGATACTACATACTACATACTCTACACTGGATACTGGATACGACATACTACATACTACATACTGTATACTGGATACTCCATACTACATACTACATACTGTATACTGGATACTCCATACTACATACTGGATACTACATACTACATACTGGATACTACTACATTTAAATGCCACATACTACATAGTACATACTGTATACTGGATACTACATAGTACATACTGTATACTGGATACTACATGCTACATACTACATACTGTATACTGGATACTACATGCTACATACTGTTTACTGGATACTACATCTAAATGCCACATACTACATACAACATAATGTATACTGAATTGATGAAAAATACGATACACAGTAGTCCACAAAAAATCATGACCACGTCGAGTCAAATCCAATCGAATGTGCGCCTGAGGAATGTGTTGAAGATCGTCGGCGTCAGAAAAAAAGAAGCCGGTAAATGGTAGTTACTCACAGAAATAACACAACGTTTTTTTGTATTTCATGGTGGGACTGGGCGATTAAATGATTTTGATCATTTTCACCATGGCCGCTCTTCCTCAAACAACAACGTGAACTTGAACTCGGCCTCCTCCCAACCCGAGCCCGGCACGGCTCCAGCAATGAGAGGAGAGCGATTTAAGAAAGAATCAGCGAATTTCAGTGACGTCTGGTCGGACACGGTCAGAAAGAGTTCCTCTGACCGCTCCAAACGTCCCTGCATATAATCACAGCATAAAGCCAAACGTCTGCTGTCATTGACACTCCACATGTACTTACACACAACCACGGAAGTTATAACAATAACAAGGTTTGGTTTCAAGTAAAAAATAAACGGGTGTTTTAAAGAAACGTCATGTATAAACAGTTTCCTACAGCTAAACGTAGCAAACTTAAATGAAAAGGCAGAAAGTGTTACGTATTGACAAGTTCTTCCATAATAATTCTAATGCCAAATTAATGTTAAAGTTCCATAAATGTTGTCTACTTTACATTATAGACAAGTAATCTATTAAACTGAATTTTCCAATTGTAGATTATTAACAGAAAAAATACAAGGAAGTACTAATTAAAACTAAAAGTTACTTATTATATTTATATATATAATAAATACATTTATAAATTACATTTAAATGTATTTATTATTATTGTTATGTAAAGTAATTACAGAGTTAGTTTTGGTTATTGTTCCAGATGCGGAAAGTTGGCATTGGCGTATTTGTGAATACATAAAAAGTGCTATAAGGATGTAGAATTGAACAATGAATGGAATAATCCTCTTTCCAAATCTGAAGAAGATCCAAAAACCACAAACAACAATAATGAATCTATGTGCATTAATAATATTGAAAATGCAGATTTTAAGTTCAAAACATGAAAATATTGATCTTATATTGAGATTGATTTATCATTATCTGATAAACAACAACATGGAATGTTTATGCACACATATTTACAACCAGTTGATATTGTAGAGGAAGTATTAGAACAGCACTTTGATGACATTTTGTCCGTAGCACCAGTAGAAGGAACAACCCTCTACCTTGTGGAGATGAAACCTGGGAAGAACTGGGAAACATTTTGCTTCATTGCAAAAGGTTTCCCAGTTCTTTTCCCAAACAACAATGGGAACGCTTTATATGTGTTGGCTTCCAAGTTTGATTCACACCGATCTACGTGTGTATCAGGAAATATTGATAAAACTTCACAAATTCACCAAAAATGTAAGAACATTGGCATTAAATTGAGAACATAGTCACCTTGGAACATCATGAACCAAGGCTATATAAATCTATGGTTCGTCTCTGAGTCATTGTAAAAATTGAAAAATTGTAACTTGTGCTACAAAGTACAACATGTACATAAGTACAACATACTGCAAACTGCATACTGTATGCTACCGTATGTTCTACATACTGTATACTACATACTGCATATTGCATACTGGATGTCACTGTACATACTACATACTGCAAACTACATACTGTATACTACATACTACCTACTGTATGCTACTGTACATACTACATACCGCATACTACATACAGTACTATATACAACATTGTCATGCAGTTGCCCCACTTGAGCATGTCATCATGACGATGCTGCATAGAAACCTTTAGCAGAGTCTTGCCCTCACAATGCATTGTGGGATACCCAGCGTGGTGTACAGTGTTCACCAGATGTAGTACATTGTCCTGGCACTTTATACTATGTGATGCATATTTTGGTGTACTAAATAAAATTCTAGTTTGCACAATGTCTAGTTTTAATACATTTTACCTCAAATCTGTCACAATTTCTGAGGAATTGTGCTTAAAAACTAGAGTTTTAGCTGTAGGGGTTTGGATGAGGGATTTCATTTAATGAATGAAAGTGTTTGTTTGAAAGCTGCTGTTTTATATAGAAAACATAAAGCACCTTTTAAAGAGGATACAGTTGGCACACACACACACACACACACACACACACACACACACACACACACACACACAAACACACAAACACATACACACATGTATACAGTATACAGAAGCCCAGTATGATGATGGTCAGTTGGAATCTTTAGAATAGTATTTTGATCCTTTAGAATAGTGTTTTCAGTATGTACGAAAGGCTCCTGTGTCCGGGGGCCAGAATACCAAGGATGTTGGAGGATCATTTACTGCTGCCTCTTATTCTGTTTCATCAGGATCAAATAAAGTTTCAAACAACAGAAACAACCAGAGTCAACTTGAAAACAAGGAGGATATCCGCCTACAATTAAATAAACTCAAGTTAAGAGCTAAATTAAATTAAGAGGATATAGAATAGCGGTAGAAGATACGATTTTACTTCTTCCTTTGTATGTTCATTTGATAAGCTTTTTCTTTCATTTTTAATGGCTATTTCTTGTGTTTCCTATCTGTTTTGTTATTCCTACGTGCCTGAATAAAAAACAAACCAATCGTAAAGCCTCAGGCCGAGAGCTTCTTCAGCTGGGGCCACGCACGCACGCGCGCTCGCACCCACATACGCACGCACACGCACACTCACACTCCCATACGCCCACGCACCCTCACACCCACACACACACACACACACACACACACACACACACACACACACACACACACACACGCTCCCATACGCCCAGGCACACTCACATACAGAGCTGCTGTTCCATATGTTTCATTCCGCAGTGCTTTTCACGGACCTGCCTCGGTGCCTACGGTGCGACCTGTCACAGTCCATCCGTCCTTCTATGTTTCTATCATTCTGTCATTCTATCTCATATCATTCTATGATGATGATGATGATGATGATGATGACAATGATTATTATTATTATTATTATTATTATTATTATTATTCTACAGCAACACACGACCGAGTAATTCGTTTTTCAAATTCCATATTCCACATCGCATTTTGCACAGTGCACGGACTATGCACGATGCCCGCGCGGAGCATCTTGTGTTGCCGTTGATTCCTCTGATCACACGCCAGCAAAAGACAATATCGAGGTTTTAACACACCGATCAGATCGCAGAGGACAGATAGATCGATATCCCACCTTGGAAGCTTTTTTTATTCCCCTTCTGCGTTCCGCTACGAGCAGTGTCCAGAGCCGACCTGCAGAAACACGCACGTCATTTGACGGAGAAGTCCGGCAGAGGGGCGGGGTCAGTGACCGTGGGGATAATTGACGTGTGACAGCAGCCAATCAGGAGCCGTGACGCAAGACCCTCGCTGAACTACTCAGCGCTCGTTGAATATTTATCGCTGCTGGTTTATTGATGAGAAGCGGGAGGTCTCCGCAGTCTGCTCATTCATCCAGTTTTTATTTATTTGCCCTTATTTCAACTGTTGAAGTGTAACTGGAAATGTTGAACGACAGTTCTGAAGGTTTAGTTCAGCCTTAATCATCCGATTTCACTGTTACTGAAAGCGAGCAGAAAAGCTCACGCTGATGTCATAATATCTGGGTGTTGGCAGCTCGGGGTGAAAAGTCATTGAGTATTGAGTACTCAAGTACCATCGGTACAATGTTGACGTATGTTTGACATGACTTGAGTATATTCCATTGGAGAGCCCATTTAAGAGCAAATATCTTACACTTTTACTCCGATACATTCATCTATAACACCTGCAAGTACTTTTTATTTGTGGTTCGCATTGATGATGCGTCTTCACACTTAAATAGGTGAACTATAAAATAAATAGATCTATAAAAATAAGTAATTTTGATAATTATATTTCATAGCAAGTCATTTCATTATTTTTTTCTATGTAAAACGTTAAATGGGGGACTGATTTGTTGTTGTAGATTTTTCTATATTATATACATGTTATATACATGTTTTATACATTTGCCATGTTTATGTTGATTCAAACTTGTATTCTTGACATTCAGCTTTGTTGGAAATGCAAAATCAGGTCTGCAATTATATATATATATATTTAAAAAAAAAGAGTTACCCGAGTTAGAGTGAGAAGGGATACAGCGTTAAATCAAACGGGTTGTTGGGCATCCAGGCCACCAGGGGGCGGTGCAGTACAGTTATCACTCACAATGTGACGCTGAGGTGCGTCTTTACCGATCACGTTGGTTTGTAGCATGAGGGAGAACCAGGTTGTGGATTCATTGGTCAATGTGCTGAGTGACTGTTACGTCTGATAACCTGTTGTTATTACAAGGGTCGGGTCGGGTCGGGTCGGCTCCTCCAGCGGCAAAACATTCAGGTATTTCACCTCGTCCCCATTCCCCCACAATGGTTTCAGATCTTGGCCCCGGACCTTCAGACCCTGGCTCGGACCTTCACACCTTGGTTCCGCTCTGGATGAAAAGCCTCCAGAGCCGCTCTGTTTTCCTGCAGCTCCAAACGCGATGCTTCCCCGGGCGGGAAGAGACTTTCTGGTGCGGATCTCCTTCTACTGGAAGCCGTTCTTCTCGGGCCGGTACCTGTTGGCGACCAACACGCTGAGCGGCGGAGGGATGCTGGCCCTGGGGGATCTCCTGCAGCAGGCCCGGGAGAGGCGCAGGGTCCCCGGCAGACCGCGGGACTGGGGCCGCACAGGTGGGCTTCTGCTTGGTGTCTAACTTGACTCAACTCAACAAAAATAAATATATGGCTAAAATAAATCTGATGTTAATGACTTTTTAAAGACCTGCAGGTTGTCCTCTGGCTCTTTGGATTTATGCATATACCGGTATTTAACTAAATTAGTCAACTTCTTCTATCTCGGTCACAATTCTGAGGTTCCCGAACCCTGACATCCAAGAAAATTACTTTCTGAAGTTCGGTGGAATAAAAGTTCTTGTACGATTTATTCCAGGTCCTAATCACTTATTTTCGCATTATTTTTTTCCCATGTCATTGTTTATTATTGCTATTATTGTGTTTATTTTTGTACATGCTGCACTGTCTTTCATACAGTATGATCAAAAAGCACGTGTGGATATCCTTTCGTCACTGAACACAGACTTTTCCCTCTACTTACCGGAGAACGTTCTGCGATCCCTTTGTCCTGCCGCCACTGTGTTTACCAACTTGCCGACAGAGGAGAAAGTAAATGAGTAAACGTGCTGGTATCCTATGCAGATCTTGGACAAGATACTGTAATCCGCCTTCACTGAGCCTTTTCCCGGCAAATGTTCCCTGGGCTAGAGAATGCTCACCCTGAGGTAGCTTCCATTGTTGTTGGCAACTTCAAGGGGGCTAATATGAGGAAGGTTTTGCCCAAATATCACCAGCACATTAACTTTCCCACTCATGATGATCAGACTCTTTAGTATTTTTATTCTAAACTACGGGACAGCTACAAATCCCTGCCTTGCCCTGCTTTTGGTAAGACAGATCAGACCTCCATTCTGCTCCCCCCAACCTACAGACAATGCCTAACACAGGAAAAAACGGTTCTTCGGGCAGTTCAATGCTGGAGTGTTGAAGCCATTGCCACTATCCAGGACTGTTGTGAAACCACAGACTGGCAGATGTTCTGGTTGAAGCCAATGTGGACACATAAATGAATACACAGAATGTTTCAGTCTTCATCTCCAGATGCATCGATGATGTCCTCCCCGAAGTCCATGTCAGGTCTTTCCCCAACCAAAATCCCTGGGTTAATGGTGAGTTCTGTGCTAAGCTCAGAGCACAGTCCTCTGCCAATAGCTTTGGGAACCTGGAGGCCTTGAGGAAATCCAGATAGGACCTACGGGAGCCATCAGAGATGCAAAAAGAGTCTACAGGGAGAAGTTGGAGTCTAAGTACCACAGCTCTGACATCAAACGTATGCGGTGTGGACTGCGTTCCATCACAGACTACAAGGGGAGAATAAGTAGCGATGCCCTGCCTGCCGCCTTTCTTCGAGGCTAGCTGAGGACCAAGACGAGTGCACTCTGTCCCAAACTACTGCTGACATGAGGAGAGCTTTTATAAGAGTAAACCCTCAGAAGTCACCAGGGCCAGCTGACATCCAAGGCCGCGTCCTCAGAGCTTGTGCCGACCAGTTAGCGGAGATATTCACCTCTATATTATATATATATATAACCAGTCTGCAGTCCCCACCCACTTCACACAGACCACCTTAGTCCCCTGTACCAAAGAAACCTTCCATCACCTGCCTGAATGACTACCGCCCAGTAACACTGACCTCCATCATCTTGAAGGACTTGGAGTGGCTAGTCAGAAACCACATTGGCTCCAGCCTGCCGGACACCTTGGACCCCTATCAATTGGCATCCCGTCCCAACAGATCTACGGAGACACCATTGCCCTGACAGTACGCACTGCCCTCTCCCATCTGGATATGGGAAATACATATGTGAGGATGCTGTTTGTAGATTACAGCTCAGCGTTCAACACTATTGTGCTCGCTAAGCTTGTTCACAAGCTCAGGATCCCGGGCCTTAACACATCCCTTTGCAGACCCCAGGTGTAGACTGTCTGTAGAAAACAATAGACTGTCCCTCTATCCTTGCATGCAATATTGTATTGAACAAGAGAGAGAAGATTTGTCCAGAAATCAAGGTTTGGTTTTAAAACAATCTCAAAAAGTAAAATTTAACTCTCTGATTACTGCAGACACGTCTGGCCTGTGTTAATTATGAGGGGCCCATGAATATTTTAGACTTCTCAAATAATGTTATACTATTTACGCCGCACAATGTTTTTTGTGTACAAAAAGAGAGGATTTTTACTGATTGCAAGAAATGTGTTTTAGATGTTTACTGTAAGGTCACATCTTACAAATGGCCTCAATTAAATAACTCCACACCATTTATTTTGTATACATAAACTTTATTTCAAAGCAGTGATCTTAATCTCGTGCCCTCTCCTAACCTCCAGGGCACATGTTTGTGGTGGGCTGCTCCATGGGCCCGGCGCTACACTTCTGGTACTCCTGGCTGGACAAGGTCTACGTGGGCAAAGCCCTCAAGACAGTGGTGAAGAAAGTTTTGGTGGATCAGTTAGTTGCCTCGCCAACCCTGGGAATGTGGTATTTTGTGGGTGAGTGGATCACTGTCCAGTGTGAATGTTATCTTAGTTAAAAACGCTGTAGCATCTCTGCGCTAGTGAGGGAGATATCAGTGAAACTAGGATCCAAACTGTCATTACTGGACATTTTCTAGAGAGACTCTTCCTTCCTCTTTTGACAGGAATCCATTTCTAGCTCTGAGATCTGATGGTGGCTGAAGATGTCTGTGTGGTTTATCAGCCAAACGTCATCATCACACAGCATCATCACATAAGCCATGCGCATTATTTTCATCCTGTTCTCATGAGATCGGAAAAAGAGCCTATGTTTAATGGCGAAGAGGAGAAGATTTGATATCAATCAAAGGTCGCTTTCTTTCTGTCCTTTCTTTCCGTTACCTCTGTCATGTGACGCTCGGGTCTTGGACAATAAAAACGACATTTTTTCTGATCAAACACTCTTTATTGTTGCAGGTATGGGTCTCATGGAGGGACACACTTTATCTGAAGGCTGGCAGGAGTTTAGAGACAAGTTCTGGGAGTTCTATAAGGTAAGCAAGTTAGAGTGTATTAAACACAGTACTGCAATAGTAGTACCACAGTACTAACTTATTACTACCATCAAAGTATCACAGTATACACTTCACACACACAGTACTACAGGCAGCTTTCTAATCTGCATTGGAACCTCTTGCAGGCTGACTGGTGTGTCTGGCCGACCGCACAGATGTTCAACTTCTACTTCCTGTCGCCCAAATACCGCGTCCTATACGTCAACACCGTTACCTTAGGGTGGGACACCTACCTCTCCTACTTGAAGCACAGGGTAAGCTCGCCACACCCCACCCCACTCTAAAAAAACATACTTAAATACTTAATTTATCTGGGGAAAGCTGGAAAAATGAATATGCGGAAACAAACAGATTTTTCCGGATAATTTGCAGCCAGCCAGTTATTATCAGCAAAATAAGTTATGACAGGGTAATCGGGAAATTAAATGGGGGGGTCTTGTATTGTCTTGTCGGGATTATTTTGCAGATAGGGGGGACCTGAAACCCGGTGGTTTCCCTGCAACGGTCATTATTCAGGAATAACTGACGGCTGATAATTGAACAGAAGCCCCTCCCATTTAAATGCCAATTAATCAAGCTTTTCTGCCATTATTGAAATTCCTCCATCTTTCAGTAATACTGTATTCTTGATGTAACCTGTGATTATTAAATCATAATGTAATTTTTTTCAACAAATGTTATACCCTGGTAACATGTTTATGTGAAACTTGTTGATACAATCTGTCTGTTAGAATGTAATCTGTTGAAATATAAACTGTTCAAATATGGTCTGTGTCTTAAAATATTATCTCTGCATTAAAATACAATCCCTGTGTCAAAATGTAATCTGTGTGTTAGCTGTTAATGTTGTCTGTTTTCCAGGATGACAGGCCGCCGGCTGATCTGCTTCCACATCGCAGTACCCCAGACAACCAGCAGGGGGCAGAGCCAAGCAGCTCACTGGAGGACAAAGTTTAAGCTGCTGATGGAAGTGAAGTTGTTTGTTGTAAAGGGGAAAAAAGGATCTCCAGGTTTAGGGATATATTCTGTATTTATCTGTCTGTTTGACTTGTCTTGTTGAAGCTGCTGTCCCGCCAGTGAACACTCCTTTGACCTGGAGCTGGGGGAGGGGTTATCGTTTTTCAGTGACATGAATTTTAAGATATCAGTCTGTAAGATATTAGTCAAAATTATTTGATATCTACACTAATATATAATGGAATGTAATGACAATGATGCAACATTTTTAAGATTTTTAGATTAGAGACAAACAGGTTTAAATAATCATGCAGATGGAGTGAATAATGTACTTTATTTAAAAAATAATTTCATATTGTTTTATTTTACAGCACTGGCTTTAGACTAATAAAGACACAGTGCCAAAGAGTAGAAGTAGTGTTTGTTCTGGAAAGCTCCTAACATGGGGAACTACGTGAAGAAGTATCAGGGAAGTGTCGAATAACACGTTTTTAAATCCTTTGTCCATAAACGCTGAGAGTAAAAAGTGATGATTGTAGGTTTCAGGAGTTTGATTATTTAACTTCCGAGAAAACCTTGCTGTTCAATATGCTGACCAATTCAGAGATAGTCAAATCAGATACATAGGTTTTCTTATTTACAATTTTTTTTCTTGCATGTATAATTCTTTGTTCTTATCTTGCCTTAATAATGCCTCCATTCAGAATGCATGCTACTGCAGTATTTTGCTGTATAAACTCCTTTTTAGGAGTTTATACAGGAACTCCTTTGAGTCTTTAAAATTCCATGTGATTTTATTTCTGGGGTTGTTTGGTGTCAAAGCTGCTGAATTTGTTATAACCAGCGCAACTCAAAGTGACAAGTAGTAAATTTAGTTTTAATAATATGATTTAATGGAAGACCAAGTACTTCTTTACTTTTAGTGAAGTACAAATGTCAATGAGGTACTTTCACTTTTACTAGAGTCGTTTTGTGTCAAGGGAATTTGTACTTTTACTTTCAAGCCAAATAAAAGCAGAGTTGAATTCTCCTTCCACCACCTCATCCCCGGTAGAACCCTGTGGTAGTTCTTAGAATGGCCACAAAGGTTCAGTGTCGATCTTGAAATTATATATCTTTTCCAATCGATTCGAGTAAAAGATTTAAATTTATGTGCCAGTTGTACAACCCCCCTCCCCAACACACCCACCCACAAATATGTATTTGTAATTTTGACGTCAGATAAGAAAATTAGTCCATGTGCTGCTTTGTATCACTATAACAAAAACACTTCATTACAGAAGTAACAGGTTCCTGTCTTAATGAATCCAAACACGACTGAAAATATATTCACAGATGTGAAGTTTGACATTTAGAAATACTGTAGAACAAATCTGATCTGCTTTCCTAAACACCGTGTTTATACTTGACACTGATTTCTATTGTGTTAAAATTAATCTTAAATTCAATACTGGATATTCTTTTGAGTTTTCAAAATCCCCTTTCACCCCAGGATTCTTCAGTGGCCCCCCCAGCAGCCCTCGGGCCCATGTTGAGCCCCACAGTGCTGCCTTCTCAGGCTGAATCACCGCTCCAGAAGGTGTTGGCTGACTGGAGACTCCAGTGAGTCTGGCCCTGTCCAGACCCCCGGCCCCGGGGTCTGCGCTTTCATCAGCACTTTCAATGCGTTGATTTTTCCGCGGGGGCCAAAAAAGCCAAACTCATATTTCCTCGTCCGCCCTTCTCCGTCAGACCCCCGCGCTGCCAGACCCCCAAGCCCACCTCTGGAGGGGCCCGGCACGGGGGCCGGGCAGGCTGTGCTACAGCTGGAGGTGATTAGATGGAGGAGGGCGTGGGTATTTATAGCTTTGGGAATGTTTCTGGTGTCTCCTTACAGCCGGGGGCCAGCGGTGTGAATTGAAGGGGTGAAAGGTCACACGGGGATGCGAAATCACATCTGGAACCGAAATGTTTTGATCTGCGATACTGGATTCTATTATAACTTCATGAAGATTGGAAATGGAGAACGCTGTGTCGTTCAACCATAGATCAATAAGGACATTGAGGCTTTCATGGCAGGAGGCCACAGAGGGAATGAGGGAGCGAGGACATAAGAAGAGCTGCAGCAGAACAACGGAGGAGTGGAGTGGGACGGAGAGAATGAGGGCCGCAGTGGAGGAGGAGGAGGAGGAGGACAGAGGTCTAGTTGAGCGCTTCCTCGGATGGAGCGATAGTAACCATCTGCTCCCCAACATCGGTAAAGACGAAGGAGCTGGTGGTCCTGACCCCTTTCTCCATCCAATGGCAGGCGGTGGAGATGGTGGACTCCCACGGGTTCCTATAGTTGGACTGGACTCACTGAGGCCAACTACAGGATAAGGACGGAGCGGCTGCTCTTCCTGAGGCTCAGGTCCAATGTTCCTTCACGGCTCCTCCATCGTCTCAAGGAAACGGAAACAGCGCCTCCGGTTGAACTTTATTTCACAGAAATTGTACAAACTGTCGTTGACGTTAGTGTGTCATGACGTTGACCTTTGAACTTTCAACAAAAATTTTTTTTCACATCAGCGGAACTCAGTGTGTGTTGCAATAGTAACCATGTATTAGTAATACCTACAGTGTCCCGCATCACTTCCTCTACAGAGTCTGAGAATAGTTCCATTGGTATGAGATGTTAAAAGTTAATATTTTACCACAAAAAGTCATCACATGGGGCTTTATTGTTATTATTCTTCATAAGCTAAAATAATGTCAGAGAACAATCCATAAACAGGCACAGAGTGGGAGAAAAATTCAAACGTCATTCCACAGCGAGCAGAGAATCCACTGTTCGCTGTTGTGATGGAAAAGTAGGATTTTAATCAATTCTAGTGAAATAATGTTATTTGGCAAGTGTCCAGAAATAACCTGCACATGAACTATGTCTGCATGATGTATGTATATATTTATATATATTTATATATATATATTTATAACATTTCATTATATGTGAAAGATGGGTTTAAAAAGGAAAATGGGAGACAAGGCAGGAGTATAAGTTAAGTTTTCCTGGAAAGTAAATAAAAGCAACTTTTTTCTTGTACAAAAGTTTGTGATAAATTCTGCTAAAAGGCCTTTCAGCTCTCTTTTCAGGCCTTTTTAAATCACACGGAAATAAACCAAGAACCTCAACCTCATCACTGTCTTTATCACCACAGCTCCAGCCTTCAAACTGCATCACCTCAAGTTGGCATCAATGTTGTCAACGTCAACGTGTCAACGTGTACAGTACACAGTACTTTTTACTATGTACTGCACTGTGTAGTGTGTACCGCACCAAGTACTGTACCATGCACTGAACTGTGAACTGCACCGTGTACTGTACTGTGTACTGTACCCTGTACTGTACTGTGGCGTATACTGTACCATGTACTGTACAACTAATCACGCTTCAATTCACTTCCTGTTGCTGTTCATCCAAACAACAGTTCTACTGAGTACTGACAGTAAGTCTGTAGTACTCTAGTAGTACCCCTAGTAGCCTACGTACTTCCAAAACCTTGTGTTCCGGGTTATCCTTCGCCATGACACATCCATTCACTTTCCGCTTCTCCATCCCTCTCTATCGTGTTTCCATAGCAACAGCATTACAGTTCGTGTATTTATTATGGCACCACTTAAACATGCACAGTAATATATATTTTTACTTTAAAACCTTGAGACATGAGATAACAGGCACTTAACAGGCGACCTACAGTCAAACAGGGTGCAGCGAACAGTCCGTTAGACAGCGAGGAAACATGAGAGAAGGTTGTTGTGTTGGGGGTGGGAGTGGGGGTGGGGGCGGACCTGCAGCGCGGGGGGGGGGCAGTGGACCCTGCAGCCTCAGTGTCACAGTGTTCAGTTCAGACGGGCGGTGCCCCCTACAGGTCGTCGCTCTCCACCAGCGCACCCGGCGGCAAGGGGCTGGCCTCGGGGAAGAAGGCTGCCTTCACGTCCAGCCCGCGCTCCGTCAGCGCTGCGTAGCGACTGGTGGCGGGCCTCACCTTCCTGGGCCTGGGGGGATTTGGCTGCTGCCACTGGGCTGCAGGGTGGGGAGGGGAGGGTGGGGTACTCTGAGCTTTTACTGCAGTACAAGTACAAATACACAAAAACCCTAAAGGACTCTAGTAAAAGAAAAGTAGTTGTAGGTTAGGACAGGAGGTACTCACTGAAGAGCTGGGTCTTCAAGTTGAAGACCCAGCTCTTCAGTGAGTACCTCCTGTCCTAACCTACAACTACTTAGCACCACCTTGCAGTATTTATTGTTACACGAATGTTGTTGTTACACTAATCTCTGTCGCAATGTAGCTTGAATGTTATTCTCCCTTGTAAGTCGCTTTGGATAAAAGCGTCTGCTAAAT
This sequence comes from Zeus faber, assembly GCF_960531495.2. Lineage (NCBI taxonomy): Eukaryota > Metazoa > Chordata > Actinopteri > Zeiformes > Zeidae > Zeus > Zeus faber. The sequence continues at coordinate 36,685,190 of NC_137193.1, forward strand.
GACTAAATGTAAATGTAAATGTAAATGTAAAAAGTACAACATTGACTTTTCTATTGAAGTAAATGTATAAGTACTTGATCCTAAATGTACTTAATGTATTAAAGGTAAAAGTACTTGTCTTATTCAGTGCCCTGACTCTGATCTGATTGGTTCAGTGGATTAGTTCCTCTTGCTTTTCAAATAATTGTAATTTTTTTTTCAAAAACGAAGGTAATGTTATTGCGTGAGAAATGTAGTAAAGTAAGAAGTACAAATATTTACTTCGATTTCTAGTAGAGTAAAGGTTGTCTCCAAACTCCAAGTAGAAGGCTCCAAAAGTTGATATATTTCAGTAAGTCTAATGATGTAAGTAAGTACGTGTGTTACTTCACGTTCACTCACTGTGCACGTCGAGCCGCGCGGTGCTGGACACGATGCCGGCTTCGTTCTTGGCGGAGACGGTGTACCAGCCGGCGTCCTCCTTCATGGCCGGCTGGATGATCATACACAGGTAGCCACAGTTGTCCTGGTGCATGCTGGGGAAAGGGCAGCACAATCGTTTTTGGAAGCAGAAACTCTTGAGCGCGGTGAGGTGAAACCGGGCGGCGTCGCGTCTGAACAGATTTGAAAAAGACTTTCCACCTGATTCTGTCCGTGTTGTGGGTGAGGGACTCGTTCTCCCGCTTCCAGAAGATCTGCGGGTACGGAACGCCGGTGACGCGGCACTCCAGACGCACCGGGTAACCCTCGGCAACGCTGGTGTTCTGCAGCTTCTCGATGTATGATGGAGCCTTGTGCATCTCTTTGGCTGTGTGACGAGAGTTGTATTGACAATCAAATGAACATGACATGACTGAACATTTTGGGACATAATCATCTAATTATCAAGTCGATCCGCTAATCAATCGATGGACTGTAACTGCAGGCGGGGTTATGTGATCGCTGTCACAATGCCCAACATCACACTTCGTGAAGGTGATACAAAGGTTTCTTTTATTTCTTGTGAAAGGGGCAGAGATGGGTACAGAAAGAAAAACACTCAGGGATTCAGAGTCAACTTTGAGGATCAGGCTGGAGCTAAAACATTGGAAACAGGAGTTTTACTTTCGGAACTTGGAACTTTCCATCTCTACAAAAGATGGAAAATAAAATTAAATACGATAAAATAGAATATAACAAAGATGTTTTTTTAATGATTATATATCTATTTAAAATATGTATTATTAGGAAATTCAATAATAAGTCAGGCAAAAAAAAAGATGGGACAGAAATAAATATGGGACAGTTTATCTTTCCCTTGATGTGTTAGCATGGCCCCCCAGGAGAGTGTGACCCTTGCCGCAGACATGCACATGAATGAATGAATTATTCATAACTGAATGAATGACTGTATGAACGAGTGAACGATTGAATGGCTGAATGGATGGATGAGTGAGTGAGTGAGTGGGTGAATGAATGAGCGACTGAATGAATGACTGAATGAATGAGTCTACCTGCCACAATGAGCTCCAGGTTGAAGGAGTTCTGTCCGGCTCTGTTGCTGGCGATGCAGGTGTAGATGCCGGCGTCTCTGCTGGACACGGGCTCGATGACCAGGGAGTGGATTCCGTTTTCCCGCACCAGCATCTTGTGGGCGGAGTCGGGGCGGATGGTCTGTCCGTTCAGTTGCCAGATCAGGTCAGGTGTGGGCAAACCGCTCACCTACAGGGGGCAGAGCGGCGTCATGAGTGGAACACCATGGTTCGCTGCTGGTTAGCGGTGGGAGCTGATCCTTCTCTCCTTCAGGGAAACGCTTTGTGCGTCTCAAATCCACCCTCGCTAGCGATGGATTTGAGTTGTGTCAATCATGATGAGTACGAAATGTGAATTCAGGTGGATTAAAGAGTGGAGCTGAAGGAGATTTCTCCGACCAAACCAGTTACCACATCGTCCATCTGGTGGAAAGTCTGTTTTTTAATCCAATATGTAGAGAAAATAAGGATTTGTTTTTGCTAATGTTTTAAATGCAACCACCAGGGTGCAGTGTGATAAGTTATTTCTCCACTCCACACTACATACATGGGGTTGTATGACACCGGAGTATCAATACTATATATTCTGCTTACCCGTATCAATAATGAAAGCATACGTTTAGTGTATGCGTTTATAACTGATACAATACATTCAAATTCCGTTTTTACTCAGCCCTATCAAAAAACAGGTTAAAATATGGATTTGGTATCACAAGAGCCACATGAAACAGCTTTAGTGACACATTTGGTTCTAATGATCCCAGTTCAACATCAGAACTGATCAGATCAGTATTGATCAGATCCCTATTGATCCGCTACCTTGCAGTCCATGCGGCAGAGTCGACCCTCCTGCACAATGAGGTCGCCGGGCGCCTGCAGGAAGTGTGGGCGGAAGTGACGCTCCTGGATGTTCTCATTCTCATCCCCACTGTCCCTGGACCTGGACCTGGGTCTGAGGGGATGAGAGAGAGAGAGAGAGGGAAGAAGAGGTTTTATTTCTCTTTATAAAGTAGTCTGTTATTTGGTTTTGGGTTCAGGATTCACAGGTCAGTTCACTTTATCACCACCACAGTGAGTAACCATGACAACAATGAGCTCACAGAAATAACCCTGTGCCCTCCTGCTACCGGGGGCGGAGCTTTTCAGGTGTGACATTGTGTATCGAGGTGTGGTGTGTGAGGATGGAATGAGAGCAAACCTATCAGCAGCAAGAAGCAGACTTACACGCAGAGCTGCTAACCGCAGAGATGATGTTAAATTTGTTTTATTTCTAATTTGAAGTGTTTCTCCTCAGTATCAGTTGGTTTGAAGCTGGTTTTCTCATTCTCAGGTGAACTCACCTGCGGATGTGTCCGGGGGCGGAGCGCTGACTCCGTCCTCTCTGGTTCACTGCCTGGACCATCATCCGGCCAGTGCAGCTAGCTCGACCCTGTGGGGAAGGGAGGGGGGGGGGGGGGGGGGAGGGTAGTGAAGGTCTAAACATGCGTCTTCCTTCCTTACTCTTTAGGCAGGAATCCATTTCTATCACTGAGTTCTGATGGTGGCTGAAGATATGTGTGTGTGTGTGTGTGTGTGTGTGTGTGTGTGTGTGTGTGTGTGTGTGTGTGTGTGTGTGTGTGTGTTTAAGCATGTGTTTATCAGCCTTATGTCATCACACGGCATCATTACATCAGGCATGTGCATAATTTTCAGCCTGTTCTTATAAGATTGGAAAAAAGGCCAATGTTGAATGTAGGGGTCTCAAACCACAGTCAGTGCCCTGGAAACACAGCAACAACAATTTTACTGAATGTTTTCTGTACGTGAAATGAATGTGATGAATATGAATATAACAGATTTTTTCCTGCTTATGTGTCTATTTTTAATGTAATCTACTTTTACATATTCTTTGAAAGTTCACTGATGTGCAGTGTAAAAAATTTAGTTTTTCCTTGGCCCCCAAGGAGGAGAAGACATGTCCAGTGGCCCTCAGGGAGTATGAGACCGCTGATTTAATGTCTGATATTCAATATTTAATACGTTAGCATCAACAACTGAGATGTGTCGTCCGACACCCTCTCTGGTCCTCCCATCCTCTCCTCCTCACCTCTGGGTTTCCTGCCATGATGGTGTAGTTCCCGTCGTCATCCAGCGAGGCGGCACTGGTGTGCAGCAAGCAGGTCCCGTCGGCATCGCGGCTGATGCGGTAGTGCTCGCTGCGCTTGGAGATCTGCTTCCCGTCCTTGAACCAGTAGACCTGCAGCGCCATGAGCAGCCAGTTCACGTTCAGTCTGATGCGGATGTTTGCATCCGAGCTACTACAGTATCTAGTACGCCTAGTTGACTTGATAGAGAGAGACTTGATGTAGACTTTTTCAAAACAAGAAAGCACTGGTAATCAGTTAAAAAAAAAAAGAGAAAAATCTTTGACTTGTCATTTTTGCCAATTCCCGCAAATGTACAGAAAAAAACCAAATGAAGCAAAATCAAACATTTTGGTCACATCGATCACAGCAAACTGCAGAATCCCAGAGAAACGGCTTTACTGTATAAAGTCACACATTTGGCTTCTCAAATCCCTAGAACGTCCTTGTTTTCTCACAGCTCGTACCTTGGGCTTGGGGCTCCCGCTGACCTTGCAGCTGAAGGTCACCGGCATCCCCTCGAACACCTTGTAGTGTCGCAGCTTGCTCTGGAAGGCGGGCGCCACGCCACGGCCACCGGCGTCCTCATCATGCTGCACGTCCTCGTCCGACTCCTCCACCGGGGAGCGCTCCAAGCGGAACTCGATCTCACTGATTAGCCGCTGCTCGAAGCTCGACACCTTGTACTCCTGACAAGAGAGGAGAGAAAGAGAGAGGGATGAAGCGCACCATATTTGGTCTGTCACGGTCCCAGCTGTGCCTCCAGTTATTTCCCTTGTGTTTCCCTTTTCCCCTGTCTGTCTGTGTGCGTCTGTGTATGTGGTGTGGGCGTGGCTTCCTCCCTTGGTACTCTCCAGCTCCCTTCCATCAACATATCAACTCAGTACAGTATAACAGTATATCTACTCAGGTTCTCCATCCGCTCATTGCCAGATCATTGTTCCAACTACTGTGGTAGTCTCTTGCTCTCGGCCACTCTGCGATAGCATAGTCAGAGTTATCCCTTGTGTTGTTAGTATTACCTGTACTCATCGTGCTTCTTGTGCTTCCAGGATCACTACCCTCCGGTCTGCCTGCCTCGCCTGCCCGCTTACCAAACCCAGAGCTTATCCTCTGCCAGCCATGCTCACTCACTCGTCCGTCTGTCCTGCTCAGCTCTGCCATCCGCCTCTTTACCTTTTGCCTTGCCTGCCATCCCCATTCCCCTTTATGCCTACAATAAACCCCTTTAAATATTACCAAATTCCATTGTCTGTGGCTGGGTCCGCCTTCACTGATCATGGCCTTCTTGTAAGTCATATTCCTCTTATTGATTTGTTATTCTGCCTGTTTGCTGCATTTTTCCTCAAGTGACAATAAAGAACTGAACTGAAATCCTGGAGTGGCATTTCAATTTCTGAACCTGGATTTTCCACCTTCGATACTAAGTACCGTGTAGTTCACAAGTACTGTACTGAGTATCACTACTCAGGTGATTTGGGATTGTATTGTTGCAGTTTGGTCGGTGCCAAGGGCAGAAAGCTGAGTCAGAGCCTTGATGTGTCGGGTCTCATTGCTCAGCCCGGACCTTCCTCCATTAACCTGTCTTCATCTCCACCCAAAGCACTGCCTTTCTCCAGCCTCCCCGTCTCTCTATCAGCGGCTGAGCTCCGCCCACCATCAATCTGTCGTCTGCCGCTCGGAGGCGCTCACGTGGGGGCATGATAATGACAGGCCTGAGACGCAGCTGCTCGTTGAGCAGCAGCTCAGTCATCGTCTGAGCTGGCGGGAAGTTCCCGTCCTTAAATATCTTTTAACCTCTTAATTTATACCTATTTAACATTCATGTTCAAGAAATTCCCGATAAAATATTGTGCTTATTTAAGTCTGAACGCCTTAAGGAATCCCAATGGATGGAACTGGATTGTTGCGGCACGTGTGATGTCCTGAAGTTGATGAATCCATCCAAAGCTTTTTCGGAATCCAACCAGCATCACAGTCCACATTTAATGCATTTCGACATCTATGTTCAAACTTGGAGCATTGTGCACTATAAAACACGAAAAACCCATTTCCCACGCTAGCTGGATGTCTTGGACGGACTTTTACCGACAGGTAAAGCAGGTGCATTACCGCGGCAACATGCTTCATGACGCTGCGCTTTGCTCAAATTCATGTTACTAATGAGATCGATCCTGATCCACCGAGAGGAGATCCAGAGTGGGAACACTGAAACACACTAATCATTATGTGTGTCTTTATATATGTATAGATCTGTATGTGTGTATGTGTGTATATGTGTGTGGGTCTTTATATGTGTGGGCATGTCTTTATGTGTGCGTAAGTGTCTTTAGATGTGTGCGTATGTGTGTATTTATGTGTTTGTTTTTCTTTCTATGTGTGTGTATGTCTCTAGATAGATTTGCGTGTTAATATATGTGTGTAACTGTGTGTGTGTGTGTGTGTGTCTGCGTATCTTTATGTGTGTGTGTGTATTGGTGTGTGTGTGTGTGTGTGTGTGTGTGTATGTAAGTGTGTGTGTCTGTATACCTGTGTGTGTTTGTGTGTTTGTGTACCTGGGTGGGCATGTGCGTGTATATTGATGTGTGCGTGTGTGTGTGTATCTGTGTATGTGTGTGTATGTGTGTGTATGTGTGTGTGTGTGTGTGCGTGTGTGTGTGTGTGTGTGTACCTGGGTGGGCGTGTCCTCCTCTACTTCCTGTGTGTTTAGTACTGTAGCAGCATTATCGGCACCAAGCAGTCGGCGAGCCATCCTCTCCTCGTAGGTCAACCTCTGGACGCACGTGAGTGTGTCAGCATACACACACACACACACACACACACACACACACACACACACACACACACACACACACACACACACACAGCCGGTATGATCAGATAAGGGGATGAGGATTAGAGGATATTTTGGGTCAGCTGATCATCGGATCATCAGATAAGTGCTTGGTCTCATTGATCAGTTTGCCGCTCATTCTATACAACAGTGATATGAAATCATCACCTTTTAAAAATAGTTGAATGTTATACTTTTTAGAATATACATTTTTGTATTTTTATCATAATTCCACACTGTAATTCAAAGTGATGAACTGCATTTGGGATTATAAAAAATGTAAGCGGGGATATGAGCTAGAAAACTATTATATAATATATATAATATACAATATAGATATATTATACTAGTTCTCCGGCTGAGGTTCTGCTGATTAAAGTGGAAATGAGAAATTATAGAATAATAATAAAATCACATTTACAACCATGGCAGGAACAAACGTGAAGGAGTTAAATTAATTTTGTTTCTCCAAATATCATGTTCCAAACCTTGTGTGGAATTAATAAAATATTAAAACAAATGAATTCATTTATTACAAAATCCTCAAAATGAAAAGTTAGAATAACGCTGAAACCCAAATGTGTCGCACTCAGATTGGTTCTGTCCAGGTGTGATATGTGCGAGGGAGTCAGTCACAAGTGTTTCGTTATCACATGTTCCTCAAACTCAAATTGTTTAGTTTTATCGATTTATTAATCGTATGAATGATGAAAAAGTGAAATTATTATGAACCCTGCACCGACCTGCTGCCCGTTGCCCACGCGCTCCTCCTTGAAGCGCAGCTTCCGCTCCAGGTCCTGGATCACCGCATCCTTGGAGCCCTGGATGTCAGAGTCGGAGGCCGCACGCGGGGCTCTGCTGAGGGATGACTTCCTGGGCAGGACCCTGTGGGACGGGACCAGGGGTGAGCCGCATGCCTCGGGTTGAACACCCCCTTCAAAACCCCTTTAAAACGCCGTTAAAAATCTTCAAAACTGCTCTGCTCACCCCAAGAAAAAACGCAGGGAAGAAACCTGGAACAAATTCAGTCTAATTGAGAATTTCAAAATTTCAATTCATTTGTGACAGTGGTGGTGTTTACGTAATTTAAGCACAAAATGGTTCCAGACAAAGTATTGATTGATTTCAGTCCCGTTTTGGTTTCAGGAAATTCTGGGACACGCCTTCTCTCAGAATGTTCTGAACCTGATTCTGTTTGTTCCACTTTGACACAAGTTTCATTCCAACATGATCGTCTGTTTTAGGAGGTTTGTCGTCATGGGGGCCGAAGGCTTATTACCCTGACCATTCTGTGTGCGTGTGTGTGTGTGTGTGTGTGTGTGTGTGTGTGTGTGTGTGTGTATGTGTGTATGTGTGTATGTGTGTGTGTGTGTGTGTGTGCGCGCGCGTGCATACGTGTGTGTGTCTGTGTTGTCAGCATGCAAGTACCATATTTAATATATTATATCAAGAGGTTCTTAAACACAAACACTGCATGGGGAGAACTTACACCGTGCCGTTGCCTTTGGGCAAACCCATGGCGTTGAGGGTGGGGCTGCAGGGGGTGGATGGGGTGGAGGGCAGAACGGAGGACAGGAAGCTGGAGGCCGGAGAGGGAGGCACGGAGGTGAAGGGGGAAGAGGTGTTGGAGCGTGGGGGGGACGCCGCGGGAGCCATGGGGACGGGTGGGGGGGGTAGCGGAGGGGGAGGAGGGGGCGGGGGAAAGTCCTGGGCGGAGCCTGACGGAGACGAGAGGCTGCCGGGGCTGAGGAATGGCGGAGGAGGTGGCGGGAAGGATGGCGAGCTGGGGGAGTCCAGGCTGCTGGCCTTGGTGAAGGGGGGCAGTGCCACCCGGCTGAAGGGCTTGTGGGAGGTGGGGGGGGAGAGTGGAGAGGACAGGCTAGAGGAGGTGGAGGACTGGCTGACGTAGCCTCCCAGGGAGCCCCCTGGGGAGCCGCCGGGGCTCTGGGCGGCGATGAACTGCTTAGGCCGGGCGTAGTTGAATGTGCTGGTCTGCATGGCGGCGCCGCTCTCCAGCTCCTGGAAGGTGGGAGGTGGGGGTAGAGGGGGAGATGGAGCGGAGACGGGCGGAGACGAAGCTTCCTGTAGGAGGGGCTGCACTTCCTGGTGCTGCGGCCAATCAACTGCTTCCTGCTGCTCCAGTAGAATCTGATCCTGGAGCTGTTTGAGCTGTGCGGCGTTCCTGCAGGAAACACAACGATCACGATCAGGGCTTGTTCAGAAAATGGATTTAAAAAATATATTTCATGTGTTTCACATCTGGAGGAACTGTAGTGCAACAGGGAAAAAAGTGGTTTTGCCATTTTTGGTTTGAGAATCAAGTTTCATTGAGTCACAACTTTTGTGAATTTGGCATTGACTTAAAAAGGTTTCTCAGGTGCTCCAGGCGGAGCTGAATCCCTCCGTTCCAACGTGGTAAGTAGCGCAACGCGGTGACGAGCTCTTCAGACGCCGCTGACGCTCACATCGCCATGACCACAGCTTCCACGCTGCTGCAGCGCGGAGATAACAGCACTATGATGGTTTCCATAATGACAGCGCTGGGAAATAAAGAGGAGCCCAGCGTCCCCACTGCCACCGGGAACTTCACAGCACATCCTTAGATGGATTAGATGTGAGCTCAGATTAAACAGAACACCCAAATGAAACTCCACTGCGTCAGACCTCGTGCAGTGAGCTCTCATTATGGTCAAATTGTGTCTCACTATCTATCTTCATTTCTTGATGTTTCAAAACCACAAACCACCCATTATATATATATATAAATATATATATATACAGTATATATATATGTTACTAAAGAATAATAAAATAAAAACGTAATAAAAACTTTAATTGAGAGAGATCCTGTGGTTCATTAGACACAACCTTATGTTTTCTTCTACTCTTTTTTTCACAACTAAACTTTATTTACTCCAAAAGCTTGTTAATAAGAACAAACAATGAAGTTTAAAGATTTAGTACTGGCAGTGTGTGTGTGTGTGTGTGTGTGTGTGTGTGTGTGTGTGTGTGTGTGTGTGGGTGTGTGTGTGTAGAATGTACATCTCAGAGGAATGTGTAGGAACCCATCCACCAGGACCAAGCTCACATTCCCCAAATCCGTTCCAGATGTTTTCCTCCACACTCACACACCCACACACACAAACACACACGCACGCACGCACAGACACAGACACACACACACACACACACACACACACACACACTCCAAGTGAACAGAATTTGGGGTTTGCTGATTCTACTAAATAGTTATTCAACTAAAAATATTGAGTTGAAAGGAAAACACATTTTATTCTATTTTTAGTATGAGTTAAGTAATTTACAGTCCATGGTGGAAAGTTACACAGTACAAGTACTTTGTTACTGTATTTGAGTACATTTTTTTACTACTTACTACTTACTTACAGTAAGTAGTTTCTGTTTTGGAGACGCACATTAGTTTAGTTTTAGCTTGTTTTAATGAGGATTTATATTTATATTTATATTTCCTTGTAAATTACCTTTTTTCTGTAAATCTGCAGAAAAAAGGTTAAAAAGTACTTTATGAAGTATTATAGACTCTGTTATATCAGGACACAAGTACTCTTACTCTTAATAATTTCAGTACATTAAAGGGCAGGTACTTACTTTTACTGAAGTAGAAATGTCTAGACTCATTACTTTTACTTTTGTGTCAGGGTCTTTCGCTGAAGTAAAAGCTGTGAGTACTTCTTCCACTGCTCTCTGGCTGGTTCTGGTTTGAAAGTTGAAACTCCGTCGTTTTCCCGTTGTCTCCCTCATGTCGTCACAATAACACCATAAAACAAAAACGCCTGTTACTTCTACACGTTATAGTTGAATGTACTCTGGTAAACCTGAGCTGTTTCTGTCCTCCTAGACTTTCTCTTGCACCAGCAAAGTTTATACAGGATACTCTGGAGTAGTTTGGATTACTCTGGAGTACTCGCAAGTTCTCTGAAATACTCTACAGTACTCTACAGTACTCTGCAGTACTCTCTTAGTACTCTCAGTATTCAGCCGCTCGGGCTCAGTGCGTCGTGTTTTTTTTCCTTTTAAGGCCTTGTGTGGTCAGAGCGACGGCAGAGGAAACACAGTTTGTTTCCTCATTCCCCCACTCCTCTCCTCCTCCTCCTCTCCTCTCCTTTCCTCTCCTTCCCTCTCCTCTCCTCTCCTCTCCTCCTTTCTCCTTTCCTTTCCTCTCCTTTCCTCTCCTCTCCTCTCCTCTCCTCCCTCCTCTCCTGTCCTCTCCTCTCCTCCTCTTCTCCTCTCCTCTCCTCTCCTCCCCTCTCTCCTCTCCCATCCTCTCCTCTCCTCCTCTTCTCCTCTCCTCTCCTCTTCCCTCCTCTCCTGTCCTCTCCTCTCCTCCTCTCCTCCTCTTCTCTCCTCTCCTCCTCTTCTCCCCTCCTCTCCTCTCCTCCTCTTCTCATCTCCTCCTCTCCTCCTCTTCTCCTGTCCTCTCCTCCTCTTCTCCTTTCCTCCTCCTCTTCTTCTCCCCTCTCCTCCTCTTCTCCTCTCCTCTCCTCTCCTCCTCCTCTCTGCTCATCCTCCTCTTCTCCTCTCCTCTCCTCTCCTCCTCCTCTCCTCTCCTCTCCTCCTCCTCTCTGCTCATCCTCCTCTTCTCCTCCTCTCCTCTCCTCTCCTCTTCTCCTGTCCTCTCCTCTCCTCCTCTTCTCCTTTCCTCCTCCTCTTCTTCTCCCCTCTCCTCTCCTGCTCTTCTCCTCTCCTCTCCTCTCCTCACCTCCTCTTCTCCTCTCCTCCTCCTCCTCTCTGCTCATCCTCCTCTTCTCCTCCTCTCCTCTCCTCCTCCTCTCCTCTCCTCTTCTCTCCTCTCCTCTCATCCTCCTCTTCTCCTCCTCTTCTCCTCCTCCTCTCCTCTCCTCTCATCCTCCTCTTCTCCTCCTCCCCTCTCCTCTCCTCCTCTCATTTACGATGTCTGTCCACGTGCCTCCTTTAAAGTTAAACATTTACCACTGTGTACAAGTCAGTTCAATTTAAATGTATCCAAAAATATGCTGGACGGTTTTTCCACCCAGTGTGTGTGTGTGTGTGTGTGTGTGTGTGTGTGTGTGTTCCAGCTGTATCACCTTCTTTCCTTAAAAGGTGTTTTTTGGTTTCTATATAAAGCAGCAGCTTCCAAACACTTTCATTCATTATAAACCCTCCAGCCCTCCGTCCCCTCCCTCCGCTCAGCCTCTCTCTACCCCTCTCTGTCTTTTTCTATCCGTCTTTCTCTATCCCTCCATCCCTCCAGCCCTTCCTCTCTCTCTCTCTCTCTCTCTCTCTCCCCCCCTCTGTCTCTATCCCCCTCTCTCTCGCCCTCTCTGTCTCTATCCCTCTCTCTAACACTATCTCTCTGCCCTCCCTCTATCTCTCTGTCTCTCTCTTACTACCCCCCCCCCCCCCTCTCTCTCAACAGACAGAGAGTCGTTAAAAGTTCTTTATGTATGTTTCTTGACAGAATTCCCTCCGTCCCAGATCAGATGCAGTGACATTTAAAGCTGTTTAACTTTCTGCTCAGCGTCACTTTAACTCAGTCGGACGGTCCGTGCTGCGCCGGCGCAACTGAACTGCTGTACGCAGTTGTGCGCAGTTGTACGCAGAGCTGTACGTGTGGCATGTTGATCAGAAAGGTCACGGTGCGTCGGGTTATGATCTGCGTCAGGTCTGATAAACACCTCCAGGTTCCCTGAGCATCCTGTCCGCTGAGGGAACGACTGCAGGATGTAAATATTACTGCGACTGTCGTGACATTTCATCAGGCGTCGCCTTCAATTCTTCTCCAAACCGGAGACTGGTTAGTAACACCAACCAGTGGTAAAAAAGCAGATTCTCACCAGCGCTACTCGCTGGCATCAGTAACCCAGAGTGAAAGTGAAACGTGGCGATCCGCTCAAACTACAGTTTAGAGTGTGACCTCACTCAGACACAAAGTTCACTGAATGAGTGAAATAATGAACTTGTGGTGCTTAAACCTGTGGAATGGATGAACTGCACCGAGGAGTTCCACAGAAAAACATTACATATCTCCAAAATACCTTCTTTAAAGTGAGAAATGTTTCATTTGAGATTTGCAGTCTCTCCTTTTTTTTCTCAGTAGCACGTCTGATCGTTTCTCTGCTTAGTGGAGTATGCCCCCCCACCCTCTCTCTTTCTGCTTGTGGTGGAGTGGGGCTTACTGTTCTCCTGTCGGCTTGCCAATGGCCCTGTGTTTTGACGCTCTGTCTGAGCCAAGCGGCGACAGGACTCTGGGCTGGAGAAAACGCAGCATATGGCCGTCCTTCAAACTGAAACTCTCCCTCTTCACCAAACATAAGGAAACGCTGCATCGTGTTCGATCCCCGCACAAAGAAAACGCAAATGTTCCATCTCTAGAAGATGGTGAATACAGGAGGGAACTTAGACTTAGACTAGAACTTCATTAGATAAAAGTTAGTTCGTCAAGTTCGTCCCAGAGCTTCCTGACTGATCTGAGTCTGAAGTCAGTCTGAAGGGGCTCAGGGCACTGTATCTAATGAAAACCAGTGAAACCAGTCTACACCAGCTCCCTTGGAAGAGTCTTTTTGAAACACATACCAGTAAAGTCAAACTCAGACGCTTTGATCAGCCAGTAAAACACCATGTTTACTCACTAGTTTGGGTGAGGGGATGAGCAGTATGCATGCTGGGAGTCGTCTGAGAGTGGCTACGAGGGACATCCCGTCATTGGAATAGAGGCGAGGAGAATAAAGAAGTATTTAATGGAATGGTCAACAGGAAGGGGGGGGGGGGGGCAGGAAGTAGTTGGGTGTAAACGACCAGTAATGAGCTTCCTTCTCTAAACAACAGGAAAGTCAGACGCGGTGGCATTTCGATCGCAGGTGGAGAACCAGATCCAGGTCCTCAGGTCGTCAAGACGGGACGCGACACAAAAAATATCTGATTTGTCAACAATTTGAGGAATTGATTATTTTTATTATTATTATTTCATTATTTTAATGACGATCACCAGAAAACTGATGAGGGAAATGTGGCGCACAAGATTGATCAAATCCTGCGTTTTTTTACATACAGACGCGATTTAATGCGATTAACTGAAGGGAAACAGTCAGTGAGGACAGCCTTGCTTTGTATGTTTGCATAACACTTGGTATCGTTCTGAACACGCCTGTTTTCGGCAACAGCCTGACCTTGTGTGTGTGTGTGTGTGTGTGTGTGCGTGTGTGCGTGTGTGTGTGTGTGTGTGCGTGCGTGTGTGCGGGTGTGTGGTGTCACACCTCCAGTACAAACACAGGCTCTGACACCTGAACACAGAACAAACATAGGGTTCAGCAGTTTATCGTTCTACATGAGCTGAAAAGTTACTAGTAATTCATTTAAGCTTATTTTCTGTTAATGAGTAAACTACGGTGACTCTGAGAGCTCAGCGCACTGCAACTTAAGAAAACACATGCAAATAGACAAAACACAAGCAAATTAAGAGAAAATCACCACAACACCTGCGCAGCATTTAGAAAACGCGCTCCAAATCCAGATGTGTCGAACAAACTGAATACCAAAATGCTTTGCAAATTCAAAAAACACAACCCCATTAAAGGAAAACACAAACGCAAAAGCCACAACATAATGGAAGTGAGCCACAACGGATGCACTGACTTAGCAATAAAATACATCCAACTACATTATTTTGTGTCTGCAATCATATATAATAATTTATACAAGTAGTAACCTGGAGCCGCAGCTATCACAGACCAATCTCTCCACATGAGACCACCGTGTTCAAATCCTCCATCTGCTTCCTCCATGCAATAAATACATAGAAAAAACAAGAAAAAAAGAAAAAAAGGAAACTTAGAAAAAAGAAAAGACTTTTAGACCAATCCACGGTTTTTATTTAAAGCATTTAAGTGCAATATTCCAGAGAAAACGGCATCAACCGGCTCCGTCATAGTGTCAGTAGTGAATAGTGAATCTTTTGGGTGAAAAGGGGGATTCAATCACTTGTGAGCGTATCACTGTGAGCGTATCACTGCGAACGAATCAGTGAATCAGTGAATCAGTGAATCAGTGATTTATTTGCAGGGATACACTCCTTCAGAGTGAGTGCGAGCAAATGTGATTCTGAATTCAGTCTTTTCAAGGCTATATATAAATTACATTTTACTAAAAAAAAGAATGCCACCACATGGCACCAAACAAAAATAATTCATCCCAAATAAGTAGGTCAGTTACACTACACCTGCAGGTTTTTTGCCAGAAAAATAACGAAGAAAAAGCCTATCCCCCCGAGGTACACTTTCACCGCAATTTATCTTTGGCTTAAAACCATCTTCCATATAACAGGGAAAACGGATCCCGACAGCTGAGAATGACACTGCCAGATACTGTTCTGCATGTGTTCAATAAAAAAGGAAGCTCACAGATCTGTCAAAGTCATACTGCTGACTTGTTTCCCCATAACAGGTAAGTCCTGTGATTTTAAGCCTGATCTCCCTAGATTTGCCCATTATAGCAGGGGAAAGGCAAGGATTTCCTTACAATTTGACTTTCGAATTAAACACTTTAGATCAAAATAACTACTGTGTGACAATAATTTCACATTTTATATTTATTTAAGACTGATAATTCGTAAAGCAGGCAAGTGTAGAGCACTGGCGTATGCATAGATGGAGACTCCAATACTCATCTCCGCTCCGCTGCACGTACTCGTTTCCTCTTAGTGTGTGTGCGCTCCACGTAGCCTGCAGCGGGCTCCTGCTGGCGCACGGATGCAGGGCTTGTTTACATTGCCACATATGGATAATTGCGATCAGACAAAAAACAAGGGCAAATTGCACTGAGCTGCAACAAACTCTATGGGAATGTTTGAGCTGTCATATCATTAGCGCAATATCTTTTTTGATCGCTGTCTGCGCTGAGACGGCACAGACAGCAGACAAATTGAAGAAAAAAAATAATCG
>NC_137193.1:36703071-36725571 GCF_960531495.2 Zeus faber
ATTAACCGGCTCAGTTGGCAAACCAGGCAAACATAAAAAACTCTATTTTCACTCGCTCATTTGTCTCCTTCCTCGCCGCTCTCTAATTCACATCAGACCTTCTCACTGCACTGCGTCCAACCAGAGAGAGATCATAAAACTCTGGTTCCCACCAAACAAAGAGTCACAGACACCATGAGCTGAACGGGAAACAATGCAATAAGACCTTCACAGATTATAACGTATAGAAACAGTCCGTCCTTTAGTCAGTCACTAGAAACTAAAGTCTAGTTCTCCCCAATTCACTGGACCGTGAGTGGATTCTCTAGAATCTACTCAGCGTCTAATTCAAGGAATAGTGAGTCGTTTTACCTTGTGGTGGTCCCAGTAGAGCAGCTCCAGCAGGACAGCTCAAGAGTTTCAGGGTTTCAGGTATTCAGCTGAATATATAGAGCAGCCAGCGTCCAGACCGTGACACAACCAGAACCTGCCCCCGTCCTCCTCGGCTCCTCCTCCACAATGAAAACCAAGTTTCAAGTTCACATTATCTGGAGAAATGTAGGTCGCTGTGTTTGTGCCACTACACTGCGGCAGAGGAAAGCGTACTCAGCTTTTACTGAAGGAAAAGTACTTTGAAATAACCTGACTAAATCAAAAACCACATTGACATTTGTACTTGAGTAAAAGTACATAAGTATTTGCTATTAAATGTGCATACATAATAAAATGGGAAAGTACTTAATATCTAGTGTACTGATATAACAGTGTGTATATTACTTGATGAACTATCACTGAACCCTTTTTCTGCAGATGCTGCTGATCCAGATCCTGATTATAGTTTACAATATAATACTAAAGGTATTGTCATAGTAATCTACAATGACATAAAGCTGATGAATCATCGATGAGCAGTTTGATAGATCCAGTCTGGGATTTTCTTTGGTTTGCTTTTTGCTTTCACAATAAAAGCTCCACACTCTATCATCTACAGACCGATTCCCTTTCAGGCTGAAGGCTGCAATTTAACAAAGCCAGCAGAAGACACAGCTTTAGGAAGGAAACAAAGGGAAAGCAAAATAAAGAAAAGCGCAGCAGAGAGAATGGCGACGCCACAGAGCGACACCCGGATCACTTTACATCTTTTTATCTTTCGCTCAAACCTCGAGTGTCCCACGAAACATCTGAAAGAAACTAATCGTTTGGACTCTTTCCCAATCCAAGCAAAGAATAAACCTCTCCATTCTAAAGACTTCCTGTCTGAAAATAAAACCAAACTGTCTGTACGACAGTCACCCATCTACCTTATCTAGGTCTACATGATACTTAACCGCTTTACCAACAAAATTGGGCCCAAAGTGAAATCCACCAACATAGACAATCTGATGGATCGACACTTTAACGTCCAGGGCCTGAGGATCTCCATCCCATTCCAATACATCCAAATTTTCCAATTAACTTTTTAGCAGAGCGTTTTAGCCAAAGCCACTTCCACTGAATACCGTCTGTCGTAGTGGAACCGAGTACATTACAGTCATTGTCAGCAAATCCTCCAGTAAGAACCAGTAAGACCAGTGCCAGAGTCAGAGAAGGGGTAACCTCAGGGGAAACCGCTGAGATCAGACCAGGAAAGGAGAGAAAGATCCGTCTCCACTCCCACGCATCTCACTTCCGAGTCAAAAACATCATTCTGTGCGTTTCTCCACAACAACACATCTCCCGCTCCATTCCTGTGCGGTGGAAGCAGTTCTATTCCTGGAGGGTGATGTTCCCTCTACCCTAGGCTCTGGAGATTAGTCAGGGGGCAGAGGTTGAAGGTACGAGGCGGTGAAGGGGGTTCAGGTCTGTAGTGGTTGCATGTGTGGATCTGTGTTTATGTTGGGTGGGGTGTGTGGGGGTCTCCTCTGCCTTCAGATAAGACTCATCTCCTCTCTGGTGAGTCATGGCGCTAATAAAGCACCCAGGCCATAAATCTCTCCTCAAACTCAGCTTTAGCGACCGGTGACAACACCATGATATCAGGTTTGAGACAGTTTGGAATGTTGGTGCAGTTTCTGAGCTGGTGCTTTCACTCTGAAACAGGAAAAACTCTGAAACTGTCATCAATGTGTTGAAGGACAGAAGGAACTTAAAGGACTGAAAGACTCCGCCGCCAGCCAACTTCACTTGCTGCTACCCCCTCAAGTTTTCACTTAACAACCAATGGGAGTGTGGTTAGAAACTGAACACATTGAACACACAATTGGTTGCGTATTAGCATCACCATGGCAACCACTGATGCACTAAGCAGATTCTCACCAATGCTACCAGCTGCCCTCAGTAACGTGGCGACCGCTCAAATTACAGTTCAGAGATGGAGAGGTTTCCCACACAGAAACACACACACAGATATCTGCCTCAATCATACCCTTTTCACACCAAAATTAGGCCAACTTTTTAAACCCGGGTCAACCCGCTAAAAATAGGCCAGGAGAGCAGCCGTTTTTTTCGGATGCGTAACGTTCAACGTCATGAACACACCGGAAAAGGAGCGTGTCATGGGATTATCGTAAGACACGTTTTGCCAAATACCGTTTCAACAAGAATTTTAAATGTTGAACTTTAGGAGCTTTTAGCCTCGGTTCTTAGTCCAAAACACTGACTAAGAAATACAAAGCAAACAGTCTATCTACTGTGTGGGCTGGATGGAACTTTAAAACTGGGCTGACAACAGTGAAATATGTACAAGTTATGTATTTATACGCCGTGATGTCACTCAGACCCTGTAATTACCCTCCCGTCGTCCACAAGAGGAAGCGGTGATGCTGGGATGGATGTAAGTCCAATAACTCTTCAAATAGGTTTAGTAAAGTACATTTAAATTTAAATTTAAAGAGGTTAAAAGTCGCTTTCATTGTCTTTAATATGTAATTATTTGAATTTATATTATGTTTATTTCTTCTTCTTCTTCTTCTTCTTCTTCTTCTTCTTCTTCTTCTTCTTCTTCTTATATTATTATTATTATTATTATTATTATTATTATTAATAATAATAATAATAATAATAATAATAATAATAATAATAATAATGCACTATTTACTCAAGCCAGAGTATGTGTGCGTGTGTGCGCTTGTGTGTGTGTGTGTGTGTGTGTGTGTGTGTGTATGTGTGTGTGTGTGTGTGTGTGTTAGCATACCACAGTGCTCTCATTGCTGAAACAGTCTGGTTTCTATGAACAGATCACCATGGCCTCTCTCCCTCTCTCTTTCCCTCTCCCCTCCCTCGTTCTGAAGGTCAGCTCAGAGACTCTCTTCCTTATATGGTCACTTTCTCCATTCCTCGCAGGTCACTCTGGTCGTGTTGTACCAATCGGCCGCAGGAAGCCGTCCTCTCAGCCAATCCGCTGTGCCGCCCCCCCCCGCTCTCCTTAAATCATCGCCCTCTCTCTCTCTCTCTCTCTCTCTTTCTCTCTCTCTGGGGTTTGAACCAGCGTTGGGAGGGTGATCCGTTCCTTCACGCTCATTCCATGGAAACTACGCTTTAGTTTCCCTGCTGGCGAGAAGGCAGTATACTCACAGTGAAACAGACATTTTCAGCAAAAAAGATCTGAGTCAGTGGTCGTGAAGAATTTTTCACACCCAGGACCCTCAGTTTGATCCAATACGATCAGATTGAGTCTCTGGGTCAATCAATCTGATCACATTTGTAGTGTTGGATCTGATTCAGTGTCTCTACTCTAGTCAGGGAGATAACAGTGAAACTAGGATCCAAACAGTCATGACTAGACATTCCCTCACGGTGCTGACGTCCTGGAAATGAAATAACAGCTTGACTAGTAATCATTTTGGAGCCCCTGGAACAGCTGAAGGTCCCCATGTTGAGAACCACTGGTCTGAATGACAAGAGTTCAACTCCCTCTTCTGGTTCCTTTCCTTTAATCACATCTTTTTACTGAGTTTACTGACAACTGTGCTCACCGGACACCTCTGGTTATTTTTTTTCCTGAATAAATGTCCTTATTTGAATTCAGCTACTCAGTACACGGATACACAGAAATCAGCAAGGATTTAAGACAGAATCACGTAGATTAGAAACTGGAGTTTTGTTCCATTCAGTCTGTTTCTGGTTCAGCAAATAGGCTTGTCACAAGGAGGAGTCTGAGTTTTATTTAACTTGAACTTCAGGCTGGAGCTCGTCTGCTCCCTGGGGGAGGAGGAGGAGGACAGGGAGGAGGAGGAGGAGAAGGGGGGGGCAAGAAAGGAGGAGAAGAAGGAGCAGGAGGAGAGGAGAGATGGAGAAGGAGCGGGAGGAGAGAAGAACAGGAGGAGGGGAGGAGGAAGAGGAGGAGGAGGAGGAGAAGAGAGGACAGAAGGAGAGGAGGGGGAGCAGGAGGAGGAGAAGAAGGAGGAGGAGTGTCTCTGGAGGAGGGGGAGAGAGGAGAAGGAGGAGCAGGAGGAGGAGAAGGGGAGGAGGAGGAGGAGCAGGACGAGCAGGAGGAAGAGAGGGGAGAAGGAGCAGGAGGAAGAGGAGCAGGAGGAGGAGAGGAGGAGCAGCGGGAGGATGAGGAGGAAGAGGAAGAGGGAGTGGAGGAGAGGTGGAACAGGAGGAGGAGAGGAAGAGGGGAGAGGAGGAGCAGGAGGAGGAGAAGGGGAGGAGGAGGAGGAGGAGGAGCGGGAGGAGGAGAGGAGGAGCAGCAGGAGGATGAGGAGGAAGAGGTGGAGGAGGAGGAGGAGGAGGAGAGGTGGAACAGGAGGAAGAGAGGAAGAGTAGGAGGACATATATACTCATCTAGGTATTAACACTGATACAGAGTTCTATCGCCAAAACCATGTCTCGAAATTACCGTTAAATAAATGTCTCTCTTTACTCAATTTCACTCCTGATGAAAGTATATTAAGCCCGCGCAAAACTTTTATTCCTTAAAGATAAGGCTGGGTTAAAAAAAAAAGATATATCGATATCTAGCTATTGTTTTAATTACTGAATCAATTTCAACATACATTTATTTTAACATTCTAATATTGATACTTTATTTGGAGGTTATGCAACCATCTAAATTGTATAACACCATAGTCACGGTGGTGTGGGGGTGGTGTGGTTTTAGCAGCCACACCTGTCTTGGGTCTCGGTAATTGGGCCGGGATTAGAGGTGGCTGTACGCCTTTTGCTCGTCAGAGCAATCAACGAGCAAGGTCAACCCACCCCATCCCCCATCCCCAAACACACAGGGAGAGCCTCTGTCATGACAATGTTCCATCTGCTCCCGGCTTGTTCCATCTTGCCACTCTCTACAATAAACTGGTGTGTTTGCGTGGGTCTCTGCCTGTGTCTCTGTGTCGGAGGGCACTGAAAACACCACTCAGGTGGTGTGTGGCAGGCGGAACTGCGATTTGTTCTGTGAAATATGTTAATTTTGCTTGTCATATAATGAAACTGAAAAGTTAGCAGCAATTGTAATTGTGTATAAAATGTCAATATCGATATAGAATCATATTGTGAGCTGTCGATATCAGATTGAATCAATATTGAATTGAATCTTGGTATTCTGCTAATCACCAGTCCCTGGTACAATGGGTTCTATATCATCAATATAACTATCTGCTGTGACGGTTGGTTTTAGCATCCCAGGAGAATTTTAACTTCAACAGAACTTTGAAGGATTCCAGATCAGACATGAACACACGTGTGTACGGTGTTTTGACTGTGATACCGCGTCAACAGCACCTGCACGTTCCGCAATCCAGACAAACACCCTTTTTCACACACAAATAGACAGACAGATAGATAGATAGATAGATAGATAGATAGATAGATAGATAGATAGATAGATAGATAGATAGATAGATAGATAGATAGATAGATAGATAGATAGATAGATTTCTAAAAACAAAGCATATAACTCTAGATGTATTTCATTTACTCCGTTTCCTGCTGCAGATCACAGATCGTTCCTGAAAAATCCCGCCCTTGTTTTCATGGTCTGGTGGCAAATGCCGGTGGTTGAGAACCTCTGCACTGGAAGACATTCCATCGCTGATGGTCGGCTTTATTTCCCACTTTCATCGCCACATCAGTGGAATTACTGGACATTCTGGTGAAAGACACACTTTCCCCTGTACACACAGTGAAACACTGGAGGAGAGGGCGATGCGCTGGTGTGATCACGTGTCTCCACCAACGCGGACTTTTCACAGTTACTTACACAGGAATATTTCTCTCTAATATGCGTTCACTATGCAACAAACTCAATGGACTTATATTTAACTGTGTTGCTCATCACATGTGAATTGATTTGCTAACGTTAGCCAAAACAATTATTTATTTATAAAAAATAAATACACAACCAAAGTGCAATTTCAGCAATTAAATAGTCATTTTTTTTATATAGGAGAATATATTATAGAATAGAGAATATAAGAGAATATTTCAAATTCTGTTTGAATTTCGAATTTTGTTTCTGCAGCCCTAATAAGGTTGAAGGAGGAGAAACCAGACATGATGACCTAGGTCAGGGATAAAGGTCACGGGGGTCCAAAGTCATGGCGAACCAGAGCAGAAACACCCAGAGTTTATGGTCAAGCTGCTTTTACTGCCTCATTACAAACTGCTTGATAGAGGGCGGGCTGTACAGCAGGGGCAGATTGCTAACACAAGGTCCCACGCGGTACCACGCAGTGCCACGCGGTACCACACGGTACCACAGGAAGCCTCACGCACACGACTGGGTCGTACCTGTCGATTCCAGACGCCTCCTCTCTAATCCCCGCTCTGGAAGAACAGAAGCAACACGGCATCAAGGTCAGGACTCCCACACTGCTCATCCTAACGTCCAGGGAACCAGATTGGTGGTGGAACCGCTACATACAGTAGTGTCTAATATGTGCATTGGTGCATCACACAGTAGCATTCCATACTATTTATTACCAGGTGACCTTTCTCAGCGGGAACAGAAGAGAAGTTTAAAAAGCAACAAGACATATGAAGAATCCTCTTTACTGTAGTAAAGAGGATTCTTTACTGTGATTGTATTTTGGATATTTTATCTGTTTTAAGCTTCATGACCAGACGTGCATCGACACATGAGACAGACTCCATGCACGCTGTGCATGTCGGAGCCGTGCACTGCAGTCAGGGCCAACATAACCAGGCACCCAAGCCATTCAACATGGACAGAACGGCCGCCGGAGCGTCCCAGCGGAAGGACAGAGACCAACACCTTCAATTTGTTCGCAGCATCGACACGTTTCCACCAAATTCACCTCATTCCAGTGGAATCATCCTGATCAGTGCATTTCCCTTCTAGTAGTAAAGTACATGGTCAGGAAGTGAAATAGTTTGACACATTAAATCGCAGTGTCGACCAATAGGAAAGCACCACTTATATACAGGGCTCGACACTAAGTGGATGGCAAATTCTTATCATTTTATAATTGAGCGAGATGAATAGGTAAATCAATAGTAAAATTGATTGTTGCTAGATTTCTAAACAGATTGACAATGAGGAAGCCATTGGCCCAAATCTGGTCGCCCAGGCAACCGGGCAACTGCTATGGTCGAGCTCTGATATACTGTATAGTAGCTTTAGTATGGCAATTTACAGAGACATGGGACAGAGTTTGGCACAGCCAGGTCTTGGTGTGAGCAGGTTGCACTATGATTGCGGCTGGCAGGCCGGTGCTGGCGGCCAGGATTGCAGACAGACAACCCCCCAGGTGGGAGGAACCAGTGGGATTCAGAGGGCAGGCGTTTCTGGGAGGTACTCACAGTTTGGGCTTGGTGGGCAGCGGAGGAGCCTCCTTTCCAGGGGGAGGAGATGTCTTGGCCGGGGGTGAGGGTGCGATGGACTCTAGATGTGGAGCTGGGGGTGGAAGAGGCAGAAGAGGTGGAGGAGGAGGAGGAGGGGGTGGCAGGGTCTCTTTGGCCTGACCGTTGTGCAGGGGTCCTCTGATCCTGTCCGGGCCGTCCAGGTTGGAGCCCATCTGGACGTAGGGCAGGGCGGCCACGCTGGGCCAGATCTCCAGCTCGTTGAGGTGCAGGGCCTCGGTCCGAGGGGGGAGGTCCAGGATGCTGATCTCAGCCGGCGGGGGAGGAGGGGGGAAGGACGCAGCATCTTCCAACCCAGAAACTTCTCCAGGAATAGCATTCCTGGAGTCCTCCACCACTGAGGGAGACATGAGACCTTACTACATAGGGAGTAGTGGACTATATAGAATTTACTATGCAGGGAGTAGTGAATTATATAGATTTTACTACGTAGGGAGTAGTGAACTAGATAGATTGTTCTACGTCGGGAGTAGTGAAATAGCTAGATTTTACTATGCAGGGAGTAGTGAACTAGATAGATTTTACTAGGGAGTAGTGACAGAAGCAGCTGTTATCAGTCAGAAATGCTGTTTATTCTTCCTGGTCTAGCTGTGGACCACAGGGATCCATCCAGGAGATAAACACTAGGATCTTCTTGTCCTCTCACACTCAGAGAGCCAGTCAGGGCGACACCCCTCCTCCCCCTGCTCACCTTCCTCACCCCTCATCACCCTCCCACTCCTCCTCACCCCTCCCCCCAACCCCTCTTCACCCCCCCTCGCTCGTTTCAAAAGATATCAGAAGAGGCAGAGTGGACATTTTCAAACAACAGCTGAAAAGATTATTTATTCAAACTTGCATATAATTAGCAAGGTTTTCATTCTTATTTTCTATTTTTCACTTTTTCTGTTTTATTTATTATTTTATTTGCATAATCTTTTTATGCTTTTATATGTTTTGCCATTCTATGCACTGTCGTCTATTGAATTTGAAGCACTTTTAAGCAGCTTTTGATCCACTTTGCATGTACAGTAATTGATTCAATGTTTATTTTCCTTTCATCCCATTGAAACACTTTGAGCAGCATGTCATGAATGAAAGGTGCTATATAAATAACATGTCATTATCATAATAATCACATCATATATAATAACAATCATATTGTTTTCTCTGTGGTGTGGTGGTACCTGCGGTGACGGTCAGCTGAGTGCTGCTGCTTGCCGAGCCGTGCACGTTGCTCGCGGTGCAGCAGAACAATCCACCGTCCTCAGGGAAGGCCTCGGCGATCACCAGGGTGCAGATCTCCTCTGAAACCAATAACCAATAATCAGGTCATCCAGAGATCTTACAACACACATTCTGGTCTTTGGAATTGAAAGAGTTCAAATTAAACCAAAATAATTCACCACATGGACGAACCGTGAGCATAAGCTGCCGTTCAGCTCAAGAAATATGAACTTTTCAGATTGGAAACGAAGATATTAGGAACTGGAATAAATCTGACCAGAACATCAGACGGTCCAAGGACTTGGAGTTCTCGCTCCAGGTAAGTATGACGGTATGAAGTATAAAGTGTGTGAAGTGAGACATTTTAGGACTTTTTAAGGACCTGTAGACATCCTGTTATCATATTTTGAAATAAAAACACAGTTGAAAATGATGAACCACAGCTGGATTCTTTAACATTGGATTTTTTTCCTTGAGCAGATGTTGTGATAAGCATTGATAATGTGTAACTTACAATAAAAATGTGGATGACGATAATAACCACTTTTAAATTTCCGAGCCCGGACCTGTTTGACGTGCACAGTGGATGAGTGAGAGCCACAGAGGGATGTGCAAGGGCCTCCATGTCGAGAGGCGAGAGGTGTCACATGACAGACAGAGAGAATGATGATTGACAGGTTAGACAGACGGGTGACTCACTAGTGTGTGTATGTAAGACAGACAGGAAGACAGAGAGACAGACGAATACACACACACACACACACACACACACACACACACACACACACACACACACACACACACACACACACACACACACACACACACACGTTCAGGTATGTCTGAGTGACTCACAGTTTTGCTGGAAGTGCAGACATCGCACCTGATGTCTGCACTTACTCACAGACAGAAAAGTTTGTTGGTGACGTTATGGAATATTTTTGCGCGTGTGTGTGTGTGTGTGTGTGTGTGTGTGTGTGTGTGTGTGTGTGTGTGTGTGTAGTAGTTCTCCCAGGGATTCCCTGCAGAAGCGCTCGTAGCACCAGGTGATGAGATGACATAACACATTGTCTTTAAGTGGTAACTGTAGAAAACATTGTCACAGTATCTCCAGTCTGAATCGGTGGTTCTCAACATGGGGTCCGGGAGCGCCCAGGGGTCCTTCGAAAAGTTCCAGGGGGTCACCAGCAAAATGATTAATGGTTAAACTTCAATAACAACCTATCTAGAGTAGAGACACAAAACCAGATTTCACAATAAAAATATTGATCAGACTAAATCTGACGAAATGGGGGCGTGGTCTAATGGCAATCACACTGAGGGTCCTTGATGTGGAAAGAGGTTGAGAATCACTGCTCTAGATGAACGATGAGCAGCTGAAGTGACCTGAAACTTTCCCTGAAACACTGGAAGGTTTGATCTCTTCTGATGTCATACTTTACCTCGCAGTTCAATGGGATGAACCTCAGTTGGACTCTTAAAACTGAGATTTTGAATTTCATAAGCAGTTGTTAAAATATACGCTTGGTAAAGTGTAATGTTCCCTAGAATTAAACCATACTGTAGTCCTCCCTGAGGCGCAGATTTAGTTGTAATCCTATTGTTTCCATGATTCATTTCTTCTGTCTCGGTTTCACTCGACCACCCTGAAGCTGCATATTGTCTAGATGTAATAATAAACATCACATTACATAGCATGACATCATTTAGCAGAGGATATAATGCTTTGTCAGCAGTATTTGAACTTTTTGTTTTAATCTTGTTTTAATCCATAGTCTTTATGGAGACAGAGCAGACTCAGATTCTACCAGGGTTCCTCTCTTTTTACTTTGGATAAAAATGTTGTTGTTTTTTGTCCATCTGAGGCTTTAGAAGAGCTCCAGAGACACTGGACTTGTGCACTTTCATGGGCATAAAAGATGGACGCCTTCAGACGACAAACTGAACGGATGATGAAGTTCAAACAGTCGTCACGGACGCTAAGCAATATTTTAGAACCTGTTTTGATTGAATGAAGAGAAAGAGAGAGAGGGAGATAAGGGCTAACAGACCTGCTTCAGCTGCAGAACGGGGCTCTGGGGAGAAAGAGAGAGAGAGAGAGAGAGAGAGAGAGAGAGAGAGAGAGAGAGAGAGAGAGAGAGAGTCAGCATAATGTTTAAATATTTCATTAATTTCCTGTAGACAATGAGATTATTCATAGATTTCTATAGATAGATTCATTCTATTCAAATGTCTGCGATGTCTGACTTTGACACACGTTCTGTTTCTCCCTTAGGCTGGTTTTAGAAACAAACATACTTTTCTGGAGGATGCGAAAGTCTGGGGAGTCCTGGATCTCCTCTCCTTGCCTGAACCACCTGACCTGCAGGGTCGGGCTCCCTCGAACCCGACACTCCAACACCACCACCTGGCCTTCGGACGCCAGCGTCTCCTGCAGCAGCTGAACAGGAATTTACACAGTGAGTATGGGTCGAGACCCACTGAGACCAGGACGTGGGTTTGATCGAGTCGAACATGTGACCAGGAGGCAGAGGTGGAAAATCCATATTGAGTCAACCATGTTTATTTGGTAATTTG
Source organism: Zeus faber (assembly GCF_960531495.2). Classification (NCBI taxonomy): domain Eukaryota; kingdom Metazoa; phylum Chordata; class Actinopteri; order Zeiformes; family Zeidae; genus Zeus; species Zeus faber. The sequence goes on from NC_137193.1 coordinate 36,714,634, forward strand.
CATCAACCCAGGGTCCAGCCGAGTGGAACCACAGATCAGTGCTCAGCTGGGGCTAAAACATGGAAACAGGATTTTGACTTTCTGAACCTGGAGTCATGCCGGGTAGTACATTGGGTTTCAAAGACAAATATCCTGATTCACAACAGGAAAAGAGACACTTTGTAAAGAGATGCAGTGCCTCTGTTAATTTGTGTGTTTACATAGAAAAAATGTGTAAAATTTGAAAAAAATAACCAGGAAATAGATTTGTTTTAAAGGTAGCATCACATTTATATACAGTATATCAGAAACTGATATACTGTTGACTGTTGATATGATTCTGTTTGGTGGAAAGTGTTTGGATAAAATTGTGCTAAAGCTTGTTGTGTGTGTGTGTGTGTGTGTGTGTGTGTGTGTGTGTGTGTGTGTGTGTGTGTGTGTGTGCGTGTGTGTGTGTGTGTGTGTGTGTGTGTGTGTGTGTGTGTACCTTGGTAAACACCGGCGGTGCAGACAGAGAAGATTCAGTTCTGAATGACGAGGAAACTGGACTTTGCACCTGAGGAAACAGGAAGAGAAGCTTCCAAAAAACAGAAGGAGGATGCGATGCATGTGTATGTGTGTGTGTGTGTGTATGTGTGTGTGTGTGTGTGTGTGTGTGCACGCGTGTTTGTATGTTCGTGTGTGTGTGTGTGTGTGTGTGTGTGTGTGTGTGTGTGTATGTGTGTGTGTGTGTGTGTGTGTGTGTGTGTGTGTGCGTGTGTGTGTGTGTGTCCCACCCTCTGTGGCGGCTGCGACATGCACTGCACCAGTGCCGTACGGTGAGGGAGGTCGGGGGTTTTGGGCGAAGCGGAGCGGATGGTGAGGGACATGGAGGTGGTCTTTTTCTGGAGCCTGAGAGCAACAGAACACATGAAGATGAAGAGCATCCACAACAGGAAGTTCACTCAGTACACTGATATAGGAGCACAGGACTGATAACAGGACTGATAACAACTGAGAAAAACACTAGAGAAACAGCAATTAGAGGGAAACAGAGAGAGTTCACGATGAGGAAATAACCCAGGAGGAGTTAATTTCACAACAGAAATTACAGCAAAAATCAATTTTTTCATGTCACATCAAATCTAACATGCATGACACCAGACCACAGGACCTCCTAAAGCTCCTAAAGTTCCTTCAAACCCTGAACTGGGAACACTGGTTTGAATTGCTGGAATGAACTGAGGAGTCTGGTGTTGGAGACACTGGTTCCTCTTGAGGATCTATAACGTGACTGGACTGTTTTTTTTGTTTGAGGTTTTCTAAACAGAATTTGTCCTCAGGAAAGAGATTTAAATCTCAGCGAAACAACCTGACCAAAGCACTGCTGTGTACCGCTATTTTCCTCGTGTTTACACGGCGAGTAAACAACATTAGACTGGCATAAATTCATCTATCTATCCTTCCTGCACTCGTAGTCATCCAACCCTTGAATAACCATAAAAATCTGATATCTTGTCCATCTCTTAGGGGCTGTGAAGGAGACATGGCATGAAGAGGATGAGGCGTCCAGAGTTTAATATTTGGCAGAGAAGGAGAGAACAGGAAACACTGATCTGGGTAGGACAGACAGAACAGGGATTTCCCCAAAAACCTGGTGTATCCCTTTAACACTTTGTATTGTAGCCGGCAGCGGGCTCAGAGTCTGGGGTCTTTAGGGGCTTGTTAAGCTGGAGAGGGCCTTGATCATCTACTGAGGGCTCCGGGTCACCTGCGTGTCAGGGGTCACAGGTCACGGGGTCGTTCTGAAATACACTTACTGAGGCATGGCTCCCGATCGAGACTTGGAGGCTCCTCCTTCTGCTTCCGAGTCTGAGGATGAAGCTCCTGCCGGGGGACCAAAACCAAAAAACATCAGCAATGACACGTTACCTTGGCCCTGAAAAGAACCATCTGGAGGAAACATCAGGAACCCCGGTGCCTCTGGGGTTTAATCTCCACCTTCGATGTAGACCTCTGCGGACGTGTTGTCGGCTCCCAGGCTGTTGGAGGCCACGCAGGTGTAGCGGCCGGTGTCGTCCTCAAAGGCCTCCGAGATTACAAGCGTGTGCAGATCACCATCCCTCCAGATCTGGATGTCTGGGGAGGTGTGCAGCTCCCGGCCCTCGCAGAACCACCTGGAGGAAAGAGAGAGGGTCTATCAGGATCTATCAGACACTTTGATCCACAGCGACGTTCACTAAATGAGATGGAACCCCCACAGTGTGTAATAACTTATTACTGCGGCGTATCGTTACAGTGTGAACACTATCTGGTCAAATTCAAATTGCTCTCAAACAAATTCAAAAACAAGGTTGTATCGTGGGTTTATTGAAATGGCAAAATGATTGTACATTTGGGCTTTTTTGGAATTATTGATCGTATATCGTACAGTCATACATCGTACGACTGTACAAATAATAAGCATACATCTGGCAACCCTGAAATGAAACAGCTTCAAATCCTCCCCAGCCTTTCATCTCAGGGTCTCGTAGGTTAATTTCACAGTAAATTCAACATTCTCCTGCCCTGCGTGTTGCGTTCTGAAATTAGACTGAAATGAGTCGTAACGTGCAGACGATCGGTTGGAAGAGGAACTTTTACGACGCCTTGTCTCTTAAATTAAAGCTGAAGCCTTCCCCGAAAAACGAAACTACTAATATGTTCGGGCAGATCGGTGTGGCAAGCCTGCCAATCCCAGCAAGCCTACGAAGTAAACACACACACGCACACATTGCATTCCTCTCCTTTCCTCCCTCATTTACTGCCATAATTATGACAGGAAGAGGCCACGTGAGCAGTTATAGTTCCAGTTTTCCTGGACCTAATTCATTGTTTTTCAATACATGTTGTCATCCAATGTTCATCTTTTTGTGTAAATGTCGTTTGTTTCTATGTTTATTTGTCTCACCCGTGGTGATTCTCCCCCTCTTGGAGTAGTGATCAGTTGTTTATGGAGCTAAACATGATAAATAGTTCTCCAAAGAGGGGGGTTGGTGGTAGTTCTCCATAACCAAAAACTGTGCTCTTGTCATCCTACAGGTGGTCCACAGGACAGAGTTATTGCAGCAGTTCTTGATGATTTAAGAATTAATAATGAGTTGCATTGCAGGTTGAGAACTTGAACTCCACTTGCCGACTAACTCTGTCCTGGATGCAATGGCATACAAATACTCTGTGTTGTATGCCCAGCATGCTGATAGCACAGGTGTGTGTGCGCACGCACGCACGCACACACACACACACACACACACACACACACACACACACACACACACACACTACACACTGTACACTACACACACACACACTGTACACTACACACACACACTATACACACTATACACACTATACGCACACACACACATTCTATATCATTCTGCGTTTCATGTGAGGGGTCAGACAGCACTGCTCCAGAAAGTTCACACTCTGTCTGACATCCCAACATCCTGGATTGTAAAAGCTGACTCCCTGAGGCACGCCAGGCCTGGGACATCCCAGAGAAAATACATTTTCTTCTTTTTGACACATAGAAGGAAGAGGAACTCTGATCTGATGTTAAATCCCCCACCCCTACACCCTCTGTTACAGCTAGGGCAGTGGACGTACAGCGGATCATCTAGTAATCAGTTTGATGCCTGGCTCCTCCCGGTAGCATGCTCAAATGTCCTTGAGCAAGACACTGAACCCCTAACTCCTCCTGGTAAACCTTGCATGGCTGCCTGTGTCACTGTAGGAATAAGTTCTGAATAAGTTCGGACAAAAGCTGTAATGTAACTCCACCACCTGTACGTGCACAGTGTTCAAGATTCTTTATTTGTCACATGTATCATACAATCATGGTGAAAACTCCAAAAGCTGTATATATGCTGTATTTATATATATATATATATATATATATATATATAGCTTATTATTATATTATATTATATATTGTTTATATAAAGATATACCCATAAGATATGTAATATATATATATATATATTATAATATGTATATGTATGTTGTACTGTCTACTGGGGGGTAGGGTGGGGCGGGTAGAGATCCAGACGGAGAGAGAGAATGAAACGATGTTTGTTCACTTTCTGAATGAGTGAATGAGTAAATGAGGATTGATCCTGAGTCAGGACTGTGTCAGCATCCACCCTGTGCAGAGCAGCTGCTGCACCCCCCTGCCCCACTGAACCCCCCAGGCCTAACCCTAATGCTGCATTCACATGGAACACAGTAGACGGGAAACGGCATAACGGCACTTTCTGAACGGCACGGGGGAGCGGGGGGGAGGTACTACGGTAAAACCTGACAATATGTTGCCATGGTGATGTACAAAAACTCCAATAAAATATATTAAACTAAATTATTTTGTGTCTGTTATTATATATAAGAATTTTAGTAATGCATGTAGCTATCAAATGAGGCTTACTATTAATATTTTATTACAAACTTAAATGAATATTAAATTCCCTCCAAAACATATTGGCATTCATAATTGGTTAACTTTACACAAAACCGGCTATAAAGCATCATATTCATCTCCATGCAGGATTGACAATGGATTATTTTGTATTATTGATATATTTATGTTTTTTGTTATGCAGCTTCGAGAGACAGTACATCTATAGAGATCTGTTTCCTGGTAGTGATCAATGATCTGTTAAATGAGTGATCAATGGCTGATCACCTGGTTTCCACTGGCAAAAGAAGCCCTTCTTTTATTATCAATTATTCATATTTAATTATATTATTATATAAGTAATAACCTGGAGCTGCAACTTTATCACCGGATCCAAACCGTGCCACGCGAGACCACCATGTCCAAATCCTCCATCTGCTTCCTCCCTACAAGCCTCCATGCAAAAAAGTACTTTTATATCAATCCACAAATATTATTTAAGCCATTTAAGTGATATATTCCAGAGAAAACTGCATCTACCGGGTCTGACTCCAAAACTCCAGCAGCCACAACAGACATGGGCAGTAGAGTCGGCCTCTCGCTTATGTAACATCCAGCTGTATCAGCATCCGTCGCAGAGGATGGCAAAAAGTTAAAATATTTTAACTTTGTGCGGCAAACGCCGTATACTGTTGCCATTGCTGGTGTTCTCTGCCAGTGTGCCGTCATGCTGTCTCCACTAACCTCCGGTTTGCTGTCTCCCGTCTACCATGTTCCATGTAAATGCAGCATAATCCATAGTTTGCCTGGAAGTTACAGTTATTCTGCTTGAATTAAATACCACCATTTATACAAATTAATTGAAACATTGAATTTCTGGATTAGACTGAATTTGTCCCATGAAATATTTTTGTAAAGCACGTCAGACGGTGAACTGAAAAGTTGCTAGAAATTCTCATTATGTATGTGTGGCGGACCAAGGGGCATGGTCAAGCACCGGACGATAGCATGGCACTTGTTCCCGCGGCTGCCAGGCTACCTCGAACCGGCCAAATTAGCGCCCGCATGGCGCTAATTTGGTCCAACTCGAGACGGGAAGCTTTCTTAATGTTTGTCTGTCTTGCAGAGGGGATCGGCGCACGGGCTCGTCAGCTGACCAGGAGCCAGGGAGCGAAACGCCATTCCTCCTTTGCCCAAAACGATCCTCAGCATTATTATCATTTTTATTATTATTAATTATTATTTACACGTGTGGCCAGCGAGCCATTCTGTTCAACGCTTAATAAAAACTCTCGCCATGTTGGGGCACCACTGCAAAAAGGACTCGGTCTCCCTCCCTAAACCCTTACCTGTGGGCAGAGTCTCCCACAGTATGACATCATGTGTTTTTGCATGATGCTGAAAGAGAAAAGTGTGATTTGTGAAAGTTGGATGAAGTGTGCGTGCTTGCGTGCTTGCATGCGTTTGTGTGTGGGTGAATCTACACAGAGCGAAGTGGCCCGAGTAACGGCTGTGTTTCCAAACAGACTCCCATTCGTACTGAATTCGAAGAACAACTAGAGTTACTCAAATGATAAAGTAAAAAAATAATCAAGCAAAACTTCATTTTTTTAAGTCTGTGGTTTAAAATACCCTTTTCCAGTAATGGCTTCCAGGTCTGACAGTGTCTGCCTGGTGGATCTCAGAGGGGGTGAAGCTGAGGAAATGGCTCCAGATAACCGCACGGCCATCACCAGGAGGGGGCATGGACCACAATAAAACCTTTATATTAATCATAGTTGATGATGCTTCATTATGGATAATAACTGAGTAAACTCATTCGGGGACAGACGGTAATGTTTATTGAATCCCCTCTCCATTTGTGTGGAATGTGCTGGATGTGGTGAGAGGCCTTCTGACAGAGAGAAACCAAACTTTTCACTTGAACAAACACCGCAATCTTTTTACCCAGTGCTATGGCAAAACCATTTCTCATCAAACCACATTAAAGCTCCATGTGATGACTTTCCTGAGGTGATATGTTTACTTTGCTATTATTTGCAAGGGAGACATGTTGCTCTTAGTATAGAAACTGTCTAAATGCAACCATCAACACAACAGGACACAGGATTTACAGAGTCTGAGTGTCTGCGTACTGAATAGTACATTGGCAGGAAATTATACTGCTACACAGGAAGTGATTCAAATTATCCATTCCAAAAACCAGGAAGACAGTTAGTATGGATACTAGGGCTGGTTTTGAAAATACAATACTCCAATACGATTCAATTGACCCTTTGTATCGAATCGTGAAATCCTACCCAATTCCCAGCCCTAATGGCCCACCAAGAGACCAATAGTTCTGCTGCTGTTGAACTCCAAAGGGAATATACAAGCAACTTTCAGAAATATGTGTGTCATCAGTCAGTGTTGCTTCTGAAAAATCCCTACAGTCAACAACACATACTGACATCATTTTGGCAATTTATATGGGACTTAAACAACTGCTCTGTAGTTAAACAAACAAAGCAGTTTCATCTGTCAACCTGAGACCAAAATTACCCACTGTGCCAAAAAGATTGTGTATTCTTCTGTCACCGTTCCTTTTTTGAGTGATCTATGCTGTTCTGTTCCAAGTCCCCACATCATTCAGAACAGAGTAGCTGATTGGATAAAGTCATAACCTCTTATAACTGTTTTGCTTTGATGGAACTTCAAGCAGAAGCTCTACCTTCCTCTAGCTCTAGCATCTAGATGATGCTCTGGATTCAAGGAAACTGCGTTTCTGTGTTCATACATAAGGTTGTGCCATCAAAAATGTGTTGATGGCTAGGATCCTAAATTGAGTTCAAAACTAATAATCATGACAACAGATCACAGGGCTGCTCAGCTCTAAAGGACCTGCAGCTATGCCCAGAGCCTGGTTCTCTGACCTGTAGCGATGCCCAGAACCTGGTACCCAGTGCCCAGAGCCTGGTACCCTGACTTGTAGCAGTACCAAGAGACTATTACAATGACCTGCAGCTATACCCAGAGTCCAGAGCCTGAAACCCTGATTTGCAGTGGTACCCACAGCCTGGTAACCAGTTCCCAGAGCCTAGTACCCTGACCTTCAGCGGTGCTCAGAGCCTGGTACCCTGACCTGCAGCAGTACCTAGAGGATGGTACCATGACCTGCAGCAGTACCTAGAGCCTGTTATCCTGGCTTGCAGCAGTACTTAGAGCCTGGCACCCTGACCTACAGCAGTAACTATAGCCTGGAATCCTGACCTGCAGCAGTATCTAGAACCTGGTACCCTGACCTGGAGCGGTACCCAGAGCCTGGTACCCTGACCTGGAGCGGTACCCAGAGTCTGGTACCCTGACCTGCAGCGGTACCCAGAACTCAACCTCATTCCTTGGTCTGCAGCAGTGCGTTCTGAGATCTCCGAGTCCTCAATTGACCCTGTTGTTATTTGCTCTCGTTGATGGAAAGTTTTATGAAGCACAGCACAGTTTCCCACAAAACCCAAAAGAGAGGAGGCCAGAGCAGAGAGGGAGGGAGAAAAGACGGAGGGTTTTTAATCATAAAATGACCTTCGCAGCATGAATGGCAAGCAGGATAGGCTCTCTGCAAGAAACACACCCGCCAACAATCACGTTATTATGGGATGTAGGGGCAGTGAGGACTGGGCCTGTATGGCTCTGTCTTTCTCTGTTGCCAGGTTTCAGCCTCTGAGTTACGGACCACAGAAGTCAAGCAAAGGGCAACTGGACACAAAGGCTGTCTTTAGTCCTAATTACAAACTTCAACAGCGTTCAAGTAAGTAGGCCATGTTGTTTTTATTATCCGCTACAGGAAAATCTCCCAGTTGACGCAAACATAAGCTTGGAAGCAGTTAGAACCAGCAATGCCTGTACAGTTCAAATGAGCTCAAACTTAAAGTAAAGTCTAAAACCGTTGCCATGCATGAAAAGAAGGCTTTGCTCTGCTGCAACATTTTCCGTGATGACGCTGAATGCATCGCTTGTTGCATCTGCCCCAGAACAGGCCTCAGCATCAACAATACTGCTCTGTGAATTATTATTGGCATTGGATTAAGGTCGATACATTCCTGCCTCTGACTTGGGGTTGGGTAGTGAAATTTGATTAATTTATTGGAACCAACAAAAATTTTCTAAAATTCAGCATCAAAACATTTTGTAGCTTCCTTACCAATGTTGGTTCTGTCAGCGCTTCTGAAAATGTGTCATGTTACACAATAGAATTTTAATACGGGACAGGAAGTGGGTGAATATCCATTTATGTTTCAGTCCAGGATTAAGGGTCAGAGTTCAGATTCTGAAAAAAGGGGACAGCTGGACAAAGCCTGAACAGACGACATGTGCACGTTCTTCTAGATGCTGTAACAGCTATTTTAGACTTCCAAACAAAGCTCGTTTATCACCGACGGAATGTCATATCGGCCTCTTCTACCAGGAAGCAAATGCTCCATGGTATACTGGAAACCTACATGTACTGTATATACAGGAAAATAACTTGTACCAAAGTAGACAGGATTGTATGTGTGTGTGTGTGTGTGTGTGTGTGTGTGTGTGTGTGTGTGTGTGTGTGTGTGTGTGTGTGTGATACCTGAGATATACAGATATAGTCTCTGCTGAGATAGTGACAGACACATGCAGGGCAGCTGAGCTACAGTATGCTCCAGACACACACACACACACAAACACGTACACAAACACAAGCCAACAAACCCTTATAAACACACACACACACTCCAATAGGCCTTTTTGAAACCTTTACCGCAACATTTAACTCTTCATAAAATCCCAGCATGCACTCTGTCAGCTCATATAGCTGCTGGAGTTTAAACACACTGTAAACACACAGTAATCTCACACATCTTAGTCCCTAACAGTCCACAGGAGCCCACTCAGCATCTCTGAGTCTCTATCAAACAATATTTTAATAAGAAATATGGAGAGGGTTGGTTCTGTAGAACTGACACTTCTACAAAGTAACAATTGTAAATTACAATATTATAGGACTAATATATTATAATAATAATAATTCTAATATTAATATATAACAATATAATTATAATATAGCTTACCTGAGCTGCAGCACCGTTTCAGTCCCTTAAAAAAAAAGTGATTTGAGTGTGAATTCCTTGAGTGAGAAGACTCGACTCCAAAATGAGTGACATCCAGAGCAGAGACACTAACGTTAACAGACGCTGCAGGACGGAGAGAATGGAGGGAGGGAGGGAGGGAGGAAGAGCTGCCAAATTCCACACAAGTGGTGAGAGAGAGAGAGAGAGAGAGAGAGAGAGAGAGAGAGAGAACTTATATTGTACTTATATTCCTCACTTTTTCTTTTCCATTTGTTTGGGAATGTACATGTGTGTGTGCCATGTGAATAAAACCCTATTAATTAAATTGGAGAGAGAGAGAGAGAGAGAGAGAGAGAGAGAGAGAGAGAGAGCGAGAGGGAGAGAGAGAGAGAGAGAGAGAGAGAGAGAGAGAGAGAGAGAGAGAGAGGGAGAGGGACAGAGAGAGAGAGAGAGAGAGAGAGAGAGAGTCTCTCTCCAAGAAACTCCAAGAGAGACTCTCCGACTAAATGAAGAAGAACTGACCACACCCTCGTTCCACTGCCAGGTCCTGGGAGGCGTCAATGAATATATGAAGTGAGAGGTCTGCTTTATTAAACATACAGAGAGATATGGATAAATATGGATAACAATGTGCATGTGGATGAAACACAGAAATTGTCAATGAATTAATACCCCTCATTACATTAATGAAATAAACACTGAATTGTGTTAATGCACAATCAAATCATGATAAAGCCTTTGTACGATGACGATCAGACGATCCACGGTCTGACGCGGTTTGATTTTCCAGATTTGGTCTGATGTCATATTTTAATTGTCCAGTTACTCTGCTATACGCTGTGGGAACAAACTTCCTGAAGATCTCAGGCCCCAACACTTCGTACCTTTAAATCCAGGCTCTTTTCTGTGACTAATCACCATGTTTTGAAATCGCACTTTAATCTTTTATCTTTGTCTTTTTCTCTGTTGTTTGACTTTTTATTCCCCAGTAACAGCCCTACTGAGCTTCTACTTGGGTTTGAGTCCTGCCATGTTTTCGTGAGTAGGCTTGTTTTAAATTGCACTTCAACCTTTTTATCTGTTTTTAGCTTTTTATTTCTATGCTCTTATTAATCTTTTCTTTTATATAATGTATCTTACTTTGAATTCTTAACTTTAATCCAACGTGATTAAACTCAGAGAAGATTTTTTTTAACATTCTGTATTTATATTGTGAATGGTTTCTAATGATTATCAGGATCATGAATTATTCCAACTCCCACAAGCCTCCACACACTGTAGTCAGACGTCCAGTGGCCGATTAACACGACTGGACACAGGTGCAGGTGAAAGCCGACAGGTGCTTTGTCAGTATCTGATGCTTACTGTATCTCAAACAGTTTAACAACAAGGTGAGCGCCATCTTGTTTTTCTCGTTGGTTCTTCGTGGACTCTTTGTCATTAAAAAACAAAAGCTATATTTCTGTCTGTGTTTTT
>NC_137193.1:36730571-36765618 GCF_960531495.2 Zeus faber
TTTGTGACACACACACACATACACACACACACACACACACACACACACACACACACACACACACACATAAATTACTCTTTAAAATTAAATCAAAAGAGCGCAGGAATGCTAACAGATTCTTTCCTGTACAGATTAACGGTTTTTGCTCCAGATCAAATGCCGCTCATTGGCAGCGGCGCAAGAATCCGACCTGGGAGATGAAAAACTGCCCAAAATATCTGATCAAAAGGCGGATTACTGTCAACTCGAGCTAATGGCCGTTCCTGTGGGGCATGACGGAACACAGTGAGTCATTCGGCGGTGGAATTCATCACACTGCTTCTCGTTTCACACTGACTCGGGATGTTCAATAACAATGTCGATCAATAACAGTGATTTCCTGTTGAACTGACCCTTCATTAGTAATAATGAAATCATTTTTTCTACACTATACTGCTATGGCATTATCTTGGATCATATTTATAGGACACTTCAAGTCACTTTCACAATGTCACGTATTTGCTCAAGCATCACCATGGCAACCAGTGATAAACATTGAAGAAACAAGTGAAGAAATGGTTTTATTTCACACTGGGTGTGAGTGGGCGTTTCCACAAGGAAACTTGTCGTGGAAAATGTTGAACTTTTGAACCATAATTATTTGTCAAAAGTGTCGATGGAGACTGGGATTGAAAAATCCCCCAAAAAAAAGGAGGTGACCTGAAAGAGTCTCAAAACCTTTATCACAGGTTAAGGTTGTGACGTTCCTGACGATCCTCAACAGTTGAAATTCAGCTTCATGCATGAAATAGTGATGATTTTCGGTCTGGGTGGGGCACGAGGAGCTGGATGAGGGATGGAGAGACTGATGAATTGTTTGTGTATGTGTGTGTGTGTGTGTGTGTGTGTGTGTGTGTGTGTGTGTGTGTGTGTGTGTGTGTGTGTGTGTTTGTGTGTGTGTGTGTGTGTGTGTGTGTGTGTGTGTGTGTGCGCGCGTGCGTGTGTGTGTCAGTAATAGAGACAGGAGTGATAGAGTGGATTCTCAATAAGTATGTGTGTTAGAGTTTGCTGTTGGTGTGGAACAGACCAAGAGAGTTTGAGGAGCTATAAAGTTAGTTTGAAGTCAGTTTGAAGTTTGTTTGAAGTTAGTTTGAAGTCATTTTGAAATGAGCTTGAAATTGGTTTGAAGCTGGTTTGAAGTTGGTTTCATGTTACAGTCCTTTGTCCGTCATAGACTTCATGTCAAGTCTCCGTTTCTTCTTCCCTGACCTCAGAAATGCAGTTGTCTCGTTACACGTCACTCCTCTTCCCCCAGACTCCAAGCATCGTATTAAACACGTTTCTCAACGGCTCTGGTGGTTTTGTTATTCTGTGAATGAATCGCTTCTGAGGAGACCAAATACCGCAGGCATCAGAATAACACTTAACACCAGCAGAACCAAACCACGCCGAACAACAGTTATAATTACACCGTTATTTACACTGTGCTTTAGATTCTCTCCCACAGCTGTAAGAGGCAAACTTTATGTAAAGTGACATTTGCTTTGAGAAAAAGTAGTCACAGATTTTTAACAAATACTTGTCGTCAATAATTGGTGAATCATTAATGATTCATACACTGGAAGTCCCATACTGGAAAATAGTACATGTGAAAAATCCACCTTTATAGTTATCAGAGAGAACAAAGCCAGTAAATTACAAATAAAGTGGTGATGAGTGTGTCACGCATATATACACTGAAAATAATCAGTGATTTAAAGAATTGCCAAATTTGTAAAACCTATATTTTTTATTTTATAATTTTAAAAACAGAAACATTTTTGGCTCGGAAACAATTTCTGCCTAAGTCACTGGTACCCACTGTACCAGTGACTTAGGCAGAAATTGTATTTTGGGTGGGCCAGTACAAAATTGGGTTTTGTACTGACTGCTATAGCTGCCACGCCGTGGGCACAGTCATTTCGCAGAGCCACGATTATTTAAAATTATAAAGTTATGTTTACACTTATATGTTTAGAATGATATATTGGAACAGTATATTGGGGACAACTCTCTGTTTTTCCCTTTCTCTCCTGTAATTTTCAGCCCTATCAGGCTGTGAAGGTGCTTATCGGTGGGTGAATCCGCGTCATGACCTCGAGAGAGCGCTGGCGTCAGGGAGCAACAAATTACGTTCTGGAGACAGGGAGACTTCCTACAACTTGTTTCAACAGTTACGTTTTTATCAGAAGACAAGTTAAACACACACAACAAGTCGACAATAAATCAACTTTATATTTATTTACTTTCTTACATAAATGTTGATATTTTTTGAAACAATATGTATTTTGATCGAACTTAGCTGGGTGGGCCAAGTGGGTGGGCCTTTGCCCACCGAGGCCCACCAACAGCTACGCGCCTAGTAGGTACAGGCGGCACAGTGGGTTCAGGAGGGGACAGGGGGTACAGGGTACAGTGGGTATTGGTGGCACAGCAGGTACAGGCGGGGACAGGGATTACGGGGGTACAGCAGGGACAGGAATAAAGTGGGTACAGTGGGAACAGGGGGTACATGGGTACTGCAGGTACAGTGCGTACAGGGGGTACAGGCACTGCACGTAGGTACAGCAACTACAGAGGGTATGGGGGTATAGGCAGTACAGGAGCACAGCAGGTACAGGGGGTTCAGGTAGGGTATAGGCGGCACAGGGGTAGGGTAGGCGCAGAGGATACAAGGATACAGCATGTGTAGGTGACATGGATGCCGATGTTCGCGTTCACAGCATTTAATGATCGTAAAGTTCCACAAAACACTGCTTTGTGTGTTCTAGTTCAGGTCACGTTATGTCCCAACAGCAAGGTGTTATCTGAACCGATGTGTTCTGCACACACACACACACACACACACACACACACACACACACACACACTGGTCAGTCCTCAGTGTGGTAACAACCACCGGCCCATCACATTGACATCCTCACACCAACTCACCAAACCAGCCAAGACCCAAACGTCATGTTACTTAAATGTGACATTGTTCTGTCAAATGTCACGGTGCAGTGTGAGAAACAGAGCAGAATCTAACTCTGATATATTAGCCAAGAACATTTAAATACACAGAGAAAGGGACTTGGTGGATTGGGGAATTTGAGATTAAAATAGAGAACTTCTTTTTCTTTTGGCTGCTCCCGTTAGGGGTCGCCACAGCAGGAGCAACTACACAAAATATATGCTTAAAACAGAGAAGAAAATACATGTGCAGCTCAGCTGATGTAGTAGGAGCTGAAATGCTTTAAAACAAATCACTATAAATACTAAATCAATATTTTATATAATATACAAAATACAAAGTGTACAAACTGTAATAACTTAGTAAATACATAACAATAATTTATAATTAGAATGTATACCCATACCACCAAACCCAATCTGCGCATAGAATCGCACTGTATATTTTGATATATTTGACTATTTCTGTTTTGTATTTTTGAGCTATTTGTGAGCTATTGGCCAATTTATATCTACTTTTATTTAAATGTTTTATTTGCTTTACTTTTCTTTATATTTAATTGTATTATTATTTCATTTATATTTTTATAAAAATGTTAAGCTTTTTTGGTAAATGCTAACCGTCTGTAGTAACGCACCAATCCTCACCATGACACATTCAGATTCTGAATTATACTCAATTAGGAACTTTATAGTCGCATGTTAGCTGAGCTCAAGTGTTATATTTTTCATTCAAATAATTGAATCATGTAATGTCTGAGTGAATGTAAAGTAAATATTCACCCTCACTCACTGAAATCCAATTTAAGGCAGCACTATGCAACATTTGGTATTTGGGATTTGGCGCCCGTACAGTTTCCAAGTACAATGACACTTTTACACCACTGTACTAAAACTCGGTCCAGTGTCCGGACTGAAATACTTTATTTATTTTACAGGATAAATTTGAACATTATCGGTCACATTTCAATAACAGTCTATGTTACAAATGGAAATATAGTGTATGCCTAGGTTACAGTGGCCCTTTCACGGACCTCGGTGCTTCAGCGAGCACTCAGAGGTCGCAGGGATCAGCCCCCTGCTACTGGTGTAGGTAACAGATGTGCTCGGCCTGGCAGAAACCCTGTGGTGCAATGAAACTGAGGGCCGGCGTGCGCTGGCCGAGGAGGGGCACCACTGGCCCCCGTCATCCCCGCCGTCAGGGAGGTGGCTATGATTTGTACGAGCATTATTACCTGACATTTTGACCGGCAAGTTTATAACTCGTGGTTTTTTTTTTATAAATTGTACCAGGCAAAAAAAAGTGTAATTACCAGAGCCAAAACTCAAGGAATTTACGTAGTGTAAAGCATAACGCACTTTTCCTGTGGTTTCGTACAGAAACACAGAAGTTACATAGTATAAGAACAGGCGGTGTGGGCGGTGAGTGGGAATGAAAGAGATGCCATTTTGTATATTACAAGTCGGTGTACCATCAAAATGATTTTGAAGCTGTTATTTTAAGGTAAAAAAGTGACAAAAGCTCTTATTTGAAGGTAAAAAAGTGACAAAGTGTTGCTTTAAGTTCTGACTCAAACATCTGATGTGTGTGTGTGTGTGTGAGATCCTTTGCGCAGAGGAAGTGTGTTTTAAGGGTCCTACAGTATATGTCAGGACGCGACACGAAAATAAGCCTCAGTTCTGAGCGCTAGAGTTTGGGTTTCAGAACAAGATCCTCTCATTGGCCCTGAGTGTTCTCAGGGTTCAACACACACACACACACACACACACACACACACACACACACACACACACACACACACACACACACACACACACACATACACACACATCATTATAAACAGGCCGCAGTACAGAGCAGTGTATAGTATGAACTGAGTAGTGGTGAAATAAGTACTCTGAGCTTTTGCGAAAGTAAAAGTACAAATACAATGACACCATAAATGACTCTAGTAAAATTAAAAGCACTACACTGGCTTTCATACTGAAGTAAAAGTACAAGTAAAGTACTTGCTCTTAAATGTACTTAAAGTTTTTAAAGTAAAAGTCATATCAAGTTTCAGTAGTACTTCCATAAAGTACTCCTGAAACTGTATGTTTTAAAACAACTAAATGTAGTATAAAGTACAGATATTTGCTTTGAAATGAAGTGGAGTAAAAGTCCAAAGTCTCTGAAATTGAATATACTTTAGTACAGTAAGTACAAACACTTGAAAAATGTACTCATGTGCCAGTAATGAAGTACTTTGTTTAAAAAGGCTTTCTTTCTGTGTCATGAACACATGAAGGTACACTGGGAATTATGGGTAATGCTGTATGTGGAGTGTGCTATCACAGGAAAGTATAAGGTAGTGTGCGTCATCAACCCTGTGCAGTGATTTACACATACAGATATACACACCCACACACACACACACACACACACACACACACACACACACACACACACACACACACACACACACACACACACTAAAGGTAGCAGTCGTTAATCAAGTGTTTTTTTTTACTGCACTGAACTCGTCTCTAATTACAGGGTCTGTCCAGAAGGAAAGATCCATACGGAGCATGTCACAGTGTGTATTTCCTCTTAAACACGCACACACACACACACCGAACACACACACACACACACACACACACACACACACACACACACACACACACACACACACACACACACACACACACACACACACACACACACACACACACACACACACACACACACCCTGTAGTCTCTTTATCCAGTAAATCACTTCCTGTGCTGACAGTCGTAGACAGTATTACTGAACAAGTTTATGAACAAATAAGACACATTCATCATTTGAACCACTTTTGGCACCAAGTGTGACAGCAATCCCAGCATTAAGGTGTGGTCAGTAACACTGCACAGTTAGCTACAGTTAGCTATATCCCATGGCGCCCCCTGGAGGTGGCCCAGTGACACCCTCCCACCAGCCAGTTTGGGGAAGAGATGTCAGCCAGGACCACGTAGACACTGACCAAACACAACACAGTGGAACTTGGACTTTGTAGTTATCATATTGTAATTGATATTTTGTATTTGTTTAGTGTACTAACTGGCATTAATCAGGTGAAATAATGATCTGTTGATCTCATGTGAGTAACGTTTGATCTTCTTACTGTTGTACAACTCCACTATTTGAGATCCAGCCATGCTTCCTCATTCTGGGACACTGCTGCTGGAGTAGACTGGGTGTCAACAGGTAGAAGCGCTTCAGTTCTCAGCTTTAAACCTCAGAGCCCTAAACCTCCTGAAACGAGGCTGTGCGGTTTAGTATTGTATCCCTAAAAGCGCTGTTTACAGGCGGCTGTGTCATCCAATCCGCAAAACAGATAAGGCAGCAAATGCTGTAAGGCAGGAGTCTTCAAACAATGTTCCAATAAGGTGTCACTATCTAGATTATGCAATTATGGTTTACAATGTAAATGATGTGTTATCATTACAGCGTTATTAAGAGGGTATTAAGGTTCTGTTTTTTTTAGAAGGTGCTCAACATAGTGTGGGATCAATACTGTACTGCCCCCTAGTGTTCATTCATTCAGCCACCACTTTGAAAACTCCGGAAACACTGTGCATTGCGTTATAGACGTTCACATTTAAAGTACATATGAATAAAAAAGAGAATGTTTGTCGTTTGAATGTATTTTGGCACTAAGCGGGACGGTAATCCTGGGTTACAAATGTATTTTAAAGGGGTGATCAGTGGAATCAAAACCAAAACTACTGAATCCCCAAGCTCCATCACATAGCTGCTTGCTCTTCACTCCTCAGTAAAAAGGTGTATCATACCAGTTACACCACAAACTTATTTCATCGTACTTTAAACTGCTGGTGGATTAGAGAAAAAATAATAATTTTACATCATACTCTACATTTCCTGCTCCCTATGTCACTTTTTGGGCCTTGCTACAGTGTCTCCTGAGCTGAAGCACGCTCCACCTTGATACTCCCCAACAAGGACCTGGAGCCTGAAAATGCTTCGTCATGGCATTGCCTGCATTCCTGCGCCTGGCTCCTGTCGGCCTAAAAACTATTTATACAGCAGCGAGGAGGCCACTTATAACCTGCAGGACAGATCCATGTCCAAATCCTCTGGCATTCTGACCTCCAGATTTTGCACAGATTCTAGAAAAGCCTTTTCAGTCTCACAACACGTCGACAACCCTCTGGAAACGTAAAGACAGTCGGTGGAACATTTATAGGATTTTCTGTGAATCCATAAAAAGTTTAAAGAGTCTGTAAAAATGTTCCACAACAGTCTGCTGAAATGTTGATTCACTCCTAAATAATTGGTTGTCTTGCTACAGAGCGAGAGTTAAAAAAGTCAGAGTGCCTCACTCGAAACCATTTGTTTGTTCCGTGTGAGTAAAGGGAGTCAGAACATCGCAAATCAGGGCAGGGACCCCTAATAAACACACCTTTCAGTAGTAGAGCTCTATTTATATACCGTGTGTGTGCGTGCATGTGTGTCTGTGTGTGTGTGTGTGTGTGTGTGTGTGTGTGTGTGTGTGTGTGTGTGTGTGTGTGCGTGTGTGTGAAGCGTCTAGTGCAGTAGTGCACTAGTGTAGTGGCTTGTAGTTTGTGCATGCTGCATGCCGCCTTGTGCTCATTCCTTGCTACTCTCTGCTTACAGCTATTGCCTCTGGCTGGCCTTTTTGATAGAGGGTGAAAAGAAGAGCTGAGTGTGTCTCCTCCTGCCAGTGCAGAGCCTCTTCACCACCAAGACTCCTGCAGTGCATCCCCGGGGCCACACACACACACAAAACTGGGTACCTAACCTCACAGACCAAGGCTTAGCTACAGGGGATCTCAGAGAAGCAGTGGGCCCCAGAGCGTGCCAGGCCCACCACTGTGTGGAGATGACCTGGTGCCCGTCAACCACAGTCCCAGATATGGGCAAATAGCACGACGGCCTTGTGGTAAGTTTGTTGAGACAAAGGCCAAGGGAGCACACCCTGACAGAAAAGCAATGATTTGACCATGTGCAATAGACTGTCCTTAACAGACAAAGGACCCAGCAGCCTCCTGCAACCAAGATGGGGGACCAGCTGTCCTGGGACCACCCATGTCACTTACCTCATCATGGTGAAGATAGTGCTAATGGGGCTGGCGCACCCCCTGTAGCACTTTATAACCCTCCTTGCGCAGGTTTCCATCTCTGACCATGGTGAACAATACCTGGACATGGTTGAAGTCTGAACCCTGCACGGCAGCGTCACTGGACATTTGGTCGCCAACAACTAGGATTGAGTGGGAGTTGTCTTGCGGCAAACCCCTGTGCGACTGGGCAGCCTTTTAAGTGACCGCACGGCTCACCCCATCTTAGGAAGGGGCTAGAAAAGGTGGCCTAAAAATTGGCCATTCAATCACTCACCTGCATAGGTTACCGCACCTATTGGGTTATTCAACTACTGCTCTCGCAATTGGAAAAAGAAAGAATACAACCTAAAACAAGCAACATGGAATGCAAGGACTCTACTGGACTCGTATAGTATCTCTGACAGACCTCATTGGAAAACAGCCCTGATCGCTGCTGAGTTGAGGGGCTATAACATGGACATTGCTGCCCTGAGTGACACCAGGGTCCTCGAGGAATACTCTGTAACAGAGGAAGGAATGGATTACACGTTCTTCTGGAAAGGTTTCCCACCAGGTGAACAACATCTGCATGGAGTTGGACTGGCCATCAAGAATACCTTTCTACCAAATCTCACAGAAACACCTGTTGGCATTAGTGAAAGGCTAATGACCTTCCGTATCCTCCTGGCAAAACGTTATGCCACACTTCTCAGTGCCTATGCACCAACTTTACCATCTGAGAATGAGGGCAAGGAATACTTTTATCAGGCACTGGATGAAGCTCTTTGCTGGATCCCTAAGAGTAACAAGATCTTCTTGATTGGGGACTTCAACGCTAGGGCGGGTCAGAAAAAGATGACATGGAGTAGAGTACTAGGTAAGCATAATATTGGAAAGGTAAATGTAAATGGAATGAGGCTACTTACTGTTTGCTCTGAGCATAACCTTACCATAACCAACACCATCTTCCAGCAGAAGGCAAAATATAAGACCTCATGGATGCACCCATGCTTTAAACATTGGCACATAATTGACTTACTCATTGTGAGACGGAGTGACATCAGGGATATGCTCATCACCTGTGCCATGAGAGCTGCAGAGTGCTGGACCAACTGTTGAATGATAGTGGCCAAGCTCCATATGAAAGGTTGTCTCCTGTTGCAGCTGCAAAAGCCCAACAAAAAGCATCTAAATTGCAACAACCTGGGAAACAAAAAAGCAAGAAATTAGTTTTGACTCTTCCTAGCTGAAAAACTAACGGAGCTGGAAACTTGTCTAAGCTCAGAAAACACCAGGGAACAACAGTGGGCCTAAATCAGCTCTGCGTTCTATGAGGCAGCAGCACAAGCCATCGGCCATAAGAGCAGGAACCACCAAGACTGGTTTGCTGACAACTCAAGACACCATCCACAGCTTGCTTAAGGACAAGCACAAAGCACACCGGGTAACTTAAGACAATCCTTCATCCACAAGCACCAGACAGCATTGGCAGGCAGCTTGGAGGAAGGTGAAAAAGGCAATATGGGCCATACAGACTGAGTGGTGGACTGAAAAGGCAATTGAAATCCAGTCCTTTGCAGATAAAAATGACATGCATAATCTTAACAATGCTGTAAAAACCATCTCCAGCCCAAGAAATCGCTGTGTCACTCCCTTGTAAACAGCAGATGGTCTAACACTTCTGAAGGATCAGAATAGCATCCTGCTGAGGTGGGCTGAACATTTTGACATCCTGCTTAATCAGGACTCTGCATTCTCCATTCTCTCAGAGGATGGCGGCCTTGACAAGTTCAAGTTCAAGTTCAAGTTCAAGTTCAAGTTCAAGTTCAAGTTCAAGAGATTATTTGTCACATACATAACAACATTGTGATCTGCATTAAACAGACATCAGCTGTCCCATCCCTTTGGGAGACTTCTGGGCAGAGTCTTTCAGAATAAGAACCTTTATCCCTCCATAAAGGTCACTGTATACCAAGCGGCCTTTGCGTCCTCAATAGCTGTGAAGCTTGGGTAACCTACAGCCATCACATTAAGTCCTTAGAGCGCTTCCGCATAAGCTGCCTCCAGCGCATCCTTGGAATTATCTGTTGTGAGCATGCGCCGTACAACTTGGCGACAGTTATTTAGAGATGGTGTTTGTATGCTGGCAATGGAGAGGACAACCAAAAGCCAGCAAATGAGAGCCAGGAGATATATGGCCATGGTTGCTACCATTACCACTACCATCACCATCAAAGATCTCACTGCAAGAGGAGTGGACTTCACCATTGGATTTCGATGGACAACCGAAGAAGGAGTGTGTGTGTGTGTGTGTGTGTGTGTGTGTGTGTGTGTGTGTGTGTGTGTGTGTGTGTGTGTGTGTGTGTGTGTGTGTGTGTGTGTGTGTGTGTGTGTGTGTGTGTGTGTGTGTGTGTGTGTGTGTGTGTGTGTGTTGTGTGCGTGCGTGCATGTGTGCAAAATAAATTGTGTTTCCTGTGTTTGAAATGAGCTATAAATAAAGATTGATTGATTGAAAAGGCATTGTTGAAGCAGCTATTTAGAGAATAGGGCTGGGGTTAAAAAAAAGACTGC
Organism: Zeus faber; assembly: GCF_960531495.2. Lineage (NCBI taxonomy): Eukaryota > Metazoa > Chordata > Actinopteri > Zeiformes > Zeidae > Zeus > Zeus faber. The sequence goes on from NC_137193.1 coordinate 36,741,220, forward strand.
TAATGATTCAATTCTATTGTTTCAATTTCTGAATCAATTTGAAATTGATAATATCTATACTTTGTTTGGAGGTTATGCAACAAATTCCTGATTAAATTAAATACCACACCTCACAAATGAATTAAATATTTAATTTCTCTATTCGAGTGAATTAGTTCTGTGAAATATTTTCATAATACACATAAGATGGTAAAAAGTTCACATCATGGATAAAATGTCAATACATCGATATTTGAATTTAATTGTGACCCTCAAAACCGAATGGTGTGATCCAGCCCTAGTAGAGAAGGTCTTCTCCAACTCGTAGCCTCTGGTCCAAGGCATCAAACTAAAGCTTGTTTTACACCTAAAACGACAAACAACAAGAACAAACCCGAAGTGCATTCATTCCAATGGAGAGTTTGTGATGCGAAACCCAGACACAGTTCATTTAGGAGCCACAAGGATCCAACTGTCGGATGCGGATACGCATTCGATGTGAAGCAAGCTTTAAGTCCTGGTGATCGACCCCAAACTAGAGTCACACGCTGAACCCAGAAGCAGGAAGAGCGCCACATCGTGTGGCGTCGCTGTAACTAGTTACATTGGAGCGCAATAGTAAACAGCCAGCGTGTTGATTGAGATTTGAGGTTGACACATTGAGAAACGAGGGAGCGGGGATATTTATAGTTGACCAACCAACGGACTGGTCCAAATGACAGGGGGCAGGGGTACTGGAATCAGTGGTTCATCCGGACTGAAGCTCCTTGACCCGCCAGCGCAACAGAGTGTGGAAGTCCCCTCGGACCGACAGCGGGGGCTCTGAGAGGGGCTTTGACACCCAGCTCACCTTATCTCCACCAGCGAGGCCATCTTATCTCTGCATGCTCTGCTCAATGTCTACTACACTCACTGGGGTATCTGTGTGTTACTGGGCATGTGCTTTAGAACTACTGTCAGTTAAACAACTGTAGATGCACTTTGGCTTTAAATTAGTTATTCTATAAACATTTAAGCATTTTGCTAAAATGTGTTTCCACCGATGGCAAAGGATTTATAAATATTTATAAATACATGTTCTTTGAGTTCAAAAAAACAAATACTGTAGTATTTGCTATACAGAGTAGATATGGGCAAGGCCAAGCTGTTTCAAAAAATCTTGGGCCAATAAGAGAGGGAGGCCCAGCGGGGAGGAGCTAAGATACACTGGCCTTTGCCAACAAGCTGAAAACAGGGAAAGCCGACAAACCACCTGACCGTAGAGTATCTGACACTTTGCAAAGCACAGTATATCATTTCATGGTGTTGTGGATTGAAAATCTTAGTTAATTCTGCTTTAAATAACATTGGGCACTGAAGAAAATGGCCAAGATCACATCATAAACCCTAATTCATCCTAATGACACAAATTCACAGGATCATTCAACCCCTCCAAAAACATCTGACAGAAAACAGCCAATTTACAGCCAATGTCATTAAAACCATGAAGCAGTTCCCTCTAAAACCAAATAAGCTCATGATCATGAGCACACGTAATCTAAAGTTCGAGCCCTACCTGACTAACGGCAAAGGATTCCCTGCAACTCGACACTCTAGACGGATGGGGCTTCCCTCTGCCACCTCCTGGCTCTTCAGCTTCTGGGAGAAGCACGGTGGGGACAGGGGTCCAGCGGGGGTCTGAGCTCCAGGGTGCTGGGACACCGTGGGTTCCACCCCTCCCAGCGAGCCTGCCTGCTGGGGAGCCACGGCGGGCTGGTTCTGCTGCGCCTCCCCATGTGGACTGAGCGGCTGAGGGGGAACGGAGGCAGATCCCTGGGGGGCCGGCCGCTGGCTTTTAGGGGACAGATAGCCACTGTCAGGAGAGGACGAGTCCTCCTCCCCCTGCTGCTCCAAGCGACCCTGGCCTTTAAAAATTGAGGACAGCTCCTCAATGAAAGTTGCAGCACGGCTGCAGAACTCTGTGGCTGAGGCCGCCCGTTCATTTAGCTCTAGCCCCTCGTGAACCAGCCGGGGCTTATCCTGCTTATAAACTGGGGAAATAATGGACTTGTGGCAGACAGACTTCTCCGCAGAGGCCTGGCCTTCGCTGGAGGCCTGGATGGGCCAGTTGAAGACCGCATTCTGGCTGGAGGGGACTTTGACTGAGCCGCTGTTATCCGGACAGGAATCTCTGGTCTGGTGCTGAGGATTTGGGCCTTTGGTCAGATGTTCAGAGGTTTGAATGGGTATAGAAAAGGTAGACTGGTGGGGGGGCGTTTGGAGAACCTGCTCCTCTGGCATCATACTCAAGGGGACTGGATTCCCAGAGCCCCCCGGATCGCCGAAGGCCTCCCGGGCCAAGTCCAAGCTGAGGTTCATTTCCTCTGTACTGAGGAAGGCGGCAAGGTCCGTAAAGTCCCCATCTGCAGGATCTGGCTCTGCCGTGGAGTCCAGGTAGAGCTCCCGATCGGAGGAGGTCCCAGGGAAAACAACCCCATCCCCTTCAGTGAGCCCTCCTCCTCCTGCCAGCTCCTTCTGCAGCAGAGAGGAGGGGAGCGGCTGACTCCAGCTCCCGTCCTGCATCCTGCAACACAAAAACACCGTCACTCAACAACAGCTACACAAAGCGACTATACATCCCACAATGTCCAACACCTGTAATCAAGGTGAAGAACAGTTACCAGGACATTAGATCACACACTCTTTCTCATACCAACAATGAACTGGGAAGACTGGTTTCTCAGAACTATGCACATAACTGCTGGAAATTAATGAGTAACTAATTTCACTAGATGTGACAATTACTTTAGTAATTGCAATTTCTTTTGGTTTTGTTTTATTCTCCTGAGTAGATTTTGGAAATTAAGCAAGTAATGTACTTTTGTCGGTTTTACATTTTTGTTTTTAGTTTGTTTGTATCTCTCCTTCCTTGAACAGGTCAGAAATTTGACTATGACCATGGTCAAATGTGGTGACACCACTTTTTTTTATACTGTCCCCAGTTTTTATTTGTAGATTACATTTTACTACTTCTGGAGGTTTATTTTCAAAGCAGCAGTAGTTTTATTTCAGGCCACAAAGGCTTTCAGGCTACTCTCATACACAGACTCTCGGACCCAGACGCTGCTTCTGACACAGTTGGTGGGTATTAGTGGGGGTCTCGGGGGGCACAGGGGCCGTGACCTGCCTTCCTCACCGCTCTTCCTCATTCCATCCACCTTGCCACGCGCTCCCAGGCTTTGCACAACCAAAATGTCTCTATGACAAATAAATGTGTAGATTAAGGAGCTGTAATGGGATATTTGAAGAAGTATTCTTGTCATTAAATAATGTCACACAGCAGCGAGGACACACAAGCTTATTTTAAAGACGGATTATTAGGTCGATCATTTTTCACACTGACTGTTTGCGTAGTTATATCATATTTTAATATATTTCTGTGACAATTTCTGATAGTTTAGAGAGTAGGGCTATGGAATATATCAATATAATATTGATATTGATAATGTGAGACTAAATATCATGGACTGTTTTTACTGTTCTAATCAATGGTCATAATATCCACATTACGAATGAATAAATGAATGTTATATATGCACCAATAGTCATCATCGAACTATTGTCGAATTATCTATCTATTAACTATTGTGATATTTTCTTTTTCAATATCATCCAGCCCTATCTGAGAGTTTCACAACCTCCATGTGAAATAGTGTGAGGGAAACAGTGTGTAGAAATAAAAACTAAACTTGGGTTGATGATCTTGGGGCCATCATTTGTGTCTCAGACCAAACATCTGAGCCTGACTTTCTAAGATACGGCTTTCATCTGATTACATCCAAGTGCTTGAGTTCTCTGAAACACAGGGGTGTCAAACCACCGGGCTGATGGCCCAGGATCCAGCCTGGAAGACAATTTTATGAGGCCTGCTACATGTTTATAATATACTGTTAGTGCTGACCGACAATATATTGTAATATAATATATAATATACCATATATAATATATAACAGAATATATTGTAAAAGAATAAAATTATTAGATGTCTATTGTAAAATATGTATTATTAGGTCATTAAGTAATATGGTGTAAAAAAAATTGTTTTTCCCTTGGTGTTCAGCGCGACCCCCCCAGGAGAAGGCAAGCCGGCCAGGGACCCCCAGGTAGGTGGAGTTTCAGACCCCTGCTGTAGTACACACACATTCTTTCATTTGTGACGCATGCCATCAGAAGCTGGATTCAAACATCCTCTCCCAGTCGGTTTGGACATGACACAGTGTGAGACTCGTGGCGTCATGAAGACCAGCTGCTGTTATTTTTAATCCCCCGGGCGACGTTCCTCAGCAGCGGCTCAACCGCGCCCTGAGCGCACAATACACGCACAGGAACACACCGACAACAGACTGACTGGTGGCTGCAGGCCCGAATAGGATGGAAACACATAATGTTTCCAACCTGCAGTCATATGAGGAATACAATGTAAACAGTGAAGCACTAATTAAATATGAATGTGGAACATTTGAAATATTAATGCCGACTGACAGAACGGTTATAGCAACATGGATCACTCTCCCTCAAGTCAATGGTTGGACTGATACTCTATTCTAGTTACATCAACTCTGAAGGACTAAACCTGTATTTTGCTGGCACTGAATTACAGAATTAAAGTATATTGTCTGAATCAAAGTGGATTCGACAAGTAAGTTGATGAGGAAACAACATAACTTGAACACACCATTCTCACATTTTACTTTAAATCTTAATTTAAAAAATATTCTTTATTATATTGTTAAACAGCTTCATCACCCTAGCTCTCAGTTCATTTATTTATTTTTAAATATCAAATTCATGTTTCTACAAGAAACAATTTCCATCACATTAGATATTGGCTATTCTTAAAAGGAGAACACCTACCTTGGAGTCTGCTTTCTGTCCCAATATCTTGCCCGGGTCTCGTGGTTCCAGTTTTCTGCTTTTTATTAACGGTTAAAAAGTCTCTTTGGAGAAGAGCAGCCTTTCTGCTCGGGCAGTGCGTAGGACTACCGAGGTGCGGGGTCCAGTGGCGAGGTGCCTCCACAGTGGCCTGCAGTCCCATCTGTCCCTGGCAGACTGCTCGCTGTGTGGAGCTAAATTTGGCCCCGAGCTCAGGTTTCACAGCCAGAATACTGAAGGAAAAAAGAGAGAAGGAAAGCTGAGGTAGAGAGGCGACTAATGTAAATACTGAGGGGAGGAGAAGCTTTTTGAATGAGATACTTACTAACTCACTGTTGAATATGTTTATGCAACATTTAGTTTGGTTTATTGTGGACAACAGATTGATTTAGTTGATGTCCACATCCACACGCAGAATGACAGTTATGAACCCATCACAACTGGAGTTAATACAATATTCAGAAGCTCTTTCATCTGATGGCGCAAGGTACATCTTCCAATATGACAACAAGAAGTGGAGAATCACCGGCTGTGCCTGTGAGTCAGCCTGTTATTAATGTGGTGTGATTCTAGTGCCCAGCACGCCAGTATGACGTCTTTACTGCCCATCTCCAGTTTTGCTGTTGAGTCAACTCCATGACCTCGGACCTACAGCTGAGCCATTATCTGCGTTATCCTAAACAGACCATAGAAACACTCCAGCTGAGGTCAAGGGTCGGGGTCAGGTGCCTCCAAGTTCGAGCCTCCTCTCCCCAGCAAATAGCTTCACAGCCGCTTTCATTCACTTTCGACATAAAGCGTTTCACTGCTTGGATTTTTATCATCCTGTTTCCTATTTGGTGGCTTCTTAGAAATCCAGAGGGTAAAGTGGAGCCGGTCTGGATCTATTTCTAGGCCACTATCAGACATCGCTCTCAGAGCTATTCCGGTACTCAGCAAACTACTGATTAAAGTTAACTGTTAGTCATCACATGCGGAGGAATATCCACTGTAACAACCAATTATGAACTAATTATACAAACATACTGTCCGAACTGAGTGTGTGCGTACACACACACCTGTTAAATAGCCTGTCTAATGCCTCCACCCCTTCCCCTATGAATCCCTTGTTGTGGCGGGTGTGATGTCGAACTATTTGCTTTATCTGGTGACTTCAGTGGCACTAGAAACGAGCCAGTCTGTCGCACAAAGCTCTTAGCAACTGAACATACTTATTTCTATGTTAATCTTTGCAGCATGCAATTCCTCTATTTGCTGACGCCATATCTACCTTATTTTACCCTATCATATAATTGTAAAAACTTAATACACTAGAGCCCGATTTCAGGCTTATCGGTGAAGGTTAGTATTAACTATTAAAAATTGAAATGTCAATATATAAAATTGTTTTTCTTGATCAGTTGAGGTGGTGGAGATATTTAGGTCTTATTTTGTCAATGTTCATCCCTATTGACAGTCCACTGATCACAACGAGAAACGCTGCTTTGTCAGTTGCCCTTGCCCGATCTTTGCTTTCTCTAATCTAATCGGGATGTTTGCACTAATTATCTTTAAATGGGCTCATAATCATCCCAACTTTAAGGTCCCAATTATTTACTTCATCGATTGAATCAAAATTATTTTCTTTGTGCGTTTCGCCTCGATTAAGTTTGTCCTTTCATATTTGTCGTTGCTCCGCTGTGATTGGTTGAGGGAGAAAGATGGTGCCGTCCGCGGAAATGTTGAAACAGATCTCAGTGGAAGATGAGAAACGTTGATTTTTAGCAGGAAGCTTTACGTTTCGGGGCGCACGGATCATAAATATCCTATCATATATTCGTGGTAAGATATCATATGGGTGTTAAATGTTAACGTTACGTGTTTATTATTTGTACTTAACTGAAGCGTAATTGCCACCTTCACTTGTTAGCATAGTGCTACTCCCTGTTAGCTTCTGTTTATACTCTGTGTATACAATACATATTTTAGTTGTTTTTAAATGTTTTTATGTTCTCAAAGAACAGTGTCAAACATCTGTTGCAGTAAACCTGCATTCCCAGCTTGACGATTCTACATATTTTATCTTTGCTACTGGATTGTAGTAACGCTGACATAGATAGTAACTAGTTTACTACAAACTAATCACTGGAGGAACATAATGTCTGGAATGACTAGATGTGATTTATAATTAGAACGTATCATACTTTTTGACAGCAAAAGAAGGGTATAAGCAAAAACATTTAAAGGTGGTACCTGTTGTTATGGTTTCTCAAGTGTGGAACGACTGTTTGTTAGGATTAATGTCCAGCAAACACATTTATAACGTTAATACGATGCTGAGCAGGTTCTATCACCATTGCATATATTACAAATAAATTCTCACAAGAGGGGGGAATTAGACTAACTTCTCAATACCAGTCATAGTTTGTTACATTTGTGCATATTCATTTCTAGTGTGTGTGTGTGTGTGTATATATATATATATATATATATATATATATATATATATATATAAAATTTCTTCCTAGAACGCCTGAACCATGCCTGCCTTCCGGCAAGTCGGGGAGAAGCAGCTTCCCCACCCTGTGCTCTGCATGGCCTGGTCTCCTAAAAGGGATCTTATCGCCCTCGCCAACACAACAGGAGAGGTACGACTAAACTGCACAGTTGCTTTTCAGTGTTTTTTACTTTCTGTTCTTTACCAGGTTTGGGATCATGAACATTTGTGTTTATTTTCTAGCTGCTACTGCATCGCTTGGCCAATTTCCAGCGTGTGTGGAGCCTGCCCCCCAATGAGTACACTGGAAAAGAGATAACTGCACTGGCATGGAGACCTGATGGCAAAAGTAATTATTCAGTTTAATTTAGGTCGATAGCATTGTGAAATGTACGACTAGTGTTAGTCATTATTGCTAGAGATGTATTGGTTAGAATTTTTATCTTTATTGTGATGATGCATTCCACAGTCCTGGCCTTCAGCCTGGGAGACACCAAGCAGGTGGTCCTGTGCGATGTTGAAAAGGCGGAGATCCTCCACCTGTTTGCAGTGGAGAGCCCTGTGTCCTGCATGCACTGGATGGAGGTGGTAGAGGAGAGCAGGTGAGAATCGGGTGCAGAAACCCAAAGAACCGTTAATTTAGAAATTGAAGCGATAGCTGGGGTAGTCACGATGTCTGTAGCTCCATAAATGGGGATATGGGGATGGTAGCTCAGGAGGTAGAGCTGGTGGTCTAGTAATCCAAAGGTTGCTGGTTCGATCCCAGGCTCCTCCTGCTAGCATGCTGTAGTGTCCTTGAGCAAGACACTTAACCCCTAATTGCTCCTGATGGCTGCGTCCGTCGGTCTTTGAACAATTGTAAGTCGCTTTGGATAAAAGCGTCTGCTAAATGACTAAATGTAATGTAATAAAAAGTAGTAATTTGTCCTATTTGTCCCAATTATGATTTGAAAGTCTTAAATATTAATGGACTACATAAAACAAATTTGCTACATTTTTTGTCACTTGATTTTTGACAAGTAGCCTTGAGCAATTGCAAAGAAAAATAGTGAAGATGAAAACAATAAAAATAAAAAAAATCATATTGTTGCTAAAGGTCTGCCTGTTAAGTGGCATTTATAGTATTTTCACCTAAAACCCATTTGAAGTGTCTTTTAGAAGTCTTGTGGATCCCTGCGTACTAACAATTCGTATGCATTTCAGTCTCCTCAGCTCCTTCTACAACTCTGAAGACAAATCCAAACTTTTTCTTCCTAAATTACCAACACTACCCAAAAGGTAATTAAACCATTGTTTTACATTAGAGGAACTAATTGTTATGCATTAGTTAAACTAATGCAAAACAGGTAGGTAAAAAGCAGGCTAAAATGCTTCACACATGTTATACACTGATCAGCCACAACATTAAAACCACTGAAAGGTGAAGTGAATAACATTGCTCATCTCGTTCCAATGGCATCTGTGGGGTGAGATATGAGGTAGCAAGTGAACAGTCAGTTTTTGAAGTTAATGTGTTGAAAGCAGGAAAAATGAGCAAGCCTAAGTATCTGAGCGACTTTGACAAGGGCCAAATTGTGATGGCTAGATTACTAGGTCAGACCATCTCCGAAATAGCAGGTCTTGGTGTTCCTGGTATGCAGTGGGCGCCCAAGGCTCCTGGAGACGTGTGGGGAGCGAAGTCTAGCCAGTCTGGTCCAATCCCATAGAAGATCTGCTGTGGCAAAAATTGCTGAAAAGGTTAATTAATGCTGGGTATGATAGAAAGGTGTCAGAACACACAGTGCATCGCAGCTTGCTATGTATGGGGCTACATAGCCACAGACCAGTCAGAGGGCCCATGCTGATCCCTGTCCACCACTGAACGCGCCTACAAAGGGAATGTGAGCATCAGAACTCGACCATGGAGCAATGGAAGAAGGTGGCCTTGTCTGATGAATAACATTGTTTTCTACATCTTGTGTATGGCTGGAGTTAGGGTTAGATCTGATCAAGGATCTGTGGGATGTGCTGGAACAACAATCCCGATCCATGGGGGCCCCACATCGCAACTTACAGTACTGGATGTGCTGCTAACGTCTTGGTGCCAGATACCACAGGACACTTTCAGAGGTCTTGTGGAGTACATGCCACGATGGGTCAGAGCTGTTTTGGCGGCACGGGGGGGAGCTACACAATATTGGTGGTTATTAGTGGTGGTTTTAATGTTGTGACTGATTAGTGTAAAGTTTAGTGTTTCAGTAAGCCAAGGTTTTAAAGTACACTATCATCATTACGTTCATTGTGTGTAGATGCCATATTTTAGCTCAGATATGAGTATTTAGTATACTAAACCATTTGTTTAGCAAATATATTTTCAAGTGGAATAATATTCTGCTTTTTCCCCAGCTACAGCACAACATCGAAGATATTCAGGTGGGCTAATATTTCCAGAGCACTTGATCAATGTTTTATCAGTTACCTGCATGTTTTAATTATTTGGCAATAAAACTTGTAATATTCATGTATCCATCTACTTGACAGTAAGGAGAACTCTGATGAGATAATGAACCTACTGGGTGAAGTCAGGTAAGTTCTGGTTCATATTCAGGGAAACTAGTTCATGTGTACATGAATAATGTTATTTTTTCATATTGCTGTGGTGGCATCAGCAAGTTGGATTCAATATAAATTATCCTGCATTATTCATTTATTTTACTTTTTGTCTTTCATTTCCTATTTTTTCCATTTCTTTCTTTATTTTATCCAATGTGTTCTGTTGTTCTCACGCAGACTAAACATCCTGGTGCTCGGAGGCGATGCTGGCTTCGTTGAACTTTATGCATATGGGATGTACAAGATAGCTACTCTAACCGGGGTGGGAATCCCTTATTTTTTTATTATAATTAGTTTATTATTATCTCCTATAAAACTAAACATAGATGGTGTAAAGAAACTTTGTCATGTTGCTTCCAAAACTTTTCAATCATCTTTTGACATATTGCTCCTTGCAATACCTGAATCTTAATCTCTGTTTTACTTTTGTTTTGTGATCATAAGAGTTCTTTTGTATATGTGTATTAATATATTATGTTTTTCTACATTGTAATGTATTTCATTTAAACAAAAAATTTTAAGTGAAAAATTTCCTAAATCCAGTGAATGATTAAATCAATTTGAGGAGTGATTGGCCGAGAAGTTTCAGGATTAATAAAGGCCATTAAACATTGGACAAAATGGCCGAAGTCTGACTCCCTATCTGTGTGACTGTTGTGTGATGGTGGCTCTGTGCAGGTGGGTGGGACGTGCCGCAGCCTGAGCCTCTCCAGTGACCTCAAGTCCCTGTCAGTGATTACAGAGATCAGATCCGTGGACAACGACCCTGAGATCTGCTACGTCCAGGTAGGAGCTTGTCCACAGTCATGTTCCGGGTTCGTTTCCCCTGCAGCTGAGTCATAAACTTTTGACATTAATTTAAGCTAAAGCACTAAACTAACTTAAGATCAACTAAACTAAGAAATAAAGCAGAAATATATTTTTTAAGCGAGAAGTGTACAGCTGCTAGAACAGGCAGCAAAACCAAGTGCGACAACTTTAAGTTCATTAGAGTACAATGACTGACATATAATCAATTTCCAATACATCAGAGACTTTACCAATGCTTGTGTGTGTCCCAAGTGGAAATTCAAGCAGCTTTAAAAATACAAAATCTGACATATTTGATATAGGTTCTTATATTTCTGTTTTTCCAGTATTCTCCAATACTGTCCAATCTAATGTTCACCCTGTTCATATCCATCAGCCTGCTGTGCCTCACCTGTTCATGCACTGAGTCAAGGTTCTTTTTGAAGAAAGTTTCACCCTGGCTCTGGTTGTTTCTGTGTCAGCTGGACACCGGGCTGCTGTCGGACTGTCTGCCCGAGGTCACCAGGATGGCGCGCAAATTCACCCACATCTCCACGCTGCTGCAGTACCTACGTCTCTCCCTCACGTGCATGTGCGAGGCCTGGGAGGACATCCTCATGCAGATGGACCTGAGACTCACCAAATTTGTCCAGGCCAGTGTTTTTATTTATTTCTGTTTATTCATATATGTATTATCTTTTACTCATCAAATTTAACAGATGAGATGAAGTCAAACTTTATTATTCCCTGAAGGGTAAATTTTTCCATTGCAAGGGCAAAGACAGAGTGTATACAGGGTATACAATATAAAATAAACATTTTAAAAGAATAAATCAGATAAAAAGCTATGAATATAGCACCTACAATGTATGGATTGAAGTTTGTGTGTGTGTGTGTGTGTGTGTGTGTGTGTGTGTGTGTGTGTGTGTGTGTATGTGTGTGTATATATATATATATATATATATATATATATATATATATATATATATATATATATATATATATATATATATTTCTATTGTGTCTTTTAGGAAAAGAACACAAACACCCAAGTCCAGGATGAGTTTCTGGAGCTTCTGCTGTGGGGACAATCAAGGTGAAATGAAAACAGTTGTCATCATATTTTCTAATTACCTTTGCCTGGCGACACATTCATAAGTAGCATCTTATTATTGCATCTTGCCTTTGCCAAATGTTGATTGTTCGCGATTCAACAACAAATCACGATTGTTGCATATTGTCTTTTTCAGCCCTGAGTTGCAGGCCCTGCTCATGAACCAACTCACTGTCAAGGTAAACAACATTTTGTGTTTCGTCTCCAGATTGTATCTAGATGTGATTTAGCGGAAATATATTTACAGCTGGTATTAATTCAGTGTCTGTGCTTGGTCTGATCGCGTAATTCGGGGGGACGGTAGCTCAGGAGGTAGAGCTGGTTGTCTAGTAATCTAAAGGTTGCTGGTTCGATCCCAGGCTCCTCCTGCTAGCATGCTGTAGTGTCCTTGAGCAAGACACTTAACCCCTCATTACTCCTGATGGCTGCGTCCGTCGGTGTTTGAATAATTGTAAGTAGCTTTGGATAAAAGCGTCTGCTAAATGACGAAATGTAATGTAATGTAATGTAATTCATGCAGAATTCAAATCACACATGTCACTTCCTCTCCCTAAATTGTTTCATCAGACCAGATTGGCAGCAGATTCACAAGATTCACAAGTGTATAGTCTAGTGGTTCTCAACCTTTTTCATATCAAGGACCCTTTATTTTATACGTATGAGGTCACAGACCCTATTTGATCAGATTTCCCACAGATGTTCCTGACAGCAAATGTGTTTATTGGGAAATTGCTCCTCTCTCTTCTTGTCAGGGCCTCAAGAAGCTCGGTCAGTCCATAGAATCCTCCTACACCAGCATCCAGAAGCTGGTGATCAGCCATCTGCAAAGGTACGACCCACTCTGCAAGGCGGTTCCTCACCGTTCATCTCTCTGTCTTCTCTACCTCTCCTTGTCTTTGTCCTTCTCTTCTATCACTCTCTGTCTCTCCCTCTGTCAAACTCAAATTCAAAAGTTCTCTATTGGCATTTTAAGATCCTACACTAATAAGATTATATACAAAATACAATATATAAAGGAGCATTTCATTTGATTCTCCCTCTCCCTCCAGTGGTTCTGAGGCTCTGCTGTACCACCTCAGTGAGGTGAAGGGGATGTCACTATGGAAACAGAAGTTCCAGCCTCTGGGTCTGGACTCCACAGCGATAGAAGGTACCATCTAAACCTCTCTATCCTGCCTCTGTTGAACGTAGATCCTGCTTCTTGATCACAGCAGAATCATTGTTGATCCTTAATACCATTTGAGGTGTTAAGTTCCTGCCTTCAGTTCAGGAAAGTAGTCTGCGTGTTTTAGGAATTTCCACCTGTTGTTTAGTTCTCTTTTGCTGTCTAATTATTTGATAAACTTTTTTTTTATAAATATTTGCAAACTATGAATCGCTTTTCTTATTTATTTATTTTTTTTAGAGGCCATCACCGCCGTGGGCTCCTTCTCGCTTAAGTCTAATGAACTTCTGCAGTGAGTTGAAGGATTTGTTTTATTTGTGGCTTTAGGTTTCTGTCTCTTCTGCGATTGTTTTGCTTTCTTACGTTTTGGTTTAATTTCTTCTCCACAGAGTCATCGACAAAAGCATGAAGAACTTCAAAGCTTTTTTTCGTTGGCTGTACGTGGGTGAGAAAACACATTTGTTTTTCTAAGTGACAAATCATCATTATCATATTGACATTCAGGCAGTGAACAGGAACATGCCTCTGTCAGATATTTTGTAGTCTCTTGATTTCCTGCTGAAATAAACTGTTGATAAAGTGTAATCTTATCTTAATAAAGTGTTATCTTATCTGGAAAAAAAACAATAACGAATTTCATCCAGGGATCAATAAAGTGTTGTCTTATTTAGTCTTAAATGATACTCAGTTACAGTCAGTCACACTGTTTTGTTTCTTTTCAGCCATGCTGAGGATGTGTGAGGAGCACGTGCCACCTGAACTCAACAAGGTGAGTGATTTCAGCCTCCGCACACTGTGCGGTTCTTTCTGTCTTTGCTGTACTGCAATTGCCGTACTGGACAAAATATTTTATGGTAAACGATGTTCCACTGTCTTGAAGCGTCAAGAGCTTTTTTTTCTCGTTACATTTGCACTGCACTGGAACTCGGAAGTGACGCTGAAGTCACATCAGCCAATGGGGTTTCAGAATGAGTTCTGTGTGGTATTTACTTCTTAACTTTCACTCATTTAATCTTATCAGTCCGCTAAAATCTGTTTCTGAACAAATTTGAGGCGAGAAATAAGCAATCCAGTTGCTGAATCTTCACTCGTATTCGATTTATAAGACGTAATTAAAAAGTTTGTTCCCAAATTTGTAAGGCACAGGTTTGCATTGGGACACTGCACGGGGATTTTTTGTTTCATTCAATTAACGTCATAAAATAAAATAAATTAAATAAATGAATCTTCAATAAAAATACAGTTTTAATGTTTTTTTATTGTTTTTTCTTTTTATTACCGTTGAGTGTATGTGGGCTGGTCCCCACCCAGAGCACCCTCAAAACGGAGTTCTAAGAACCTACGATTGTTCTTAGTTCCGGCAGTGCGGACATAAAAAAAAAAAAGGAGTGTTCATCCCAAAGTTCTTAGAACTATGAAAAAGTTCCTGCAGTGTGAAAACCCCTTTAGGTGGTTCAGTGTGACGATGTCAGGGACCCAGAGAGTCTGAGGCTCCAACAAACTTCTGCCAAAGTCAGAAATTTAGCACAATGTGTTGTCACGCTGGCTCAGTGGTCAGCGCTGTTTCCTCACAGCAGGAAGGTTCTGGGTTGCGACCCGATTGGTGCCTTTGTGTGGAGTTTGCATGTTCTCTTCATGTCAACATTGGTTTCCTCCCACCCTAAAATTCATCAGGTTCACACTACTGCAGACGCCCTTGAGCAAGTAATTAGTCCTAGAACTTGGGTGCTGTGCTGTGGATGGTGGTTAGGATGGTAAAATGCAGAGGAAAACATTTTAATTAAATACCACCACAGTGACAAATGAATTTAAATCCTTGAGATCCTGCCCAACACCCACACCCAAGTAAATGGTCCAAATTTCAAATCTTGTGTGCATTCCTTATAATGTTTTTGCCATTTTCAAATCTCTCAGATGACCCAGAAGGACATTGCCTTTGTGGCCGACTTCCTATCGGAGCATTTCAGTGAGGTGGGAGATCTGTAATCTCAACGCATTCATTCTAACATCTCTGAATCTTCTCACAAAACCAAAAGTTGATCTCTCCCGTGGTATGACAGAACGAGGAGCTGTTTGACCGCAAGGGGAAGTACTTCAACGTGGAGCGGGTCGGTCAGGTGAGGAGAGCGTGGCAATGGTTGCTGTGGTGACGGTAGTGTCCAGCACCTAAAGCAGTCTCTGTTTGTCATTCCAATGCAAATCTCTAGTATCTAAAGGACGAGGACGACGACCTTGTGTCTCCACCCAACACCAAGGGAAACCAGTGGCTCAGGTTCCTACAGGAGAGCTCCCATCTGAAAGGTAGACAGGGAGCTGGGGCAGGGCCTTAAATCAGTCTTTATCATGTTCCTGGGTCTTATTAAAATATTGGTTCCATTATTTCTAACTGTTCATACACAACCTGCTGAAGGCTTTACTGTTGAGAAACATCCCACTCTGCTGCAGCTTCACTGCGCTTCAATGCAGTCCAATGGGGCATACATTTGAATACATTTTTACAGTTTTCATAATAGGAAACTTGCATTAAAGCCAGACACAATTTATGAATTCAAATAGTTGCAAACTGCATTTTATCAAGTTTTTCTGGGTTTTATCGAATCTTTTGGCTTCATCCGACCTAAGCGTAATTAAGCGACGCTGTGGATGTGTTGTGGTGCTGGCAGTTACAAATTTCTTTTTTTAATAAAATATGATAATATTATTCACAACAATATTAGACTGTGTTTAATCCCAGTGAGAAGCCGCAGAAGGCTCATGGACTTGGAGGAGGCCCCGCTGAGCAACTAGGTGTGAATGTAATGGTGTTTTGTTTGTTTCTCCAGCAAGCCCATTGCTGTTTCCCTCGTATCCCCAAAAGTCTTTGCACTTTGTCAAAAGGATGATGGAGGGTGTGATCGAGCTGTGTCTCCAGAAACCCGCAGTAAGTGTGTGTGCGTTCTAAGGACACAATGATTAAAGATATTTAATCCTAATAACAAATTATGAGAAAAAGGTCACTGGAAAAGTTGCAGAATTTGAAGAACTGCATTTATTTCACATAATAAGGTGAATATTCTTAGTAGAATTTTACTCCATAATACTCAATACTAAAACTTTAAGTGAATTTCACAGAAGGTTGTACTATTAGCTCGCTGATACCATCAGCTCACTGGTACCATTAGTCTTTGTCTTGTCGCATTCATTCAACTTGATTTCTTTCCTTTAATTAGTACAAAACTCATATGACTAAGCAACACACTTTTGCCAATGCTCAGACACTTTACATTAAAATCATATGGAATAAAACAATGTATAACGAAATTGAATAAAACCATAGCAAGTGAGTTCCAATGGAGAATATCTTTGTTTATTAATATGTAAATGATTTTGCAGGAAGTTATTGGGAAATCTGTGCAGCAGGCAGTTTTTCTCCCCCTGTACACGGTGCCAGAGAGGTGCGGTCTAATACATTGAACACTTTTTAAAATTTCAGTTTTTAAGTAATTAGTTGATTATATAGTCATTAATCTGGCTGTCTTCTCTTTCTCCAGCTCTGAAAACACTCCACGACTTTTTGAACTTCCATCTTTGTATGTACAAGACAGATAATCTGTACTGTCACGTTCCTGCATATCGATCATATTGACAATGAACCGTCCGTCTGTTTGTTTGTCCTCCAGGTGGAACGACAAGAAGAGCAACATGCACTACGCAGTGTTCTGCATGCCCGAGGTGTCTCCCTGCAAGCTGTATCTGCTGAGGAGGGGGACGGACCCATGCAGGTGGGGGTCCTGGTTCTAGGTCCTGGGTTCTAGATTCTGAGATCTTGGTGGAGTTCTGGGTTGGGTGGCATTTCTCTCACTGTGTTGATTTTGTTGGTTCTGTCCCAGCAGACCTATCCCGGCCGGTCTGGTGTCAGTGGACCTCAGCAGCGTCCTAAGTCACCGTCCAGAACGCGAAGACGACGCGTCCAGAGTCCAGTGAGTTGTTTTTTTTGGTTTATTGGCAAATCTATCATTGAAATTTGATGTGAATTGGGAGAAATTAGAAGTATTTATTCATAATTTGTTAAACAAGTATACATTCAATTATGGCGACATGGTCTCAAACTCTCTTTAGTTAAAATTTAAGAATCTCACGTTTAATGGTCAAATTGAATCTGTGTGTGCAGTTGCCTGGATGCTCGTTTCTATGATGACGAGATGCTGACCGTGGTGCTGCGGGCGGCAGCGGAAGGAGAGAACAGAGGAAGATTCCTGGCTCAGCTTCCACTGGGTTCTACCCTTAGCTGTCAGAGCGAGTTTAACTGGGACGCTGCGCTCCGGTAGGGAGGGGGGGAGGGAGGGAGGGATTGTGTCAAGACTAATCACGTCTGTTGGCATCACCAGATCATCTGTTGGTTTTGTGTCCTGGGAATTTAAGTCCTAATTTAGAAATACTGACACTATTGATACATCAATATACCGCTTTAGAATCTCACGTTAAATAATGGAGGTTTCAGGTTGTCGTCATGTCAAAAGACATGAATAATCATGAAATACATTTTAATTTATGATATTTATTTCAACGTTTTGTCTGATTTTATTTATCCATACATTTCTTTTTGTCTAAAAAGACTCAAGTTCTTCTGCATCAGAGTCTACATTTCTGATGTTCTAAAACCCCAAACCTACCTCCTAGAAGCATCTGGAAGCACTGTTTAGAAGCACTGTTTGTATTCCAGTTCCTTATCTCTTACCAGCTCTTAGTTTGATCTGAGGAAAACTGTAAAGCTTCTCTAGGTTGTTATAAGTGGTGGTCTGAATCCTCCTCCGTGAGACGGACACTGACCTCAGCTCCGTGTCTCCAGGTTGGACCAGCAGACGGGTTCCATCCCGTGCCAGGGCTTGGTGCTGGAGAACCAGTGCAGGGAGATGGACAACATGAAGGCCCAGTTTGTGGCGGTCAATGGGATCCGCAAAGTGGCCTGCGTGGTAGGACGGCTTCCTCACAACATACTTTAGGCCTCCTGGTGGGACAACTGCTGATAGGAGTGAATCGATTAATCCTAAAATGAATTAATCAATTGATTGAAAATAAGCTGAACTACATTTCAGTGATCAAATCATCTGATTAGTAAAGTATTAATAGTTATATTATATGTTGTGTACAACTTGCCACTCTTTGTTTTATATCATAAAGTGGAAGAATTGTTTTAGCCTGCTGGATATACATTAAGCTCTTCAGAGACTAAATTATAAAACTACACTATCTAAATTCAGATAACTTAAGATAAGCATTTACGATCATTTTGTACCTCATTCCCTTATGTTACAGTAACCTTGTGGTTTGAATTAACTGTTGATTAATACAGAAAACTGAATCCATAGTTGCAGTCAACCTGGTGAAGCTATTTTCAAATATATATTTTTAAATGCTTTGTTTCTGAAGCCTGGTCAATATGACCTCGGAAATAAATCACAACATCTACCTGTGGCTTGAAAATCCCACATTGGAGAGTCCAGCTGAGGTCATGGAAAGTATGAGGTTAAATTTTAGGTCTAATTTTAGGTCTTATATCTAATTCTTTAGACTGCATATGACGTACAGTATACACACAACTAAGGCGATACCCATCATAACATTTTAGTTGACCATCTATTGTTATACAAATAATTGCAATTAACAATTGAATTCACCCTTTTCTTCATTTTGTGCCATTATCATGAAGAAGAGCTATTTGTTGACATTGAACATTTAATGAACTGTTAATTTCTCAATATGACTGATGGAAACGCATATGATTTACTTTTTAATTGTTGCAGCATTTCTCACAATGGTTTGAAATTCCACTTACATTTAGATAAAAACATATCATTATCGATTCTTGCGATGTTCACACACAATCAGCTCAAATAATTGCGATGAGGCAATTATGCAATAATTGTCCCAGCTCTATAGACTATTTGAATTAATGAAGTCTTATCTTATCTCCTGACTATGACTCTGTTCTTCTACACCAGCTGAGCGCCAACCTTAGGCATGTCAGGGTGTTCGAGATGGACGTGGAGGATGAGGAGGAGGAGGAAGAAGGAGCAGAGTCACAGAACGCCAGTGCTGACCAGGAGGCGCTGGACACATCAGGAGGAAGCCAGCTGGAGGAGAGGGTGGAGGAGGGGACTGAGGGGGAAGGAGGGGATTGAGGGAGAAGGAGATGGTGAAGGTGGAGGAGAGGGGGAGACACCAGCAAAGGTGGTTTTCAGTCTTCTTGAGAGTTTTGAGTTATCAGCATCCTTTAAATTCTTTCATCTGCTTGTAGTTTGGCTTGTTCCTCATTTGCAACACACAGAAACAGGTAGGGATTATGCACCAAGAGCTCCCGTATTAGATACAGACATTCTCATACTTTTACTTCTACTGTTTAATTGCATTGAAGCTTGTTCAAACAGTGATGCATGATTCTGCCTCTTTAAATTTCAATGACCCTTCAGTCCAACTCATGTCTTTTCTGCTGAATATGCGGTTTACATGCAGGGGACATTAGAGATGTTTGGAAAATAAAATGTTTTTTATAAGAATTTGTTTGGTTTGATTTTTTCTTTTAATATATATATCTGTTTATGGTAGTTGTGTAGTTTTTATTTCATATTTAAGGTATATTTTTTTCATCTTGCGTCTTTTTGTTGACAATCAACATTGTGCATTTATGTCTTTCTTTTAACAACAGATTACATTTGGGAAAAAATGAAATGTTATGTATTTAATTCCATCTAAATCAGAGTTTCTCAAATAAAATTACAATTGTTTCTGTATTTTACCAGAATTCAAAAAAATATCTAATTATCTAAAGCTCTTGATGTAGTTACATATGGAATGGGATTGGTGTCAGCTAGATCATTTTTCTCTTATTGTATTTGCAGAGATTGAAACTAAAATAGCATGGTTAAAATGATACTATACCGCATTTCAAGAATAAGCACAACATTTTGAGGATGAAGTCGAATGTCGAGCTCAAAGTCATTAATAATTTGAGAAGCGTATTTAAAAAATGATTCACGTAGACAAGAAGGCATACTAGTTCTGACTATTCCCGAATCAACTTTTTTTCTCCCAGTAATGTAGCACGTCATCTTTAATCTCATGACTGCGATTTTATTGTCGAAATCCAATACATTTTTGGATGGCCCTGCTGATACTTTTCACTAGTTACAAAAAGCTTTGGTTGCAAAAGCAGTTGAGTGCGTGCGTACGTAGACCCCGATAGAGAACGAGCACCTGACTGACATTTATTTACATATGCCGCGTTCCATTGAGATCAGAGCTCGGATTTCCAACGTGTACGTCCAGCAACACGGCACACACCGTTAACGGGCGACAAAGTTCCCCTCGCGTGTGTTTTGTTTGGAAAACACGTCTCATTTCAATCCATAGATGATAGTTATGTTAACATAAGTTTCATAGCTTGAGAATACCGCCCGAACAGAGGCAATGGAAGACGTTTAACTCTGCGTTGGGGACCGTGTACTCGGGTTCACCGATTTCCGAGTCGTAAAGGGAACGCAGCATACCTCCACTCTTGCGCCGCAACATTATGCTTGTATTGTGAAACTTAACTATATGATGTTTAATACATATAATACAATATCTTCCTGTAGTTTATTTTTTATTTTTTAATAGAGACGAGGGAGAAAAAAGAAACTACAAAAAGTGGTGTACACGCGTACAGGGACAGGCGTCGGCAACGCATAACTGAGGGCGAGCATATTACCAACATCGATTTACTTAGGCACGTGCGCCACAGAAATATGCGTATATAAGTTGTATTTATCATTATATAACATATATTTTATATATTTTCTAGATACGGTGTCTGCTTGTAACTTGTCACTGAAAATAAAGATGCGGAAGAAAAATATTTCAAAACGAGCCTACGTAGACAGGCGTCGGCAACGGGCTCGCCCCCGACGGAGGGCGTGATGACGTAGCTGATCCGCCGCCTGTTGGTCTTTTCACAGTTGGCACCAAGAATTCGCGAAAATGGCCTCGACCCTGCCCGAGTCGCCCAATATCCGCGGGAGATGACGGCGTGGCGCCCGCTAAATTCTCCGGAAAACACGGTGCCTTCTATCAACACGGAGGTTAAAAAGTGAAGCGGACAAAGGGGATCTACCGGCCGATTAAAGGGCGCAGCGGCGGGGCGGAGCAGCGGATCTCGTCGTCGGGCTTGGCCGCCTCCATGGAGGACATCAACTCCAACCTCAGCGCCGACCTGGAGGTGCGGAAGCTGCAGGACCTGGTGCGGAGGCTGGAGCGGCAAAACGAGCAGCTCCGGAGCCGCTCCACGTCGGGGCTGCCCGTGTCCGGAAGCCACCGGCCGCACAGCGCCGGATACGACCCCTCTCTGATGGCGGGGCTGGCCGGCTTCACCGGGGCGGGGTTCGGCGGAGCCGGCGGCTGCGACGGGCCGCTGGAGAACTCTCGGTGCCGGAGCCCCAGGCGGTCCTGCGACGGCACCGGCCTCAGGCGGGCGTACGACGGGGAAGGGGAAGGGGCGGTGGCGGCGTATCTCTCCAGCATGAACTCGCTGTATGCGGACACAACCGGGGCTTTGAAAGACGAGGGGGAGAAGTCGATCCTAGACGAGGTCGACATCCTGGACTTGGAGGACATGGACTGTCTGAATGAGGAGGAGGACAGCTGGTGAGTGGCGCGGAGAGGGCTCATTATCCCTGCGGGGAAATGGAGCTGATGGAGCAGGTGGGATAAGATATGATGAACACTTGGGTGATAGATACTTTATTCATCACCTGGAGGAAATCGCGGTGGTTCAGCAGCTCACATAACACAAGTCAAAGTAATACGAATAGAAAATGGGGGGGGGGGTGGCAATTTTACAATATCAACAATCCACACTGCCGAATGGAGCTATTGGGGCAGGTGTGATTAGGTATCATTGAATTAAAGGCGTTGTACACTCATGGCCAAAGAGCCGAGTTCAGGCGTGGAGGTTTGGGGTGGACTCCGCATCCAGATGCCCGCTGACAGTCCCACCTGCCCGGCTCAGCTGCTGCTGCAGACCGTGTTGTGTGGAAATCTGTTTCCGTCTCCAGTAGCTTGTGAGTAACAAGGAAGTCATCGATGCGGAAAGGCATTTGCTGTCGATCACAGAGCGTCTGATTCAGGGATTCAGCGCTTCTGGTGTCACATGTGGGCGTAGTATTCCTCTGACTAATCACCCCGACATGCCCCTGTAGTTTAGTGTGTTACTAGGGGGCATGGGTTCAGGAGCTACCAGGGTGTTCAATTTCGTTTACTTACAAGTCTTTAAATAGTGTTGTATTTAAATTGACGAGCTCTTGATTTCAACAAACATTCTGTCTGATTGATTTTATTGTGTTCACTTGCGTATCTGAAGTTTAGCGGAAGGAAGTACTGGTTGGATTTATTCCAGGACCTAATCAATTACCTTCCTATCTGACCTCAAGAAAAGTGCTCTGATAACAGTTATGAACTAGATGATTCATAGAAACCCGTCTTCTACCAAATACTTAATGCTTTCCTGTGCCAAATAT
Organism: Zeus faber; assembly: GCF_960531495.2. Taxonomy (NCBI): domain Eukaryota; kingdom Metazoa; phylum Chordata; class Actinopteri; order Zeiformes; family Zeidae; genus Zeus; species Zeus faber. Next base: position 36,763,776 of record NC_137193.1, read on the forward strand.
ATAATACTTATCTGCAATTCCTTAGTGAATAATAGAGAGATTATTTGTATAAAAGTTGAGTTCTCTTTCTCTTCAAATTTGAAATGTGAATGAGTCCTGAAGACAGCTTGAGTACTCTGTAGCTCGCAGTTCCCTGCTAGTGTGTTAAACATCATGATGTGGCAGCAGGTCTGTGTGTTTGTATTCCAAGAGCCAGCTGGGAGACGGCGCTTCTTGTTTAAATTCCCAACAGGACACCAGTTGTCAGACCAGCTACAAGTGCACCAAAGCACATGTGGGGATCCACATACAAGCTGCGATAAGTTTAAATATAGGCATCATTTCAAATGGTGGTGTATGTAGGGAGTGTTTAAACAGCTACACGAGGCAAGTAAACACTGCATCATTGTTTGACTGGTGTGATTAATCAACACTACCTCATTGTCCTCTTACAGAGGCTTTCATTGTGAATATGGATGTTGTTAATCCTCTCATGGTCCATCATTTCTCCATTATAACATCAGCTTTGAGCATTTGTCGGGTTTTTTGCCGGGTTAGTTGGCTTTACAACAATATCCCTTAAATGAGTAATCCTCGAAACTGGAGCTTGTGATTAGATTTGTGTTGCTTTCTAAATCCCAACTTTCATGGGATTGCTCGGACAGGTGGAGCAGATAGATGCTGAAGAGCTAAACATACTGATTTGATAGAAGGTCTAAAGACGATCAGTTGGCTTAGAATAGTAGAAAACACCACATGTAGTACGACAGCGAGAAACAGCCATCAATGTAACGGTCAGCCCTTGTCTGAGATTGGCCCTTGTTATCTACCCTCCTAGGAAAGGTTTGCATGTCGACCTAATTTTTATCCGAATGAAAAGTTAGGCCACATTAGGGCATCGCTAACTCACGGATGACTACATTCATTTTGTGAGTTGCATAACAAACTACTGGAAATGATTCCCAATCAGAACAAAATAAAATGTTTAGAAAGGCCAGATAGGTTGATAAGATACAGACTCTTTTAATTCTCTGAAAAGCCTCAGCATCAGTTTAAACCAAGTAATACTACTTACACCTGCAGCAGATGCTAGATGTTGAGCTCTGTTTCTAATCCCAGTATTACACTACTCCAGGTTTAACTTCAATGCCATGCTATATAAACCCTTTCCCTCTCTGCGCTGTGAATCAGATTAATATACCCTGCCAAGCCCTGCCATCGACCCCTGTAATCCCCGAATTAGCATCCGACAGGATTTATACTGCTGCTTGATCCTGTAGTGTTCATATCCAAGAGAAGAGATCTTAATACACTTAGTTTGTTCACAAACAAACAAAATATATCTCTAAGTAGCATAGCGTGGCACATTTTGTGTTCAGGTTGCACATGCGAAAAAGAGATAAATAAGTCGATTTAAAACGTGAGCTCCTAGGAAATGTTGTCGCTTTGCTCACAGTTAGGAGTTATTTGAGGATAATGTGCTTTTATCGCTGCTGGGTGCTTGTCTGTGCTTTCCTCCAGTGAAGATCTATTCTGTAACCTGAAACCAGGAGTTGTGCATCCCTGAAGAGCTCCCCATCACGGATGCGCTAATACCACTTTTCAACTGCTGATACCAACTCCTAAACTTTATCCGCTGGTGAATACAGAGTTGTGATCCATTACTGAGCAATATCCAGTCTCTGGTCCTGTTAGAAACATCTTTTTTTTTTATTTTTATTTTATTTTTATTTTTTTTTAAATCGGCTCCGAACAGGTTTGTTTTTCTTAATACAGTATTCATACTTGACTTGTTTGTAATGGCTGTAGATATTTATTATACCAATATCTGAATGAAGCAGAAGTTCAGCTCTTTACCAGGAGT
>NC_137193.1:36765818-36998318 GCF_960531495.2 Zeus faber
CAAAATTCATATTTGGCATAATCAATTAATTTTCACGACTCTCCAACTCACATCGGTGTTGTCAGTGTCCACTAGTGAAATGACAAACGCCTCTCGCTAATTCGTGTCCTATTATAACTTCCAGGTCACATCACCTATTGATTTTAACTGTGGGCCTTTTCCCATCAGCGCTACAGTAAACCATTTGATTTGGCAGTAAATGTCTTCTGGCTGAGAGAACACTACCGTGTGATCTTAAAATACAACTGTAGTGATAACATATTAACGTCATATAGCCTAGTCCTAAAAACTGCTAGTCTATAAATTGCTGTTGTGAATGATGAGATGATCCGAGGAGTTGATATAGTAGTAATAATGGTTATGTATACCTTATTCTATTTTACCAATTTATGTGTAACTGTGTGCTTTAGGTTTTAGTTCACCACATTGAAGAACTGTATGGATTACACTAATAACCCTGTAGTCTGTGTTTTTTCTTTCATGATATTCTTTTATTGTCCCTATTGGGAAACTTGTTTTGGACTGCACATATAGGGCTGTGACTATAACCGCATTACCCCAATACCGCGGTTATGTGACGTCACATCATGTGACGTACTAAGCTCATTACCGACATCACCGCAAATAATACACAGATCAGCCACAACATTATAACCACCACTAATATTGTGTAGCTCCCCCTAATGCCCGGAAACAGTTCAGACCCGTCACGGCATGGACTCCACAAGACCTCTGAATGTGTCCTGTGGTATCTGGCACCAAGACGTGAGCAGCAGATCCTTTAAGTCCCATAAGTAGTGGGGGGCGGAGTGTTCCCGTTATTACGGGCGCAAATTACGCATGGAGGGAGATGGGTCCCCATCTAGACCCGATCTAACGTCTAGAGCCTTCTTTCATTCTCTCCTCTCCTCCCGTGATAAGTGAATGTGACACCGCAGACTGTGCTGCGATCCTGCTGTGTGCGCACGAAGCAGACACTTTCACTTTAGTAGCATTGGACTACGTATTGATAACAGGCTTAGCATTTTACAAATTAAGAGGTTTTTTTTATTTGAACGTCAGCGCTGATACGCGAAAATTAACTAAATGGCTAAACTAAATAAACTAAACATCCACATACCACCCATAACCGCGGCAACCCTAGTTCTAACCACTGCATACCGGGAACACCCCACAAGACCTGATGTTTCGGAGATGCTCTGACCCAGTCGTCTACCCATCGTAGTTTAACCCTTCTCAAAGTCACTCAGATCCTTACACTTGCCCATTTTTCCTGCTTCCAATACATCAACTTTGAGAACTGACAGGTACCACTGGAACGAGGTGATCATTGTTATTCACAGGAAAAAAAAAAAAAGTGTGTGTGTGTGTGTGTGTGTGTGTGTGTGTGTGTGTGTGTGTGTGTGTGTGTGTGTGTGTGTGTGTGTGTGTGTGTGTGTGTGTGTGTGTGTGTGTGTGTGTGTGTGTGTGTGTCTTAATCGATAGACCTCATTCACAGAGGCGTTGCATAGCCGGCAAACACGGCTATGCAAATGAGCTCTGATAATAATCAGTGTAAGTTCTTGCTCGCATGAATCAGATTTCTGCTGCAAGTTATAGTGTATTTGCTGCAGCTACTCACCTCTGGTGTCCAAGAAGGTTGGTTTTGAGGTGCTGTTGCGTCTGTCTATCTGCAAGAGGTGTCACTCCACAAGTACATACAATTAAGTATAATGCGAAAGTACCCTTACATATATTATTGGTTTATGGCTTTTGCTAATCCACCAATAAACATACATAAAAAAACATTTAATGCAAATCATATATGCCTTTCTTAAAGATTAATCTTTTCGCTCGTCTTTATTGTCACACACACACACGCCACAACGCATGCATTACGTGCAGCTGCGGCCGACACACACAGATGAAATATAGAAATGTAGAAATGTATTTTCTGCATTTTTTCCCCCAGTGAGGCTTGTCCTTCCTCTGGGGGACAGGCCAGGAGCAGTAGGCAGCTCACATCGCTGGTCAGACAGTGTTTCTAGTGGGGTTTCTTACAATGTTATATGGAGGAAACCCCATGTGACGACAGGGAGAACATTCAAACGCCACACAGAGAGGTCCCTAATCAGGAGATTACCCTCCAGAGCGCGGTGCTCACTGCGCCCCAGGTGGGAATCGAACCAAGGACTTTCTTGCTGAGGCAGCAGTGCAATGCACTGTGCCACCAAATAATAACAAATAATGCCAAATAATACCAATAAACTAAATTAAACTTCACTAATACAAGCTCATGAAGTTCATGAGTCCTGCAATCCCCCTGCCGCTAATTAGGAGGGACTGAAAATAATTAAGGCTGAACATTAGTTTCTACACTAATTATAAAATAAATTATAAACAAGTACATACACCAGTGGCATAACAAGGTCATAACAGGTTTAAGCAGCACTATTTCTCCAATCAGATCTCCATGACTGTGTGCACAAACGCAGGTCAAACAAGCGCTGCTTCATGAATTCCAGATCTAACAGAGAAGCAAAAAGTGTGTGTGCGTGTGTGCGTGTGTGCGTGCGTGCGTGTGTGCGTGCGTGCGTGCATGCGTGCGCCTTAATCGATAGACCTCAGCTGTTTTCGATCAAAAAAAGTTTAGAAAAAAAAATCCTTCTTTCTTTGAATGCAGCATACACAAATTTAGTGAAAAAAGACTAGAAAAGAAAAATATTTAAATAATGTTTGCAGCCTCACTGCGCGCGTGCATACGTCTAAAACTGCGTATGTCTAAAAGAGCGTGCAAGTTCAAGTTCAAGAGATTATTTGTCACATGCATACACATACGGTCATACATATATGCAGTGAAATGTCATGACACCCGGTAATTACGCACAAGCTCTATAAGCTCGAAAAATACTAAAATGTGCGTAATCGACACGCGGTGCTTGCGCAGGCGGCCGCAAGGCGTGGCGCCACAATCACGATTCTGGGTTCTATAATTATATAATAGGATAAGTTGTCTGTGTTGTATTAAATATACATCTAAAGGTTTCCTCCTAAATGAAACCTTACCATAACTTACCTCCAGTACTAATATTCATGTTCATGCTATTCCCCCACTTCGTAATTAAAGGCTGTAATTGACCAAGTAAAATGTATTTTAGAGGGGTGTACTTCTAGAATAGAGGAGTATTAGGGTGTTTGGTCCCCTGCCAGATTATACTGGGACTTAGTGCATGTGTAAACGGTAGGGATGCAACGGTACAGTGGGCTCACTGTTTGGTATGTATACGGTTTTGGGGCCTTGGTACGGTTTCAGTATCTGTGTCTCTATATAATCTCTATCTAATATATCGATCTATCTATCTATCGGTTTTTATAGTCTGCCACAAATAACTAGTGTAACGCTCTTTGTGTATGACTGTGGGGGGAGGGGGGAGACGGGGGTTCAAGTTCATTGGTGGCTTGTTACAATTTGCATCAGTTCGTCTGATTGGAGGGGAGGTGTCAGAATAGTGGATTATTCAAATATTAATTTCCGTGAATCATTTATTTTATTTAATATTTAAAAAATGTTTCACAATGGGGAAAAAAACAACAAAAAAACCTATTGTGGGTTATTTTTATGTAGAACAGGTATAAACAGTATTTTTCACACATAAATAAAAATAGTAAAATAACTTACAGTATTGAAATAAAACCTTACATCTCTGACAGGAGGGGGAAACATTTTCCGGTGGCAGGAGACGGCAATTTAAGCAAACAACACAACATAAAACTGTGAAACTTGACAGAAAAAAGAACGGCTCCTCACCCAGCGAGACTCGGTTCCCTTCATTCATATAAAAGTGACGTTAAAAAGAACAGGATCGTTCGTGAACGACCCGACACTAGTGCAAGTGAAAGCGAGAGTGTGTCTGAAGTGGAGTCGGTAACAAAGAGGCCACCCAGGGGGTTATTTTCTGGCTGGACACCTTGGTTTATTGCACTCTTTACTAAAACATTTATATGTGGTTTTATCTTGTATTTCTATGGGAAAGACTGCGTAGCCGCGTGCAGTTGAAAAAATTTTAAATAATAGACCTTGTGCTGAAATATAGAAATGCCGCGCGGCCCCCGTGTGACTGGTGTGGCCGATGGAGCTGCAGCTGTGGATTTGATAGGAAGCATCACTTAACTGCACTCTGCTCTACTCCCGTATGCAGCGCCAAAGAGTCCGGTGGACTTTTACCGTGAACCGTAATACTGTGGTTCACATGTGCACATAGAACATTCAATAATATGTGACCCACCGCAAACTTTAGGTACATTTGATGGCATTTTTCTTTTCTTTTTTTTTTCTTTTTTTGCTTCATTTGAAAGTGAATAAACTGAGCTTCAAAACAAGGTATCACTTGTTCAAATCAAGCTAAAAAACGGTTGGGAAGCCCCGCTTCAGAGTGACGTAAAAGTCTCATGACTTCTGATTTGACTGTTCAGACTGAGGTAGCATTGCAAAAAATCAGACCTGTATCCGATTTAGAAGCCACATATGAAAATGGCCCACTTCTGAATTGAAAAGATATGATTCACACCGCAGGCTACTTTGGCCTGCAGTGTGAACATAGCCTTAGAGGGGAGACAAGGGTAAACCCTGATGTTGGAAAAAAAATGGTTACACTTTCTAATGTAACTGTGGGACTTCAAAATTTCAAAGGTTATTTGTCACATACATTTACATACGGTCATTGTTGTGTAATCCACCAAACACCAGACCATATGATGGATTTCCACTTTAACTTCCAGTTTAATGTGATGAACCGCTGATGGATTGTGAAGTTATTAGAAAATATTGTGATATCACAAAATATATATATATATATATATCTCATAATTGTGTAAAGATGATGAATCTCCCCTCCCCCAGGTTATACGAGGCCAGGCTGAACAGCCCCCTGCAGAAGGCGCTCAGCCCTATCGTGTGGTGTCGCCAGGCTCTGGACAACCCCAGCCCGGACATGGAGTCCGCTAAGCGCTCCCTGCTGCACCGGCTGGAGCTCACCATGTCAGGTAGACCTCCACTTAATCCCACAAACTACACCTAAGCGCAGGCTGCAACCAGTGCTGGATTTTGGACATTTTTAGCAATTACAAGACATCTGGTTCTGTTCAGAAAACCTGTAATCAGGATTTTCCATCATTTCACACCACATCCCTTATCACCACATACAGCTGCCATTTATGGCCTGTATTAATCATCACAAAGAATCTATTGATAGCCAAATAAAAAAATATTTATGAGTTGCCGGCCTAATGATGATGATGATAGTAGCTATTGTTTTAACAGGTCTTAAACAGAGTTGGCAATGTGTGATGATGTGGCACACGCAGAAATCAAATCAGGAAATGAACAGAAATGGAATAAAGCAACAATAAATGCAAACTATTATCCGAAAGGGAACTGTCCTGCAAGGATGAATGAAGAGTGAAGGGTCCACAATCCCCCAATATTACCATTTTCACACCAAAATTAGTGGGTTGACTCGGAACCCCGCTAAAAATAGGTGATTGACACCGTTACCATTGCCAAGAGAAATGCATTTCTTTTTTTCCAGGTGCGTCATGTTTGACGTCACAAACACGTCGAAAAAGGTGCGTGTCATTGTGAACAAAACAGTAGAGGAGACGGCAACTTAAACAAACAACGACAAACTGTATTTTAAGTCGTTTAAGAATCAGATCGTTCATAAACGACCCAACACTACAGTATGGGGCATGAATACTGCCGGTGCACGCACCGGTACTTCAGCAACAGGGAGCAGGGACCCACGGGGAGCGTAGGGGTTCTCCACTGTGCTCCCCACCGTGCAATCCCCACGCTCACAACATTTCATGGTCCCCCATATGGAAAAAAAGTAAATAACCTCTGATTTTGGATTCTATACGGGATATGAAATGATGGAATGATACACAGATATTCCTGTCTATTTATGTGCCAGCGTCCGGAATTTCAACGCGTGGGTAAAGGGGCCAAAATTAGCGTGTCGACCGGGGTGTCCTGTTGACATTGGAGCCGATTGGAGGTGGAGCCAATAAAAACCTGTGTCTATTGCAGGGTCATTTGACCTGTGACTAAGAGCCGGGTTTTTCCTTTCCCACTGGTGACAAATCCTGGATGTTAGGGGGTGTTACTGGGTTTTGGTGAAATGGGAAAGGGGTACATGTCGGGATTTATTGCTTCAGAGCACTTCAGAAGGATGGATAGGGACTTGAACCCACAACATTATGCTGTCATGCTGTCTGATGCTTTATGATTCACTTCACGTCTCTCGCTGCTTGCTTACTCATGTTTTTACATTCCTGTTGAAGCCAAAACCAATTGGATTAGATGAGGCATAAAATGTGTTTTCCATTTATTGTTTTCCAAATGGACTATTTATGAAGGGGGAATAATTCATCCTGAATAGGATTATTGCTAAATCTGAAGCCATTTATAATCATGGAAAAATAGGTTATTATCTGGAAAGCAAAATGTAGACTCCTTAAAGCTGTGCTTCTAATGAAAAAATATCCAAATACACATGTAAATGAATTTAGTCGCTACATGGACAGGTAAATTGGTCATTTTCCAGCATGAATGAATGCTGGCTGGGTGTACGGTGATGCAGGTCAGTGCAGTCTTTAGTTTCCACGTTTTCACTGTAAGTGCTAGGAGGGGTTTAATGTTTTTTCCAATTGTTTTCTAGTTTTATTTTAGTTAAAATGTATTGTTTTAAAGCAGTATATGTCAACTTGGTGTTTCCCATATTATAAAATATATTTTTTTTTTTCTAAAAATGTTTTATTTAGCGATTGAAATTAAGGCACCTCTGTCAAGAGAGATATTTAAAATGTTGGAAAAATCTCCAGCATTATTCAGAGTGAATAGATATGTTGGGCCCCGCCCGCACGTACAGGTTTCACATGGATCAGTTCCATTATGTCGTAATTATGGCACTGATTTTATTTCTACTTTGATATTAAGAAGGAATGCGCTGGGCATCATTTAAAAGATTCTTCGACAGGACCGTATAGTATTTACAGTCTAAACTAATTATGACGACACAATAGGAGGTTTGAGATATTTGATGGTTTTGTCTGTAAAATAGACAACATTTCATATGAAGGTCTGATAATATACTTTTATTTATTTAACCATATCGATTAGAATAATGTCGGATTCTGGTGATACAGTACTGTATATATGCAGTTCCCTGTGGTCATGATTATAAATCCTAATCCCTCCCTGCTGGCCTGTGATCCATCCATGTTGCTGCTGTTTGCTCTGTCTCTCTCAGCGTTTGACGCACTAATAATAGTTGGGTTCCAGTCTGGAGGACTGAACAGGAGAGGTCAGATCCATTTTTACAGAGGAATGCTCATGTGACGGCTCGGATCACATTGAGCTCTGAATGTCACCTGCAGGGACGACGTTCTAGAAGCTTCCCCACGTCGACGCCCCTGCGCCCAGAGCACCTCAGAGTTGACAGATCAATCTGACATCAGCGTGTTGATCTGCTACTAGATGTCTTCTCCTTGGGTGGAAGTATTGTGACACAGTTTACATAAATGCAATCTTTCCCTGCTCTCTGCAGTAAATTCATCCAATTTTCTCAATCAGTGAAGTAAACGGCTTTGTTTACCTGACTACGTTCTCAGGTATCAGAGTCATATTACTAATTATTTTTAAGCTAATTTGTAGTTCAGAGTCATGTCATCGATATTGTATCAAGAATTTAGTAATATTTGATCGTCCTCTGAAAGGGGAGGTTCTGTATCTGCATTGCACTGATGACTAATGCTGGAGATAAGCAGCCTCCAGTTGGGTTTGCACCAACACACCAGATAGACAGACCAGTGTGACTCAGTGTGTGTTGCTGCTGGTGATGTCATCTCTGTATTATGTCATCTGTAATGGACCGTTCTACTACAGCCATTAATACTGTGAATAATAGTTCAACCTGGAATCACGTTTTCCTATGAGTGTCCTATTTGTTGTGAAAGCTTTCAGCTCTGAGCGTTAAGTCTTCAGTGAGAGGCTTTGCCAACGCGTTCGATTTTACGCTATAGGAGGTGACGCCTTATTGTTTTCTATGTCTAATATATTGACACAGCAGATATAATGGGTAAGTCTGTGCTACCATGAGAGATGAGTCCCATATAGATATCAGTGGCGATATTGATGTCAATCACTTATCAGATATCAGACTGACACCACCGAGTCACGTGCCAACATAAATTCTATTCCATAGCTTGCGCTGGATCATGAACCTGCCATTTTATTTTGCTAACTTAATGGTCTGCCTCCTCAAGAATTAAACTCGGACAATCATTAACCTGTGAAGCGCTCAATGCGTGAAAAGGAATTGTCTGACTGACAATTTGACTGGGTGTACAAGGGAGAGTGTGTCTTTGACCAAAATGTCCAGTAATTCCACAGATGTGGCGATGAAAGTGGGAAATAAACACTGGCGGACTGTCGTCTAATGCAGAGGTTCCCAACCACTGGCTCGTGGATCGTGCCGGGCCACAGGGAATTTGCCACCGGGCCGTGAGAATGCGGGTGGGATTCTTTTTTTTTTTTTTTTAAGGGGTGATCTGTGATCTGCTCCGCAGCAAAGCAGCAGCAGGAAACAGAGTAAATAAAATACATCTATAGTTTTAATTACTTTGTTAGGAGAGAAGGTCGCTCTGATTGGAGCTGCGGAATATATTTGTGTGGAACTGGCTGTGGAAACAACCGGCTCTGGAGGATGAAGTATGAATCGGAGACGCTGGGGTCTTGTTGCATTAGCGAGGTTACTTCCTGTTAGCTTGCTACCTGCTTCCGGTTTTGGTTGGAATTTTTTTATTTTATTTTTTTTACATGAATTGATTGTGCACTCGTGCACACAACACAGCATGTAGTTGTTGTTCCCATAGCGACCGAGCCTTTGTTCATCCTTAACAGTGTAAACAGTTCAATCCCTGCGGTGCTGCGCCCTGTGTTACATCAGCAGGGAGGAGGACTCCACACGGGAAAAACCATAATATTAAAACATCACTGCTTGAGTCATGGCAGACGGCCTTTTAGAGCTGTGTTTTTTGTTTTTCAGGGCAGGACCTTCGTTCCTGAATTACAACCTTCATGTGAAACAATGATTCACAATGAATTCCTCTGTTGCTTCTCCTCATGTGAAGTGCTCTCAGCTGCAAATCCCCAAATTAACTGTTTGTAGATCAGGAGAGACTCAATACCAGGTATTGTTTGTTTTGCTTTCTGGATTCTCACAACTCTGCACTTTTAAAATGTTTGTTGGTCTGACCTCTGTTTAGTTCAGCCCTTTGTTTTTGTGCCTGAAGGAGATCTGCAGATCTGTCATCCAAACCCTGATCAGGGAAAAGCCTTTAGTCCAAATCAACATCACAGCAGACCCCGAGATCTGAGCTGCTTTGACTGTTTCGTCTCTTGAGTCGTCTTCCACAGTCAGTGTATCTCTAGAAGAGCCCTCGAGCCACTTGAGAACTTTTATCTTTAACATTATTTCTCTAGATTATTTTATTTATCATTTATTCACCAGGAAACTCCTATCAGTTAGAGTAGTTCCATAAAAAAAAAAAACTTCACAGAATTAAATATATTTCATTGTCCAACTAAACATTCAAATTGAGTCATTTATATTAGTTCCCCCAGAGAGTCTTCACACTGAAGACTCAAACTGCAATTACAGTAACTATAACCCTTAAACTCAACATAGAGGAGTGAACAGCTTGGATTTGAACGCATGTGATTTGTACACATGCGTGCGTTCACCAGACAAACAGCTGTGGAACTAACAGTTTAAACAGAGAAACCAGAATCCTTCATTGTTTAGCCTCTGGCGTGTCGTGCTGCTGTTTACCTACTCAGCAGCTGATCTGCAGGCACGGCAGCAGAACATGGACATAAAGCTGTTTCTTAAATAATGCAGATGGACAAAGTGTAAAGAGAAGGAAGGACAGCGAATCTTAAAAGGCTCCTTCCCACCTGGCTGACGAAGTGTTTACTTGTTTGCACAGACTGGAAGTTCTGGAGCACAACAGAGATAATAGTCCATTCTAAATTTTTTTAGTTTTTGGCCAGATACAATTTTTGGTCTCATAAATGTTTTTCTTACATATGCAATCACAGTAAGAAATCGTCGTTGGAACAACCCTCCCAGGCCAACATCTTGCATGTCAGTTGCTAGAGATGGAAGTGAATCAAACGAACGTCCAAACCTTCACAGGGACTTTCTGCTGCGAACGTCAGATGATAATCATCTGATCAAAACCAGAAATCTAAAAGGAGTCAAACTCAGGGCTCTCATGTTCTGCAGCTCCTGCTGATGCAGAGACACAGCGATTGGTTTGACAATGTCCAAAACGTTTCAATTCTGTTCACTGGGATCAGACAATGGTCACGAGCGGTCTGATATGGACCACAGCTTGGACCACGTATTGCCCTAAATAGTCACATCAGATACCAAGCTGATTTCTCTTTCCACTCCACAGATTTGTTAGAATTTGATAAATTAAAGAATGATATGACCAATAATTAATATTTATATTTTAGTTAAGTTTGGCGCCACCAGATTTGTTCTAAAACCTGGAAAAAGTGAATTTAGTTTATAGTGGCAGAGACAGCCACAAAGGTCCTCAGCTCTCAGGGAAGCAGGTTGTTTTACATTCAGAAATTCCCACACAATATATCAGATAAATACACGACTACTTCTTAATCAAACAAAGAACGTTTATTTTTAATAACAGGATTCTATAATATGGAAAAAGAGTTGAGATAGAAAAACAAAGTTAAAGCAGGTTAAAACCAAAACACATCTGGGAAATGAAATTGTGGTTACTATGAAAAGAGAGGGAGAGAGTGACTGAGAGGGATTGTACGTGTGTGAGGGATGCGCTCTCAGGTGCAACTACGTATTCTAAACTGAATATTAAAATAAAGGCATTATCGCCATGCCACACCAACATCACGTAGCCATGCTTTACGGAGGTCCAGGGATCACAGGGTTAGTCTTTGTCTTGATCAGTTTGGGCTCGATGAGTCAATCACCTTTGTTACCGTTTCGGCTCAGGATTTCCGCGGGCTGTCTGGTCTGGAACAGTAAGTAGGGTCATTAACCTTTCCGTATTGTTGGGTCCTAGAACGTCGAAGTGCGGCTTTGCATGCTCTGCAGGAGTTATTCCGGGCTTGACGTGTAGTGGCTGGGTGGTGTGTCAGTGCCTTCAAGTGGATCTGGTGCCTTCGTTCAGCGCAGGTAAATTGACTCAGTCCAAAACAGGGAAGTTAAAAGGAAGAAAAGCCTTCATGTTATGATGTGTACCTGAGGGTCTCTGCGACGTGGCTGCGTCGTGGTTCGGAAAACGTGGTTTCAAAACAACAAAGAAAAGACAGGCGGCCTGTCATCGCGCCAGGCAGATGGAAGGGAGGTCCCTTCAGGTAACAGTCATGGAAGAGCAGCCGTGTTCCAGGGTTTTTTTCTTTATGTCCTCTGCGGGGGCGGAACCGGAAGTGACTTCCTTCGATGGCCATTGGTTGAGGGGTTCGTGAGAGGTTTCCCATGGTCAGGGAATTCTTGCGAGGCTCTCTGTTAGTTCGTTCCTCTTCATTGTGAGGTGTTCAAAACCCTATTCTATAATCTGAATCTTACAACCAGTCTCTTTCAATCCTCAATCTCCATTTTATATTCATTCCTTTGTCACATACATCTTGAACTAAAAGAAGACAAAATCACACACATAAATACATCTTTAGAATTAAAGAAGAATATGACGTCACATACTAAAAATTAATCTTTGCGATGCAAGAAGCAAAATCGTACACGTCAATTCTTGTAACTGCACAGTTAAAATTGCACACAGAAGGAATCTTTGAAATGCAACAGGACGAATATGTTGTATAATGGTTGAAATCTGGGCTTGCTACTAGGGGCTTTCAAATTTAGAAAATGGAAAGACAGCTTAAATATATAACTTTGTTATTATACATGTCCTGAAGTCGGGAGTGGTATCGTTCTTTGCACAATCACCTAAGGAAAAATGAAAAGTTGTTACACATTGATGAACATATATTTTCACTCCGATCTCCTTTCAGGAGAGTTCAGGTCATGTAAATCTCCTGGGCCCAATGGCCATTGTTCGCTGATCCAGCCATATTGGCTGTGGTCCCTTGCAAAGGAACTGCCGCGTGTCAGAGGGAGGGGAGCATCTTCTCTCTCAAAGTCCAGACGGCCTCTTGTTACAAAATGTGTTCTGTCCCAGCAGAATCTGATCTCATGAGACTCTTTGACTTCCTCTCAATGGGACTCTCACTGAGACTGATGCTGCCTGGACATCACAGAGAATGGCATTGTACTGTGATGAACTGTGCGTCCATTTTGAATAGCATCTATTGTTAACTGTCTCGGCCAGCTCATAATGACGCCGCTCCATATGCTGCCCACATTGGCCACACTGTTTAAGTGAATGTTGACCAGAAGAGAACCGCAGCGTGCCACAGGCTGGACAGGAGGCTCCTACAGCAACAAAGGGAGATTTGAGCATTTATAGCTCAATGTGTTAAATTAAAAAAAAAAAGAGTTTTGTTGCAGCAACAATGCGGCTCAGGAGCTGGAGCGGGTTGTCTGGTAATCAATGATGGATCGCCCCACAGTGCCTCCTGGTAGCATGTCAAAATGTCTTTGAGCAAGACACCATATCCTTCACTGCTCCAATGAGCAGGTTGGTGATGTCCAGAAGTTGTGTCCTCTAAAGTAGAAATTGTGCTACGATCCTAACTGGATAAGGGAAATCATGAATGACACTCTAAGGTCTGTTCAGCCGCTCTCTCCGCCCAGCGGGTAGGAATGCTGACTGCCCAGACCAGATGCATCTTGTGTGGCCGGTTTTGTTGATGCCTTGCTGCCTTCAGCCTTGTTGATTTTCACATCGAGTGCTCGGTCTGCAGAAAGGACAACCCAGGTCTGGTCTTAGGATTCCAAGATTGTTTTTATTGGGCCATTTTTCTTGTAGTTGTACAGAGAGTGTGGAGCTGACATGAACTCTCCTCTGATTGGTTGCAGCCAAAGGCAGGAATCTGTATGGCAGCCCCTACAGCCAGCAGGTGGGCTATGGAAGCCCCTACAGCACAAATGCAGGAAACAGTCCTTACAGCAGTGGCTTCAACTCTCCCTCATCCACCCCCAGCAGAGTGCCCATTGTCAGGCAGCAGCTGATGCCCGGGAACGCAGGTAAGAGCATCTCCACTTTGGCCCCTGGCAGGAGGCCACTTCACGCTATTCAACGCACTTTAGAGGTATTTGATGGTTCGCTTCTAAATGTACATGTAAAGGGACCTTGACAATATTATCAAAAAATGGCATCTCCAAATTGCATTACAAAATTTGACATTTAATGTCTTTAAAGGTGAATGTTTGCTGTCGCTGCTCTTTGGTTAGTTTTCCTGCTGTTCCTCCCCACAGTTCACCAGCGTAATGCGGTAGCAGACAGGAACCCTCCCGCCATCAGCCCCCAGTCGTCAGTGGACAGCGAGCTGAGCACCTCGGAGATGGACGAAGACTCCGTCGGCTCCTCCACCACCTACAAACTTAACGACGTCACAGACGTGCAGATCCTGGCCCGCATGCAGGAGGAGAGTACGTACAACGTCATGACATTTAGGCTCATGTCATGTTTTTATATATTTGTCAAAATGTGAGATCTGACGTATTATTTCAAAGAACATAGGATTGATCTCAGACTCTTAATCACCACATAATTCCATGGCTTCCGAATCGTGAAATATCAATATTATTCTATATGATATTCTCTCTGATGATCAGCACAACAGAATACTTACTTACTTAGGTTTATTCAGTTCTAACATTTACAAAGCATTAGAAGACATGTATATAATGATGTAGACAAGACAATAAAACAATAACATTAACAGATTAAAATAATAATGATGATGATGACGACGATGAACGATGAACACAAATGGCCACAACAATAATATATCAAATATTTATAAGAAAGAAACAAGGTAAGAAGTGGTGTACATAAAAGTGTGCAGTGGACTTGTTCAGTCCCCTTTTATTATGTGTTTTATCAATTGTCATAAATAATCTATAAAGTATTTCTCTCTCTCAGGTTTGAGGCAGGACTATGCCGCCACATCTCGTCGTAGTTCTGGTTCCTCGTGTCACTCCCTGCGTCGCAGTACCTTCAGTGACCAGGAGCTGGACGCCCACAGCCTGGAGGACGAGGAGGAGGCAGTGCACCCGGCCTTCCATGCCCCCCCCAGCCGCTTCAGCCCGTCGCCGCGGCACTCCCCCCGCGCCTCCCCCCGGAACTCCCCCCGCTCGCGCTCCCCCGCCCGCTCAATGGAGTACAGCCACAGCAGGGCCTCACCGCAGCCAATCATCAGCCGGCTACAGCAGCCACGCCACTCGCTGCAGGGCCAGGGGGCGGAGCTACAGACCACAGTGGTGAAGAACGAAGGTAAGGGACAGGGTGAGGGAGGGAGGCGGAAGGACGGACAGCCGGGTGTTTTGGGAGGTGTGTAACCTGCGTCTGTCTTGTTGCTTTCAGAGAAGCTGCGTCGCAGTCTCCCGAACCTAACGCGCTCCAACACAACGCCTCATGGTGGTGAGGTGAAGAACAGCCGCAGCGAGTCCAACCTGCCCAACAGCACCCCCCCTCGCCACCACAACCAGTCCGCCAGTGAGTATCTACCCATAACGCACCAGGGATGCAGGGTGGGAGGGTCATTCAGAGTTGCACACTTTATATACACATTGTATTTTAAAACATCATAATTACACCGATGTATTTCGGTTTATTATAAACAATTGTCAAAATCAGGACCAACCAATTTCCCATGAATATTCACCTCAGCAGATTGAGAAGGCATCAAATGTGTAAATTGCAGACATTTATGCATTGAATTTTTACTATTAATACAATTATCATATATTACTTTATTGGCAAATTGAAAGCTCAACCTTTCTGTTAATGTAACAATTCCTCATTAATGTAACAATAACAGGTAAAAAGTTAATGGTAGGCAACTTTTATCACATTATTTGGAAATATATCACATTGATGGGTTATTATTACATAGCAGCTGCAAATTATTATTTTTTAGCATGTTGCAGTGTCCTGTCTGAATCCTTCTGCTTCTCTGCAGAGCTCTGTTGCACTCACGGCTTTGGCGAAGTCTGGACTTTTGCTTTAATTAAAATATTTTCTTGCACTCATGCCTCTCTTCACTCTTTCATTGTTAAATTTCAGCTGCGTGATGTATCCGTGTTATCATTGCGGCCGCCAAGCGGCTGTTTATACCGTCTGTTTAGGACCGATATTCCTGCAGATCAGATTATTTGTGTGTGTGTGTGTGTGTGTGTGTGTGTGAGACTTCCACCTCAGCTTGGCTGGTCCCTGAATGTGCCCTGAACTCCTCTCTGACTGAAGCATGTGCTGCTCCCTCTCTGTTCTGACCGCTGAGTGGCCTGGAGGTCCTCACCTCTGCCTGAGAATGTTTGGCTGCAGAGCCCCCCCAAGTGGTGCATCACTTCCACTGCAGGCTTGGCTGGTTACTCCTTCCTCTCTGTGATCCTGAGTCACTTCTGACTCCAGCAGTCCATTGTCCCTGTTTTTACAGTGGCAGCCCAACTCCCGAGGTACTCTGCCCCCCCACGCGCCTCACCGAAACCCAAACAGCAGCTCCAAAAGCCATCGGCCCTCCGAGGTAACGGCCCACTGGTGGGACAGTCAGACAGAACTGTCCCCTCCCCCTCGATCAACGTCTGCACTTTTGTTATCTTTCAAGGCCCAAGTTCTGTTTTTAAAACTGAAATTCACGAATCAAAGAAAGACTAAAATGCCAGGATGTTCTAGCTCCGCCCAAAGCGTGGACGGTGCCTCTGTTGGTGACTTGGCTGACTGGTTTGAACCAGGTATCCCACCATCCATTTGCAGCGGTCTGTTCGCCCAGAACCTGGTATTGGTCTTGCAGGTAGAATCGAACATGGCGGTCCTACCCTTGTCACAGTGGACAGTGTACTCAGGGAGTGTGGGTGCGTTGATCCTGTTTGGAGCACACACTGCTTCACCTGGACAGCTGTCTCAGGTAGCAGTGAGAGCTGCAGGTTATATTCCCTTTGGACTTTCAGGTTTTCAGCAGCAGAATTTGGTGTCTGCCTCCGTACTAACTCTGTCCCTGGATTTTGGAATCTAATTTGCATCACCTCCTGTGTAGCAGTGTTATTTCCTGTCAGTGTACTCAGCCATTTATGTTGATGGTTTTATCTGGGCTTGTTAGGGACAAGTTAATACTTCATAAGGAGTCCTCACACCAGCCGCTCTCCTTCTCTGCTCCGTCTAGTTCCTCTGTCCTGTTGCTTTGGAGAAGACGGGGAGTTCAGTGAGTATTCGCGGAGTGTTTCCTCAGCATTGTGATGTCTCCATGCTGTGGTCGTGTTGGTGTCGTGCTCTGACGTGAAACCTCCAGTAGACTTCATGTTGTATCATTTGATCAGAAAGTTGGACTTATTAATCATTTTAGCATCTGTGATTTTTTTTTTTTTTTTTTTAATAATGGGGAAACATCATGTTAAGATGTTTGTTGAATTATGCTGAATGTCATACAAACCATTTCTCATCCCTGTAGATCTGTTGTGATGTGCACTCTCTGCTGCTACCTGTCAGTGACATGACACATGGTGGCGTTAAAATAACTTCAGTCGCATCATCATTTACCTTTGTCGTCCAAAGTAACGATGATGAGAAAACACAACAGAATATTTCTCACAATAAGAATTGTGATTAAATGTAGAGGGAGTGTAACAAACATTAGGTAATGATGCCGCTTGCAACATTTAATATTATTCATTATATACCTTCACATTTTGTAAAAAGTTGCCAAATATTATACATTTTACTTATTATGCAATAACACCCACATTTTGTAATAACACACCAAAATTGATTGCATTTTTAATAAGAGCCGCACTTAAGTATTTTGTTGTGACCCCACGATACATAATAGCCATTGTATTATGTAATTACAAAATGTGGATGATATTAAGTAATAAGTCAAATTTATTACATTTTGTAAAGTTATTCATTATTCAATAATGTGTTGTTACAGGGAGTTTTAATCTGGTATAATTGATCCTGTAAGTTAGTAGTTATTTTATTCTTCATGGAACTTCATGACGTATATAACATTGTGTAACATGCAGAACCATCCGGCTCTCTCTCTCTCTCTCTCTCTCTCTCTCTCTCTCTCTCTCTCTCTCTCTCTCTCTCTCTCTCTCTCTCTCTCTCTCTCTCTCTCTCTCTCTCTCTCTCTCTCTCTCTCTCTCTCTCTCTCTCTCTCTCTCTCTCTCTCTCTCTCTCTCTCTCTCTCTCTGCTGGTCCAGTTCCTTCTCCCAGTAAGTTGCGGACCCCTGTCGCTCCGTCTCCGCTGGCCCTGCGGCAGCCGGTCAAGGCTCCGTCCACCCCGGGTTCCGGAGCCTCCACGCCCACCCGCTCTCTGGCCCCTCCTCGCAGCGGCCTGCCACGCCCTAGCGCCCCCTCAGGAGGCGGCGCCATCCCGCTGCCTCGCAGCAAGTTAGCCCAACCCGTACGCAGGTACGTCCGTCTGTCTGTCTGGTAAAGGTAATACACACATCAGAAGTACAGTAGGATGCACAAGTCCAGTCACCTCAGGGGTGACCAGACTTTAGACCTTAAAAAGGGACTGTGCAGCAGTGTGGGAATCCTTCTGTATTCATTAGCGGTTCAGCCCACAGAGCTGGAACCTTATTGTATTTTCTCTGATTTTTATTATTTTCCTTGGCATTTTTTGGGCTAAAAGTGTTTGGCCCACGATAAACACTGAACCCACATACATGGTTGACATGGTTGATATGGTTGACATGGTTGACATGGTTGGGCCGTCTCGTTAGAACCTGGATGTCTCAGACATCTCGTGGTTCGACTTCGAAATGTGGATCCATACCGATCCACATTTGGAGCAGGAATTCCGATGAAATTTTACCGGAAGTAGCAGAACATTCGCGCATCGCTGATATACCAACGTTCCACACCAAGATAAGTTTGTGGAGGGGTATGTTTTGTGACATCATCATCCGATTCGCTATATTTGTGCAGGTTGTGGCTCTAGGGGGCCATTCGCATCGCAATTGAAATTTCCTTACTCATCCCCAAGTTAGTCAAAAACATATTCCGTGTTTCTGTCCTCACACATAGTTTGCTTGCAGCACCAGAGCAATGGGTCTGAATTGTGTCCGTTTTATTTTAGTCCCAAAAATGTAATAGGTTGATGAAATTTCTCTGAGGAACAGTTCAGTGTTAAGTCAGTTTGAAGGGAACCGTCGGGAACTTCCATTTATGACATCATGAACCGATGTTATATAAGTCCGGTGTCCGTCTATGGGTGGTCTTTCCCATTTGGAGAGTTGCGTTGTGTGAACCGCATAACCGAGGAGTGGATGCAGCGTTCAATGTAAACTCGGAAAATTTGTAACTTGTGCTGCTTTTCAGAGACCGCCAAAAACTTGAATACGTACCGAGCACGACTAAACGGGACCCTATGTATTGCTGCCTGCGGCTATGTTTATTGGTGCTTTTTCAACAGATGTTTCTTTAAGCTCCGACTGAGGTGTTTTACTGTTAGGTTAAGGATTCAGCATCAGGTGAATGTAATTCCAGGGTTTTATTCTGAGGTCACTCAATCCTTCTTAATCATCAGACCACAGTGGCTGATCTTCTCAAGAATAACCATGGCTTCTCCAAAGAGTCAGAACCCAGACTCTTCACTTCCACCAACAAACAACAGAAAACTATTAACACCGAAACATCTCAACATGGAAGCGTTGAAGGCAAGCCAAGGTCTGGAAGAGAGTGGAAGATTCCAGATAAACTGGAAATCCGGTTGAGAAATGCTCAGAAGAAACCACACATCTTTACAATGAGCTGCAGGAAACAGTGTGACACAGGTGTAGATGTTCATACAACAACCTTTAGCCACAAAAAGATGTTCATGGCAGTTTCCAACAGGATGGATAGAGAGACAGAGAGTGATAGAAGCCTTTCCTACGACCTCAACACAAAAGGAAGCGTCTGAAACGGCAGAAGAACCTTGAGGAGCCTGAAGCCTTTTGGAACAATGAGCTTTGGACCACACCAAAGATGAACTTTTCGGCCACAACCAAAGTAGGTGTTGTCTTCAGGTGTCAAGCATGGAGGAGGACCCATGATGCATGATTGTGCAGCTGGAACAGGAGATATTCTACGGATGGATGGAAGAAGGGATTCCATTCAACATCCAGAGATTCTAGAGGACGTTGTAGGAGAGTCGCACCGGACCCTGAGGGTGAAGAGAGGTTGGTGTTCCAGCAAGACAACGTGAAGCCTCCAAATCAAAAACAACCCTTCTGTCTATCTGCCATGAACAAGCTCCAGAACCAGGCAAGATGGAGGGAGGTTCTGGAACGGCCATAACAGTCCCCAGACCGAAGATCTCAAACATGTACATGCAAGGAGCCAAGGAGACTATTTCCAAATTAGAGTTCTGCAAGGACGAACGGAGGAAAATAAATAAATAACTATTTGAGGACTCTGAGCTGTTAAAGTTGAAAAGGAGCAGTTACTAAGTACTACTTGACAGGGTTCCCAAACTTTTTCCATACCTTTTTTATTTTTTATTATTGTTTCTTTGAAACTGTAAAAAAATAAGTGCTTTACATTTTTAATGAAGGGGTCATGTTTTGCTTAACACGGTTCAGGGGTCAGGTCCACTTCTATTCACTGCGATATTCATTGTAATGTGCATTTTGACCCAAAGGAGCAGACTTCTGCATTCCACTGTAAAGATAATACACAGACCACCAGTCAGTCACTCTTTCCCAGTCCCTGCAGGAAGTCAAGATTTTGTAACATTTAATGCAAATTTGACCGCTCTCCAAAATAAGAACTTTTCATTTTGGAAAATGGCCACAACTATTCGGCATTAAATGACCAACAGTAGAATGAGTAAAACTCGTATGTTTAAAATGTAAACTAATACAATAGGAATTTCTATCCAGGAGTTGGTGATTGATCTTTTTAAATGTTGTGTTCCAGGTCTCTTCCCGCCCCTCGAACCTACAGTGGGGAGAACTGGCGGGAAGGCTGCTACTGAGGCCGACCACCGGAGGGCGCTGCATACCACAGCGTCCTAGCTAGGACGGTCCAACGAGGCACTTTATCAAATGATAAGACACAAGTTAGAAAAGAGGAAGTCCGCCGTGGTTCTGGCTTTGGGGGAAGATGCCAAAGAAATCACAGAATCCAACTCCTCCACCAAGGGGCGCTCTGCCGTCACTCTGCCCTCTCCTCCTCCTCCTCCTCCCAGGGTGCGCTGTTCCGTCTCCTGCTTCTCCTTCAGGATGAAATGTTTCAACTTGTTTCTTTCTTTATGCCTTTGGAGTTTGCTTGTCAGTTCCTCCAATCAGCATGAATGTACGCAGATGTCTCCTCCGGACGTTATTTATTCAAATTATTTAATCCGTTTATGTCCAGGCATCCATATCAGTATTTGTTTTAAGATGTTTGTTTTTTGAACCTGGACTGCGAGCTAACTCCCAAAGTGTTGTTTTAGCGGCGTCCATGTCCTGGGTTTGTGAATGTTTCTTGGTTTGGGGGTTCGTAAACAAGCCGAAAGTACCGAAACGTTCTACTGTGGTTCCCTTGCGTATCCATGAAAACCACCCGGACTGTTCTCCATCAGCAGTGTCAGACGGATGAAGGGATTCTCTTGTGCTTTAAAAATTAAATCCAGAGGTTTGCCAAAATAGAGGCTGGTGTTTTGGTGGATGGTGTGCAGGATATTATCAAACTAGTGCCTATAATTTACATTTTGCTTTATTTTCAAAGTGCTTTATTTGTTCATTTATCATTTTGTGCCATTTCTGAGTTTGCTGACGTTCTGCTTGTTTTGATCAGTTTGCCAATTTGTTGGAGGGGTTTTTTTGTAATTGAATAATACATTTATAATTGCTTTAAAAAGTATGTTTAATATGCGCCTTCATATTTATAACTAATTACTCTTATTGTGTAAATGAAATTATTTATTAAAGAGAAAGATGCCTGTCAGCGGGGAACCACAGAATGTTAATGCCACATTTTGTTAATGGACTTTTTATATCCATGACATTCAGTTTCCCTGTAAAGTCACATTTCAAATAAAGTTGAAAACCATTTTCCTGTCGTGTCCTTTGCAGATTTCAGATTCTTCATTAAACGCATTTCAAGCTGTTTATTATCTGACCAATTTAAATCATCGCCATCATTTATCCAAATCTTATTTACTTGGTTGATACTCAGGCAGCTTTAGTAATAATTATATAATATTAATGTTAATAAATGTAAATTATTATTATGGATAAAATAATAAAAATAATCAATACTAAAGAAATGATTCACATTATTTCCACTGTTAATGAAAAACTGACATCAGTAGTCTATGGATGTCATGGATCCACCGCCCAACCCACCGCACTGACAAGATGAATAAAAATGTGTATTTGGGTGGTCCTGACATGCTGTGGTCCAAGTTTGATCCACATCGGTCCATTATTGTGGAATAATTTAATAAGAAACTTTTTTATCATCGCGGCAACACGCTCACATGTGCAAATGATGGCTTGCACAGGTCACATGATAGCATTGCCTATCCTTGCATAGTCTAGTGATTGGTCAACAACCGGGTCCTCGGTCCAGTACATGCAGATGTAACTGACAACCCACAGACAATCTGAATAAGATTTGTATTGGGGTATGTGTATTATTTTATTACTATTAACCTTTATTATGTTTGAAAAAAATGAGTTAAAGTATTAAATAACAAAGCAGGATTAAACAAAGTGCAGCGTATTAAACGTCATAAATATATACGCTTCTGAGGACAACTGACACGCACCAGAGTAAGTTCTACAAAATAAAAACCCAATAACATCACTGTCAGAATTTACAGACATTCCAGCGATATCAATGTATACAAACTTCCCGAATTATTATTACTATAATACTACTAATACTACTACTACTACAATACTATAATAACCATAAGCAACTACACAATACAAGGAACATGTATTCCCAGTATATAATTATGTTCCCCAAAATGGATGAATATTTGTGATTATCATTTTAGCCATAACAGTGCAGCCACAAACACCACCCCATCATAGAATTACACTGTAACCAGGCCGGAATGAATGAACCTCCTTATTGGAATTTTTCAGTTCACCTCGTGAACTGAAAAATTGACTGTTCGATCAGTTATGGAGGTGATTCAGCTCCATCACGGTGCGAGTAAAATACATATGAAAATCAAGATCATATTAAGATATAAAGATAAGAGGAGAGCGTTCCACAAAACAACCCCAAAAAACTACAACGAAGTGAAAAAACACTTCAAAACACGTTTTTATATATATATATATATATATATATATTTATATATATATATATATATATATATTAAACCCTACATAGACATTTTTAATACTTCAAAACAAATTTTAAAAGACTATAATTCATTTTAAAAATACGACAAAACACTTGAAAAAAGTAATTAAAAAAAAAGACTTCAAAAACACGTTTAAAATAATTTTTAAAAAGTCTACAAAGACTAAAAAACTTAAAAGACTAAAATACTGAACTACTACTACTACTACTACTACTACTACATTTAAATAAGAAACTGCATTTCTATTTGTCGACTGCGCACTGTGGCCGCTAGAGGGCAGCAGCGCTACAATGCTCCCACCGCGTGTATTCATAACCCGTGTATTTATCTACACATCTTTTGATTGATCCTTGTCTATATTTTTATTTGTGATTACTATTCCTTATTGTTCTATTTATCTGAATATTTAAACTTTTATTTCCCATGTTGATAAACCCTTTGTTCATCGTATTTGGCACAATTACATCAATTCTATTTTTATTTTTTGATTGATGAATTAAGGAGCGCAAAGCCCCAACAAGACACAGGATGAAAGGTGAAAAGAAACATTGCATTCTGAATAAATCATTCAGTCTGATTCCGTCTCCAACTTCATTTAGATTTATTAGTATTATTTTTTTTAAGTCCTAAAAAATAACAAGCTGCAGCAGACGCTTCCACGTCGCCCCGGGTGATGAAAAACAGAAACGAAACGAATAAGAAAAGAAGCGAAGTTTCTCAGTGCAAGAAGCTCGGACACGGAGCAGAAAACCACGCAGAGGAATCAGGTTGACGTTCCCCAAATGCCCCCAAAGGAGGATGGAACATTCCCAGCAGTGCGCGAACTGGGAACAGGCGGATTGGTCACTGATCAGATCTTCCAGTTCTGTTCGACGCTCCAAACACGGTTGCGCCGGTATCTGAAGCCAATCCGAGGCTGAGTTGTCTTTAATAATCCATCAGACTCCGCCGGACTCCGCCGGGCTCCATCACACTCCACCACACTCCATCACACTCCATCACACTCCATCACACTCCATCAGATCTCTGTCCCTCGGAGCCACAGTGTCCACGGAGTCACGTCACCAGGGGTCCGTCCTCGCGCACGGACCTGGGGGAGGAGCGCCGCGGAGCCCCGCTGCGTCCCAGAGGCTCCCGCACCGGGTTCTGGATCCCTGGAGCCGGTCTGTGCTGCTCTCTGGGGCACATTTTCACCGTTCCACGGCAGAGTTACACGTCGCCATCGAGCCGGTGTTCCTACAGGAAGCTGCCCAGGTCGGTGCTCGGACCCGGGCTTATGGCGGACCCCGCTCCCCTGCCAGTGGCGGACCCGGCTCCCCTGCCAGTGGCGGACCCGGCTCCCCTGTTGCCCGCCTTCTGGGACTCCCCGCTGAGCCACGGGATGAACGTGTTCGTGGGCCTGGTGCTGTGCTTCACCATGCTGGGTCTGGGCTGCACCGTGGAGCTGAGCCAGCTGGGCCAGCAGCTCCGCAGGCCCGTGGGGGTCGTGTTGGCCCTGCTGTGCCAGTTCGTGGTCATGCCCCTGGTGGCCTTCCTCCTGGCCCTGGCCTTCTCCCTGGACGACGTGGCCGCTATGGCCGTGCTGCTGTGCGGCTGCTGCCCCGGCGGGAACCTCTCCAACATCATGTCCCTGCTGGTCCACGGAGAGATGAACCTCAGGTACCGGACCCTCTGGGATGGGGGACGGGGGACAGAACCCACAGTGTTCCCCTAAAAAGGAACTTAGCTCCGGACGCAGATGACTCTTGCTTTTACGCACAAAGTCAAGGGAACTTGGAAACTGAGCTGTGCGTAAAATACACACGGATCAGATGTTTAGGCTGTGAAAGCAAAATGTCTGAAGTAAATCTTGATTGAGAAAGTAAAGTACTATATAATACAATACTACAGAAGATCATGTTATATTTATATCAATATGTATATTATGTCATATTATTTTCACATTATGATTACATCATTTTCCGTTTGCGCAGCATCATTATGACCATCTCGTCCTCGCTGCTGGCTCTGGTCCTGATGCCGCTGTGCCTGTGGATCTACAGCCGGGCCTGGATCAACACCCCCGTGGTGGACCTGATGCCGTTCGGGGCCATCACCCTGACCCTGTGCAGCACTCTCATCCCCATCGGCCTGGGCGTGGCGCTCCGGGCGCGCTACACCCGGGTGGCCGACGTGGTGCTTAAGGTGAGGTAAAAACAGAAAGACAAAAACGTTTTGAGCGGCTTCCGCTAAATTTCACCTTGACCTTGTAGCCATAGTTTGGGCTCCATGGGGAGTGCTGTTGGTTCATGTCTCTTTGGGAATTTTGGGATCTTTTGCGATTTGGGAATCGCTTGTGCGCAAAGGCGCAGTGCGTAATTACGCACTGATTACGCACTGCCGAGCAGTGACGTCGGGGGCCCCCCCATGGTGTTGCCATGGTTACCCATGATGCCGCGTGGCATTGGTTTGTTAGCCTTAAATAAGTTAGACGTTAAATACATTAAACCAAGATACGCTTCTGATGCACTTGATGATGAAATCCGAGGACTTTTAAGTACCTTTCAGACACAACTGTGAGGTAGATGGAGGGCGAGGGAAAGTGGGAGAGGGAGGGAGAGAGAGGGAGATGGAGAGAGGGAGGTAGAGGGAGGGAGAGAGGGGGGGGAAGGGAGAGGGGGGAGGGAGAGGGAGAGAGCATAGATGATCTTAGAAGATTTTAAACATAACCTGTTGAATTTTAGCAACACATATACTAACAAGACGCTATAACTGTAAGAACTTTGGATATTTTATTCCTTGACGTGCAACACAACAAATAGACGGTATAGTTTAACCAAAATACACAAGCTGAATACAGCGCACAATACAATTAACAGCTTTTTTTGATACTTGTTAAATAAAACAAAATGTACTTCTGCAATCGCTTTCAAACTGTACTTCAGTAGAAAAATAGATAAGACTAAAAGTAAAGACATAATCATTTTTTTCCAGTCAACAATGAGCAATGTTCTGGGTTAGAAAACACCGCTGTGTCCACTCAAAATAAGAAATATAGTAAAACCCAGCATTCCAAATCGACAAAACAGGCGTTATAAATGTTAAAATAATATTAGGTTTCGCCAAAGCTTATGGCCTTTTGTCACAAAAACTTGAGGCATAACATATTTTGGAAATACTAATTCACTGATTAAGCAGCGCCCACAGACTTTGAGGGACCAAAGCCAGAGCCAACACAGCGACGCACCACTCATGTATCATGCATAGAATATTCTGGTTTCACTTTCATGTGAGTGACACAGACTGTAAAATGCATATATATTTTTGGCTTGTCAGAAGCTTTCCAGGTGCTTTTAAACGTCTCCTCTGGCTGCTGGTTTGAAAGGCTCTGTCGGGAATTGAACCCTCAAGGCTACACCCCTGATGCTCTCAGCCGACAGCTTAACTCTTCAAGCCACCAAGTCTGAGCAAGAGTTGTTGTCTCCTCCAATTGAAGGAACGTCTGCGGTGAAAAATGAGGACTTGAACCTGCGACGGCAGCGTCTGAAGCCGTCTTACCACAGCGTCCTGCAGAGTTCCAACTGCTCTGAGATGATCTTGACTGGTTTCACTTGACATGAGGGTTACTATTATGTATTATGTAATGTAATAACCTTTTGACTCCAATCAGGAGCAAGGATTTTGGTTTGATGTGTTAAGTTTGGATTCAAACCCATGCTCCAGTGCTTACTCAAACTTGTGAGTGGCTCAGGAAACTTTTGTGTAATCAGATTAAGTTTCTTCACAAAACATCAGGCAGCTACATGTAGACACAGGAGCTCCAAGAAATATTTTTCCAGAAGAGGTTCCAGAGGGTCCCCGGAAAAATGATTACAACTATAGTTTAAATTATTCCTCTGGATCCCAGAGACTTAATCTGATCAAATGTCTGTGTTGTATTTATGTACAGTATGCATGTATACACATGTATGTATGCACAGTATGTTTGTATGTATGTATGTATGTATGTATGTATGTATGTATGTATGTATGTATGTATGTACGTACAGTATGTATGTATATATATGTATGTATATACATGTATGTATACACATGTATGTATGTATGTATGTATGTATGTATACACATGTATGTATGCACAGTATGTTTGTATGTATGTGTGTATGTATGTATGTATGTATACACATGTATGTATACACATGTATGTATACACATGTATGTATATACATACATGTATGCACAGTATGTATGTATGCCTGTATGTATGTAGTTTGTCTGTAGGTACAGTATGTATGTTTATACATCTATGTATGTATGCACAGTATGTATGATTGTATGTACAGTATGCATGTATGTATGTATGTACAGAATGTATGTGTGCACAGTATGTAAGTACAGTATGTATGTATATACATGCATGTACAGTATATATGTGTCTACAGTATGTCTTTATGAATGTATTTATAGTATGTATGTATATACATGTATGTATGTACAGTATGTATGTATGCACAGTATGTGTGTATGTATGTACAGTATGTATGTGTCTACAGTATGTCTTTATGAATGTATTTATAGTATGTATGTATATACATGTATGTATGTATGTATGTACAGTATGTATGTATGCACAGTATGTATTTATACATACCCCTCTCCTGTCTTACCTCTCGCCTGTCTCTTCTCTTTCCTGTCTCCTGTCTTGCCTCTCGTCTGTCTCTCCTGTCTAACCTCCCTCCTGTCGCTCCTCTTTCCTGTCTTACCTCCCTCCTGTCTTTTCTCTCGCATGTCTCACCTGTCTTACCTCCCTCCTGTCTCTTGGCTCCCCTCCCTCCCCAGGTCTCCCTGTGGTCCCTACTGGTGACCCTGATCCTGCTCTTCATCCTGACGGGGGTCATGTTGGGTCCGGAGCTGCTGTCCACCATCCCGCCCTCGGTCTACGTGGTGGCGGTGCTGATGCCCGCGTGCGGCTACGCGTCGGGCTACGGCCTTGCTGTGCTGTTCGACCTGCCGCCCAACAGCCGCCGCGCCGTCTCCTTGGAGACAGGGTGCCAGAACGTGCAGCTGTGCACGGCCATACTGAAGCTAGCTTTCCCGCCCCACCTGATGGGGGGCATGTACATGTTCCCGCTGCTCTACGCCCTGTTCCAGGCCGCCGAGGCGGGGCTGTTTATCCTGGCCTACAGGGTCTACAGGAAGCAGGTCCTGCACAAGCCGGACCCGGTCCGGTACGACCAGGACGCGGACATCACCTACCAGAGATTCGAGGACGAGGATGGCGACTTTGAGTCGTCCTACGGCGCCGTCACAGTGAGCGACCCCAACAGCATCATGATGGAGGGCTGCCCCTCAGACCCCACCCCGGTCTGATGGCCTGGATCTGGACCAGGACCTGGGGAAAACATGTTGCTTCCTAACTGTGAGACTGGAAAGAGGAGATTTTGTGTTGGAGCTTCATACTTC
The DNA here is from genome assembly GCF_960531495.2 of Zeus faber. Classification (NCBI taxonomy): domain Eukaryota; kingdom Metazoa; phylum Chordata; class Actinopteri; order Zeiformes; family Zeidae; genus Zeus; species Zeus faber. The sequence goes on from NC_137193.1 coordinate 36,793,768, forward strand.
AAGAGAATAGAAAAAATATCATAAAACATACATATATGTGTGTGTGTGTGTGTGTGTGTGTGTGTGTCTGTGTGTATATATATATACACACACACACACACATACACATATATATGTATGTTTTATGATATAAACACACACACATACATATTTATTTATTTATTGATTTGTTTGTTTATTTGTATATATAGTATAGGAGACTTCATCAGCTAAGCTTGACTGTTATCTGTGAAAAACAAGTTGAGGATCCGTGAGTGTGGAGTCAGGGACAAAAAACAAGCCTCCAGCAAGACAGAGACACATAAACTGCTTTCACACGCGCACTGCAACCCTGATATTATCCGGACATCACCCGGAGTGCATGTGTGAAAGCAGCGATAAAAGAGAGGGTGGAGGTGGAGGTGGAGGTGTGTGTGTGTGTGTGTGTGTGTGTGTGTGTGGTGGGCTGGGGGGGGGGGGACCGCGCAGTGCCAATCCATCCTCCATAAGTAGAATATATTTATGAAAACGCACTCAATAAAATGTAAAGTTGTGTATATTATAGATCTAGGCCTGTGAAGACACTACATGTGAACAAAAACACAAAAGAAAAGTCAATAAAGTCAATAAACGTGAACACAGTCGGACAGCGTGACTCCGTGTCTGTGTGGCCCCGCAGCTGCTTCCAATCAGCCTGACGTTGCTTCTATTTAACGCTCCAGACGCCGCGGCTCTCCGACCAACATGGCGTCGTTCGGAGAGTCACAGCGCGGCTTCTACTCGTCCCACAGCCCGTACAAGTTCACCCGGGAGCCGGCGTGGAAACACGCCAAGCTGCTTCCCGCCCACGGAGACGCGGAGGCCTTCAACAACCAGCAACGCGCGCAGCTGCGGTGCATCCTGTCCCAGATCAACCCCAAGCTGACCCCCCGGCTCCGCAGGGCCAACACCCGGGACGTGTCGGTGCAGGTGAACCCACGGACCGACGCGTCGGTGCAGTGCGCACTTGGACCGAGGACGCTGCTCTCCACCAGGCGCGACGCGCGTCGCAAGACGCGGCAGGAGGCGATCTGTCCCCCCACACTGGCAGTGTACTCCCCCGTGGCGTTCCGGTCCATCACGGCGCTGCTCGTGGAGGAAAAAGACGACAAAGAAACAGACGACAACAACAACAACAACAACAACAACAAAGAAGACGACGAGGACAGCAAGGACAACGCGGCTTGTTGTGACGCGCAGAGCGGCGAGCGGCAGGACGCGCCTCCCGCTGCAGACGCGGCTCCGCGCAGGAAGTCCAAGCCGCCGGTGTTGACCGAGACCCCGCCGCCTGTCCAGGAGTCTAAGCCCCGGGTCCGGTTCCAGGTAAGTCCCGCCCTCACACCCCGTCTGGGCGCCTCCTAACCTGGGCTTAACTCTGATTCTGCTTGGGTACAGTTCCTGGAGCAGAAGTACGGTTACTACCACTGCAAGGCGTGCAACCTGCGGTGGGAGAGCGCGTACGTGTGGTGCGTGCAGGGAACCAGCAAGGTGAGGCGGTGCGCACCCGGAGGAGGGAGCAGGGTTTATTTGTGGGGGGAAACACACTGACCTGTGCTTGTGTTCCAGGTCTATTTCAAACAGTTTTGCAGGAAGTGCCAGAAGCAGTTTAACCCCTACCGCGTAGAGGACATCACCTGCCATGTAAGCAGCCCCACCCTCAGGTGTCTCCACCCTCCATGTCCGCTGCGTGTTCTTACGTTCCTCCTTCCTTGCAGACCTGTAACAAGGCGCGCTGCTCCTGCGCGGTGACGCCGCGTCACGTCGACCCGCGGCGGCCGCACAGACAGGACCTGTGTGGCAGGTGCTGTGGCAAGAGGCTGTCGTGCGACAGCACCTTCAGCTTCAAGTATATCATCTAGCAGCTCCATCCTGCACCTCCAGCTTCCCGGATAACCTTTGGCCTGACAGAGCCCCCCCCGCTGTGCATTTGGGGATCTGGGTTTGATGCTCGACATTTCATTATTTTCATGCAAATATTTTTTTGTTCAAGAATTTATGGCATACACGACTGTAAATGTGAAATAAAATTTACTATGTGGCACTTGGGCTTTTATGTTTTCTCATGCAGTCGCTCTCAATCTTGTATCAAGGACTCAATTAAATAAGTTTCTCTGCGAGCCAGTCTCAGAAGATTTGCTTAGATTGTGTATACTATATAGTTGGGGAAATGACTCCAACTAGACTGTACACTTGGCTGGAACCTCCTTAGGGAGCCCAGCTTAATGACTCCCTAATGTTTTCTTGTCTGATAAGTGAAAGCTGGATGAGGCTCTCTCCTTAAAGGCTGCATGGTGGCCTGACAGTTTTAGCGGTAACATCAGTGGCCCAACAGCATGAGTCCATGAAGTCACTTAAATTGGAATGATTGAAAATCCATGGTTGTCGGTGATGTCAACACTAATCTGACGGAGAAGGAAACTCATCCCAGCAGTTATTGATCAAGCACCGTGGAACAGTTTCATACGAGGGCACTAAAAGCCGTTTCCTTAAAGATCGCTCCATTGACTGTAGCGCCATCTGACTAGTCTGCCTGATGTGGCTAATTGCATTACAAAATATCTAAACATGAACCGCTACAGCTCTCAAATATTTAACTGGGAATGCCAACCTGACATTTGCTCTTTAAATTAGGAATAAAACATTTCGCAGAAGCAGTTGGTGTATGATCAGCTTTTTATTTGTCCAGAGTGAAGGCTGGTGTGAGTGAACAGGATGTTAAAACCAGATCTTCCAGCTAAATAATATCTCCATTAAATAATTAAGAACAGCATTTAAATGTACCAGACAAGCAGGAGGAGTACAGTGATCGCTGCTCATGTGCCGTGACGAAGTTTCCACACAGGGTTTGTGTCAGACCTCACCCCTGTCCTGACACACTGATTGGGGATGGGGGGGGGGGTCACAGTGGAGAGGAGGAATGCATAGGACTTCAGCTTGGTAGGCGCAACCCACCCCAGCACCAACCAGGCCAGAATTTGGGAGATGTTTTGAAAAGTCAGTGTGGTTGGATTCCAATGATGCATTGGGTTAACAGTGCATCACACAAACAAACAGGAGGGAAAAAATACTGGTTATCACCAAACATCTTCTAAAATATATACAGAGTAAAATAAGTTACTGATGTTTCCGTAATGAGCTGTAGCCAGTCTGCACCATGTGCAATTAGATGCATTGTGTGTGTATGGAGAGAGGGAGAGCGTTTACCAGAGTACAGAGCACAGTCACCATTGTCTAAAGGCAGCTACTGATTTGGTTAAAGAGTCTTCCTCTCCAAGCAGGTCGATAAACAGATAGATTCTCTTTTTACAGCCCTGGGGGGGACGCCCCCCGCAGGGTAACATGTTAAATACACTAAACATTTACAACCTAGGATGTTAGCGCTAATAAAAAATACATTTCTCAAAAAATAATCTTGCAGTGCTTCTTTTCAAGCATGCGTCTCAAAACCTTTTTAGTTAAAGTAGATTATTTTTAATGCGTTTTGCTGTGAGCGTCACTCCAACACCACCACGCAGCGCAGGACGCTCCAATCAAAAGCAAAAAAAAAAAAAAAATGTATATATATATATATATTTATATATATATATATATATATATAATAAAAATATTTTTTTAGCGTCATAAATCGTGTCCGTCCCAAGCCAGTCTATGGCAACAACACCAGCGCCTTTTATTGCAAATGAATTTTCTGAGTTGGTTTAAAGGCTCAGGGAAAAAAATAGTAGCTTAAACTATTCAATATATATAGATATATCTATATATATTTGAGAGTCACAGTTATTCCCACTCATCCTTTAGCCCTTATTGGTGGAGTATTTGGGCCCCCCGGCAGGCGGAGGTCCAGGTCCAGGCTCAGAGCCCCGTGCTGAGCAGGGTGGAGGCATGGGCGGGGCAGGCCTGGCTCAGAGCCTGGTGGAGCTGCAGGTTGAGCTCTGTCAGGCGGCTGCTGGCCTGGCTCAGGTCCCTGCAGGGCCCCAGCACCGCCAGGCAGCCCGTCTGGCCCAGCGTCTCGTGGCGGAAGTAGATGTGCAGCAGCGTCTGGACGGCGTCGTCGTCCTCGCTGCCGAAGATGTCGTTGGGCCACAGAGACCTGGGGCGAGGGAGCAGGACGGGGGTTAAACACGCATCGGTCCAGTTTATTTACTTATGGATAGGGAGTTGGTCTTGTGGTGTCAATAGCAGGTAACTGACTAAACTGCATGCCGGGATCCGGACTATAGGTAAACAATACACAAGTTACCCTTTAACTACAGCAACTTCCAGAATGGGTTGGACAGAAAGAAAGGGAATCATTGCAGAACAGAGTTGGGCGATATGTCCAAAATTTTCCTACAGGCAACAGTCAGCCCAACAACCGGCGATTGTTGATATATTCGTCAGTGGGGGAGAGGGGAGGAGTGGGCCAAGTGGATCGGACTGCGGGCATCCGGATGCACCTCTCCATACGCTTCTGTCTCCCTCTCCCTCTGCAATTTCATATGGGATCATTTGGGTTTTAAACCGGATGCAACCAGCAAACCAAGGACTTAAAAGAAGTAATTTGCCGTCTTTGCAAACACGGCCGGGGACGGAGCACCGGGTCTCACTGGCCACAGCGTGGGGGTATGGTTAAACAAACGCTTAATTAGGAGTTTTTAAGGGATAACAAAATAAAAGGATCAGATTGTGTAATTATCCCGGAGAAAGCCCGTCCTGGTCTGTGTCTGTCGTTTTTTTAGCCGATCTTTTGGTTGATATTTGATATATTCGTCCAGTCGCCCAAGTCTATTGCAGAGTGGCAGCACTGACTCAGAGGCCCTGTAAGAAAACTTTCAGAAGGTTTCAGAGGAAGTGGCTGGACTTGCCTGAAGACTTTGACCTGCGTGAGGGCGGCGCTAAAGTCTCGTGCTCTCAGGGTTTCAATCAGCGACTGGATGGCCGTTTCAGTGCTGGTCTGGGCGGAGTCCGACATGCAGACGTCTTCCTGTGCATCACTTCCTCTCTCCGCCTCCTTCAGGCAGCCCTCCAGGAGGGCCAGCTCCTCTGACATGTTGGTGACCTGGGAGAGCAGCGCCGCTCATTAGAAAAAGGCGATGCACGTGCACACTACACAGGCTGAATTTAACATCCTAGGAAGACACAAAGACACATACACCTATACAGGAAGTCAGAAGACAAAATCTTATTCTGAGTACTGGGCAGTGATTAAGTGGAACTGCCAACCATTCTGTCCATCCCAGGAAGCTTTAATCGCATAGAGTGCTTTAATCTGATCAATGCTCCCCGAAGCTCTTTAAAACTACGGCGCTGGACGGCGGAACTCCGTGCAGATTGTGGTCAAATGCAGTTCAAGCCGCTAATGACGGAGTTGGTGGGATTCTAGCGACGCTCCACTAATTCCATTAGAATAAATCCATATACGTCTATCTACATACCAAAACATTTACTTCATACGTCTCGTGCCGCGTACACTATTGACAGACGTGAACAGAGCCAGAACACAATGCCCCCTGGTGGAACGTGGAATGACATACTTTGAGAAATTTCAACCCATGTGTCGACGGCGCACCGCCAGAATCTAATTTTCAACAGGAAATCGAATGTTTTATATCAACTGTACATATATTAGTATATTACTTAAGACTTTAAGTGGTTTAACAAAAATACTTTTTTTTTATGAACAAAAATGTTATGTTTTCCCTTCATTTTGGTAACTATAAATAACCAACACGGCAAGATGAGTCAATCACAGTTCACATTTAAATACAATGAGATGAACATCTTCACTACTTGTGTTGAATAAACTTTTCCATCAACATTAAGCTGCTGTTGATTCAGGGTGGGAGTTGTTCATTGAGATTGGTGGTGACATCCAAGGTTAACATTAATGTCGTCATTTTATATACGTGACTTATTAACTTCACTTTTAAGCCCAGTTCCAATTAAAAAAAAATACAGAAATAAAAAAAACAAAAACTTGATTGACATCACTTGCGTTTTTAAAATTTGAACTCATCCCAGAGCTTTCAACGCAAGCATAAATTCCGCACCGCAACACGTCACAGCTTTCCTCGTGTGGAATCTGACTCTCCATAGAAATGAATAAACTTCCGGTTTGTTCTTGCATCTGTCATATTCTGCGTGAATCAGGCTCATACAGTGAGTGACAGCCAGTGTGTGAGTAACGATACTCGTAGAAGAAGAGTATAAATGCTACGGTGTGTTGTGGTGGTCTCACCTCCGCCTCCCTCTTGATGGTGTCCACCCTGCTGACCAGTTTGCAGTAGGCCTGGAACAGCAGCAGCAGCTGGAAGTGCAGCTTGTAGAGCCGGCGACAGAGCTCCAACTCCTAGCGAGGGGAGGGAGGGCAGAGTCAGATGGAACGCTCGCTGCTCGTCATCGCAGGTCACATGATCAGAAGGGTGGGGATCCTGGGGTTAGAGGGGTTAACATGGCCGAACAGGGGCGGGGGCCGGGGGCTTCAGGATGTACAAACTTGATTTCCTGGCCAGGGGGGGGTGGGGGGTTTAGATCACGTCTTCTACTCAGACCAACTCATTAAGAAGTTTGATGTGCAAAGTCATCAACTTGGTGTCAGGAGTCACCAAAGTCGTCAGCAAATCGAAGATTTGTGACCATTGTTGATATCACTCCCATACATCATCATCACTCCCATGTCTTTACCTCGCATTTATTTTGTTCACTTGCAGAGTCACAATCCCATAAAACAGAAAATCAAGTTTGCATGGAGCTTCAGGCGAAAACGGTCACCTTCACCTGACACGCTACCGCATCATGTCTTGCTCAATGTAGAAAACGTCCAAATAATCTCAATTCACTTTAACGCAGGAAAACTGGGAGAGGAACAGCATATGGGGATGGAGGGATAAAGCATGCAGGATAAAGGGAATCTAAAGATGAGAGATCTATTACCTCCTCCCCCACAGCTCTCCCCCTATCTCCTACTCCTCCGCAAATCAGAGTCAAACTGTACATTTAATTCAGAGTGCGAGAGGGTTAGAGGGTGATGGCTCAGTTAGGGTATGGTACACAAAAATTAATGGATTTCAATGGGATTGGGAAGTTAAAAGTTTTTTTTAAACGGAAAAGATCAAGAGGACGGAGGAATGGGGAGGGGATACCCGGGCCTGACGGAGCGAGAGATGGAGTGGTGAGTTATTGGTCCGGATGGAACGATTATTACTGTCATGAAGAGTCTAGAACATGAGAACCACTTACTGCTAGATTCTCCATTTGCTAAGCAAGAGGGTGAGCAGGTCACAACACACAACAAACACAGAGGAAGAAAAGAGCCAGAGTTAGTGAGAGCTTCCTCATGGAGGCTGAGGGCCTGCAGCCCCATAGCCAATCAGAGGAGCAGCATCAGCCCTCCCTGCTATTGGTCAGGGAAGACGGATAGGGTGGGAGGACAGGGAATGGGGGGGGGAGAGAGAGAGAGAGAGAGAGAGAGAGAGAGAGCGAGAGAGAGAGAGAGAGCGAGAGAGAGAGGTTGGAAGGTTGGAGTTAAAGGGCCTCATTCTCAAACATGTGCATAGAAATGTTCTTACTTTGCAGAAAAGTTGGATATGCAAACTCATTGCTCGGTTCAGGCCTTGTGCCTAGCAGCCATATTTGTTGTTATCAGTGTGGGTAAGTTAATGAATCTGAACCATTCTAAACTGAAAGGCAGGTGCCCACAACTTTTAATTAGCATAAACCACTTCTTAATTTCTTCATATAAGGAAGTTCCTGCTGCTCAGAGATGGAGCAAATATTTTACTGAAATAGAAGTATTAAAATTATTACAAATAGTTACGGTATTTAAAGTTGAAGCAAGAAAATGAGTCCCATTACGTAGTGTGTCCCCTAGGGATGCCACGGTACAGTGGGCTCACGGTTCGGTATGTATGTTTTGGGGCCACGATAATGGTACGGTTTTGGTATCTTTATATTTAAGAAAAAAAAAGTAAAAGTTATAAGTTGTAAAGAATGTTTTGATAGTAGTCTGCCACAAATAACTAGTGTCACGCCCTGTGTGTATGACTGTGGGGAGAGGGAGGAGACGGGGTTCATGTTCATTGGTGGGTTGTTATAATTTGCATAAGTTCGTCTGATTGGAGGGGAGGTGTCCAGGATTGTGGGTAATTCAAATATGAATTTTCGTTCATATTTATTTACTTCTATTTATAATATTTAAAAATGTTTAAAAGTTTCACAATAAGAAATAAAAAACATTACTATGTTCTTTATTTTTATGTATAAGAGGTATCAACAGTATTCTTCACACATAAATAAAAATAGTAAAATAACTTATCGAAATAAAACCTCACAGTCAGACCAGTGTGTGTGTGTGCCTTCACTTTGTGAACCTGACATTACAGTGAGTGCGCTCCTTTTTAGCCAGGGCACCTCCCGGCGAGGGAGGTGCCCTGGTGCATAGGCTATCCCTCACATGGAGGGGGAAACATTTTCCAGCGGCAGGAGACGGCAACTTAAACAAACAACTGTAAAACTTTATAAAACAAAGAATGGCTCCTCACCCAGCGAGACTCGGTTCCCTTCATTCATACAAAAGAGCCGTTCGAAAGAACCGGATCATTTGTGAATGACCCGACACTAGTGCAAGTGGAAGCGAGAGAGAGAGTCTAAAGTGGAGTCAGTAATCAAGAGGGAACGGGCCACCCAGGGGGTTATTTTCCGACTGGACACCTTGGTTGATTGCACTCTTTACAAAAACATTTCTATGTAGTTGTATCTCTTGTTTAGATCAAAAAGGCTGGGTAGCTGCTTGCAGTAAAAATTTTTAAATAGACCTTGCGCAAAAATATAGAAATGCCACACGGCTCCGTGTGGACCCTGTGTGACCGGCGTGGCCGGTGGAGCTGCAACAGTGGATCTAATTAGGAAGCGACAGTTACTGCACGCCGTGCCTGCACGCTGTGACGACGCGTCCGGTGGACTTCTGCCATGATACTGTGATACCACAGTTCACGTGTGCGTATTGAACCTTAGGGTGCGTAACGAACGGTTCGATAACATACAGTGTACCATTGCATCCCCAGTGTCCACTGAAGTGACTATTAATATGTATTATACTGTATATACTACAATATTGAATATTGACTAATTGTAGTTCCAATATGCCAATTACATTTAGTTCAAGTTGGGCCATATTCTTTTCTAGAACTCTGAGGCCAGCTGAATTGGGTATTTAATCTACAGTTCTACAGTAGTGTTCACTGGCATGGAGCTTGTGATTGGATCATTATGAACACAATGGTTTGAGGACTCGTAGTTCAGTTTTAAAACAGTCTCGTACCCCCCCCCCCATGACTCATAATTTACTTGACATCAACATTGGTTGTTTGCACCAATAATTTAAATCCAAATTTTTTGTTTTATATTGGAAATAGTGAGTTCAAGGTAATAACTATTTTTTATTAAATCTGTAGTCTAGATTTGAAAAATCCAGACGCAGAAGAGATACATTTGGAATCAAATGCCACAGTTTCAACACCCATGACTATCAACTGAATAGCACTCCACTCACACAATCACCACAGCCAAAGCGACTCTGCGTCCACACACGTGACGCCATATGCTGCATGCAGCATACACTGCATCTAGAAAACAACGATTACATCTGCAGCTCCATCCGTCTTCCCTGCACTGATCTGATTATTCTGTTGTTCAGAGCTCACTTCCTGAAAGCCAGCGATCAGAGGAACACAGGGCTGTCGTTCATCAAACTCCTTTAGACAAAGCGGCTCAGAAAAAAAATAACTTGCCGTAATGAATTTCAAAAGATTCAAGCAAGCTCCTGTTTCCTAAAGATGAACAGAGAACTGTTCCCTGTTTAATTACAATTCTCCTAAAAACCTTGACCTGTATGTGAACTTGTAAGTGCTGGTGTCTGCATGGATCTTTCAGATGCAACACTGAGAAATATCTGTGTTCCTGGAAGTTGCTCTTTATCTGATTTTAAAATATATCAGGTCATATTTGACGATACAAGTTTATACAATATTATATTGCATTATATTAAATGACATTACATTGTGTCATATACCTATCATAATTCTGGCACATAATGTTGGCCCATATCACCTGCCAACCTAAGAAAATATTTTGAGAACCACAACAGTGTGACAGGGCGTGTTTGAGTTAGCAGCTAAAAGACTCCATCAGTTATTCACACGTAGTCGTCTCGTAACGAGGCTCATCACATCGTATGTGAGCTACTATGGCTAACTAGAGATAGTAAGTATCTAATTAGGATATACCCCTTGAAATCATCTTGTTAAGTTACCGACCATGTTTACCAACTAGAGATGCACCGATTGCAATGTTCTTGGCCGATTCCGATTCCATATTAAAAAAATATATATCACCTGCCCATTTCGATTTTCATAAAATTGTATGTTCGTAATAAAACCTTTAACTGTTAAATATCTTTTACATTGTCGTCCAATCATTTTTAGTTTATACCGTGACTGAAGAAATCAAATCTTCTTATAATTTGGTTTGGGTATATCATTGGGTATATCTGCTGTACGTCAATGACAAATACATCCTGTGATCTGATCAAGCTCACGTGATGGGACAGCTGCACATACGGACTACCGCTGCAATGTTCAGTTACTACAATAGTGAGATTGCTGATTTTGACACTGTGTGTTTATTATTGCTTATTATTCACTATGGAACAATAATAGAACATGAAACTGTCACTGAGTTCCAGTAAAATAGAATATGGGACTGTCACTAAGTTCCAGAATAATTCATAAACTCTCACTGAGTTATAGTAAAACAAAACATATAACTAACAGGGAAATGTCCAGTTCAAATTTCAAATAAAAGTCTTTTTCACTTTAAGTGCAAATAAACATTTATATTATATTTATATGGTACTTGCCATTCTTGTCCATGCACTAATCTGGCTTTTTTTTGGGGCTATGTACATGAAATTATTTTAATACTGTCAAGTACGTGTTAAGTAGGGCCCAACTGATATGGATTTTTTTGTCACAAACGCAATACCAATTTTTTTTTTTTTTATATATATAATAAAAAAATCTGTTTGAACCGTAACTATTTAACTAAAATCACAGTAACAAGTCATTATTATCATAAAAAAGCAGTGTCACTCTGTTGGCATAGTACGCACATGTTTATTTAACAAATCTAAAATTAAAATAGTATAATTCCAGGACAGATCAGGCAGTGACCGCGCCTGTTGCTTTAAGGCATTGCATTGTGGGTAATGTAGAAGCCTGGTTGGCGCGTGGCTAGAGGAGGCTGCGAGACGTATCGCTGATGAGAGCTGCCGATAAATTGGTTGGGCCCTAGTGTTAAGCTCGTCTCAGTGAGTCTTCACTACGCACTGGATGTAAACATAAAACACCAGGCACCGGATAAAACATCACTGCACTGTGATGAGAACTGTTTGGCCTGACTGTGTGCTTCAAAAGTTAAATTCAATCATGGCCGTGAAATGTCATTTTTCTTTTAAAATATGTTATTTTTGAGAATCTAGGTCTAAGAAATGGAGCAAAATTTACTGTGAATTTGGTAGGGCCCTATATATACTATATTATATATCATGATATTATATTCCGTTTGGACTTTCAGGCTTTCAATAGAACTTCATAATCAGTAAATCCAAGGGGTGTCAGTGTCCTGTTATGAGGAGGATTTGGACGTGAGGACTTTTCCAAAACTGACATGAGGAATATTTTTCCATAAGTCACACGTTCTCTCTCGTACCTGAGACTGAGTGTCGGCATGCTGGCTGCTGTCTTTGTCTCCAAAGGTCTTCCTGCAGTTCTGCAGCCACTGGAGGGTGGAGAGATCAGTAGAAAGATAAGGAGAGAGAGATCAGTGGAGAGATGGAGATAAAGTACAGTGCAGTTGGTTGGCTCTAGTGATCAGTGACTGTATTAATGTATTTAATTTAAATGGAGCTCCACTGTGCTTTTCACTTCACTGTCCTGTTCCATTAGTTGAAGCAAAACTCAAATATTTTTGAGTGTTATTGGTATCAGTATCTTTTTAATTTATTCAGCGTTGAGTTCTGATCGAACCATGGTCGAAAAATAAGGCGGAGGAAAAAAAACAAAACCTGTGAATTGCTATATGAGGAGAAATTGCACCCACAACATCTAATTAGCTGAGACTACGCCCCTAAGTCTCCATAAGGAAGTGCTGCTGATGAGAGTTGGAGCAAATATTAGACTCAAATACAAGTTCTTGTCTCCCGTTGAAGCCAGAAAATGCGTCCTATGATGTAGTGTTTCTTCCGAAACGACTATTAATGTGTATTGTACCGTACATACTGTAATATTTTATATTTACTTATTTCTAATATTTGTGGTTCTTATATGGCCATTACATTTAGTTAAAGTTTGGCTATATCATTAAACCTCTGATCATATCTGGCCTTATTCCACAGTGTGCTGATGTGTCGACATGTTGCCCTTCCCCACAGTGTGTGTGTGTGTGTGTGTGTGTAGTAAATGTTGCTTGTAGGCTTGGTTTGTTGGTTGCAGGGGGGGTATATTTAATAAAAGGCTTGTACTTGGTAAATTAAAGGCAGTCAGTCTGGTCCACAGTAGGTGGGGGGGCTGCCTCATTCAATTAGCCTCGCTGCATCCCAGAAACCCCTGCAATCTCATCTGCCCCCCCCACTACTCTCTATAACTGATTTAGGAGCTCAGGGCTATTTTTAGGCTGCGGGGGGGGGGGGGGGGGGCAAGCTGTCATTTTGCACACTGGGACGATTATGAAAGTAAAGTGGAAAAATACGGAAAGTTGATAATGTGTCGTTTCTAGATATGTGCAAGAAGTTTGAAAATAAAAAGACAATCTAAAAAAAGGAAATGCAGTTAAAAAAAAAGCGTTGTCCTCCAGATCCTGCAGCTCAAACCTGCTCTGCAGCTTCCCTCTTGGCGTTGTAGGTGTCCAGGTGCTCCTGCAGCTCCAGAACGCTGAACTTCAGCGTTTCCAGCAGTCCACACGACACAAGCTGTATAGAGGGAAAAACGGTAAACGCAGAGGACCAGTCAGAACCCCACCAAACACGCACAGGCTTTCATTTACCAAACAAAATATACAGCTTGCTGTTCAGGGATTCTAGTCTTCGCTGCTACCGCTCTCCTTAAGAAACCCTTATTATCGATGGAAATATTCGTCATAAAATATGATATGGTATGATTTTGACCATATCCATGCTGGAAGATTATGGGACACATTTGCCACACGTTGTCCTGGAGCTGTGGGGGGAGAGTTGCTCTGCACTGGCACTGGGTGATACTGATAAAAATCAACACAATTCTCAATAATACAATTTTGGGGATGACTGTGGGTGATATAATAGGATATTCACACACAAGAAATATCTGCGAATTGATCATTGGTAATGTGGATATTTCTGACCATTGAATAAAACTACAAGTCTTTGAAATTCAGACAACTGAAAAAAAATGACTTTCTTGTGACGCTCCTTAAAGACTAGATCTAACTGTATCACCATGTCACCAGGATCCCAGATGATATCCAACCTCATACCACAATGTCAATATTAAATTGACAGATCACACGAGTCTGTTCCCTGTGAGGAGGACCGGGAGCGTCCAGAGGTGAGGTGGTGTCTGGAGCGGATAGAACAGTGGAATGTGAGTCTCACCGTCTCGGCGTCCAGCAGCACTGTGGGACACTGCGAGCGGGAGGTCATGACCTCCAGGGAGCTGAGGAAGTGGTTCCCCATTCGCTGGAGCCGCTCTCCCAGGAAGCGCACGGAGGAGCGCGTGATGGAGCCAAATTTCCTCTGAATACTCTGTAATGACAACAAACATCAGAATTTATCACCACAATCTGAGGAATTAATGATAAATTTACACAATAATACATATCACAAGATCTGAGGTGTCACCTGGAAGAGTTGCGAGAACACATGGAAAGTGTAGACGGCAGAGGAGCCGTCTGTGTCTGACAGCATCTGGTTGACGTGGCAACGCCAGGCATCCTCCTCATTGTCGTAGGTGACCGGCTGGAAAGCTGCCAAGATGGCTGACAGGAAGGGTGAAGGGGGTGGCGAGGCCTGGATCTCTGGGAAGCAGTCTGCCTCACCTTCATCATGACTACACACACACACACACACACACACACACACACACACACACACACACACACACACACACACACACACACACACACACACACACACACACACACACACACACACACACACACACACACACACACACACACAGAAAGAGAGAGAGAGAGAGAAATAGATCACATACTGGAGCATCACACTTCCTTTACACTTTGACTTCTGTTTTGATTTTAAAAACAAAAGTCTAACAAAAATATTGAATTCATGGAAGACTAACCGTTCGGAAAGTTGTAATTAAATACATGTATCCTACTACACACACCTCAATCCTACTATACATACCTCAAAGTCCTATTACACACACCTGATGTCCTACTACGTACAGCTCGGCGTTAAGTGTGTCGCAATATTTACCGTATCAACTTATCGTACGATATGTGACCCACCACAGCAAAACCCGCTGTCTCGCACATCTATAAAATCGCCAGGAGCAGCCAAATATGTTGAAAATTTGATTTTTTTGAACCCTTTGTCAAAACCAATTGATTTATAAGTAGTAGAAAGATGTTATACCGTGGAGTTAAATATTACCGTAAGATTACATGGGGAAACACAGTTCACTTAGCAAGACACTGAATAGCGTCGATCGATCGTCTCCTTTAAAGCGCCCGCCCAGGTAAAGATCATTCATATCCATATTCCATGTGGTGTGTAGTCACAATGTGAAACCGTTTTGATAGAGTTCAACCTTTAAATCGTACTACCTTTACACACATGGGGCGTCTACCAACGTCTACCATAAAAGAAGAAATCCTGACATCACTGACGTCACTTCCGTAAAGAAGACGAGGATCTGGTTTCACTTCTCTGTGAAAACTTTAATTTCCCTGTGTTGTTATGGATGAGGAGAAGCGGGTGGAGGAAGATCTATATCATATCGCGGACCTTAATCTGACCAGTGCGATAGATCCAAGTCAGTGTTAGCAGCACGCACTGGACTTCATTTTCTGCGATGATAGTCAGTTCTCCGACAGCGACGCCGAGAACTACAGCGTTGATGAATCTGATATTATCCCGGACTTGGAGAACAAGTCTTTTGACCCCATTCTGGGAGCTAGCTGAATGAAGCAAGTCTGGGCGAAACTTTGAAGGTGATTATCTCAGAAGACACGGTTTGCCACACCCTTGTCATTAACAAGTCATAGCTTTCAAAATATTTGCTTGATTTGCACAAGTGACACCTTGTTTGGAAGCTGTGATTCTCCACTTTCAAATGATGTGAAAAAAGTAGAAAGCCGCCAAATGACCCTAAAGTATGCGGTGGGTCACATATATGGACATTACCTTGATAATTTTTCTCACCTCGATAATTGCCCATTGTGTTTACGTGCATGTTTGTTCACATGAGAATGTCTCCAACATTTTAGCCAACATCATGCCAGAATAAACAGCAGGGTTTTGCCTACCATTATAATACTAGGTCGCAACTTTTTCCACATCGCTGGTAAGAGACTCCAAGTATCAATGTGACAAAACATAAACAGTACATCGGCGACAGAAGAATCCTCCGAAATGATAGCCTCCTCCTGATCTTTTGGAGTTTTCACAGTGACCACAATGATAGTCCCTGGCTGAGTTTTATCTAAGCTAGAATCCATGGTGGACTCTCTGCCACTGGTACTCCTACAGACGCTGCGTTCAAGTCACATGGGAATTTATGATCAAAATGACTCTTATGCTCTTAACATAAATCTTTTATATATATCCATAACTACTCTACATATATTTGAACTTATGTTCAAATATAATTGGAAATGGCTCTGAACAAAACTGGCAGCTCAATGAGGTAATGTAGCCCCAATGTTGTACATTTGCATGTTTCAAAGTTAATAAAACTGCGTTATGGAAGGAATTATGTGTCACAATTATTGCATTGTGTAAACCATTTTACAAATGAATGTAACTGAATCAAATGAATGGGAAAAAACTATATACATAACTAGGTGAAGATAACGTGTTACTCGAGCCCGAGAGTCCATTATATTTATTGTTTTGGTTTGGTGGTTTGATTTTGTTGATGTTTTATTTATTTAGGATATTTTAATATTTTTTCACATTATATACTTAAGAATTAAAAGTTAATTGTTATTAAAGGGTGTACTGGCATCATTATGCTATTATATTATTACACACACCTCAGTTATACTAGGGATGAGCACGATTAGTCGACCAGTTTATTAAACGTTGCTAGCCTCACTAGTCGGTTCAACTCATTAGGCACCATTATTATTTTATAAATGTACCATTTAAATTACATATTGACATAAATGGGCCCCATGGAAGATGGTTTTCCGACGTCTGCGTCCCGTCGGGAGCATTTCACACGGCCGTGGACTCTATTACTTGCTGCCCCTTCCCCATCCCAGTCCAGGATCATCGTCCGGGATCTCGCCACCAGCTTTACAGTGACCCTCTGCCCCAACCTCTCGCTACTTTGCGGGGCCGGGGACTCGCTGCGCCTTCCCCATCCACGGACGGGGATCATGGTCCCCTGGGGCTCGGGCGCACCATCAGCCCTCCTTCGCACCGTCCGCTGGGGCGGTGGAGCTTGAGCATGTGCGATAAACCTGAAACAGATTCCCTCGGTAGCTGCAAGCAAAGAGGAAAAAGCCCAGCACCGAATCCCCGCCCACACAGTCGGGTGTGGCAAATGTGGCGTAAGGAAGATCTATTTCCCGGTGTCAGTGTCCCCTATTAGGGACCCCTCGTCAGTTGCTTTTCCTGTGCTGTGACCGCCTCTGAGTTAGCTTGGAAGGGCTCAGGGCTCCACCTCAAACTCGCCGCTTCCCGGGGCTGTGGACTCGCTCTTGCCGCACCTTCCACAATCCAGGGCCCCCCAGGCTCGGGCGCATCGCTGACCCAGTCCGCTGGGGAGGTGGAGCTTGAATGCGTGCGATAGTCCCCGAAAGATGGTGAATTATGCCTTGGCAGCGGCATTTAAAATATGATTCGGTTATTACGGTTTCAAATGGCTCCTATAATAAACTTAATATTTTTCATAATATACGCAATATATTTTTTTATAATATACGCAACATTTTCTCTGACTTTTAGACTAGTCGACTAGTCTAAGTTGAAACTTCTCTAAATTTCAGGGAAATTAGTCGTAAGGAACAACCCTACTAGTCACATTTACACTTGTTTACACTACTACTTACACCTCAGTCATACTACACATAAACACACCACAGTCCTACAACACACCTCAGCGTTGACGGAGAAGGCAGGTGTAAACACAGACTGAATGAAGGTAAACAACCCCCCCCCCCAATGCAGCGCTCCTTGTTATGTTTCTATTTTGGGATCCATTTTGCTGCAGTGCTCTGGCACAGCAGCAACGCAGGGAGCTGTTAGCATGCTAGCATGACACAGAGGCAGATACTCACAGACCGAACAGTCTGACGAAGCAGACTGAGTAGAAATATCTGAAGCCTGCGCTGCCGAGCACCGCGGCTGACACGCTCTCCGTCCTCATCCTCTCTCTCTCCTTCTGTCTGTACTCTGCACTGGCACGATGCGCTCCCATCCCACACAGGACTGCAGGGATCTCCGTCTGAGCCCAATATTCACCCAAACCGACAAGCAATGCAGGACAGGCTGAAGAGGCTGATGCCGCTCCGTGCCGGCTTTCAGCAGCATCGTTACGGAATTAAGGCATCGGCCTATCGCAATCCATGATGTGCAGACTGAATTAATAATGAGGAAATGTGACCTACTTTTTCAGACTCGTGTCACATCTGAAAGATTTAACAGGGGTGCTGATGTTCCACGTGATGAACATAAGAGTCTTGAACACGGGATGCTGAATACATAATACATACAGCCAATATGATATTGACATGGTGCGAAATAATATCAGTCTCTGACTGTCTCTACCTCACAGAAACACAATTTTCAGTTGTAGAATCACTGAAGCTCTTTTAATTACTGCTATGGAAAACACTGCTGTTGTACAAGAAATAAGCAAAATGATTAATAGTTAAAATTCACCATTATCTCATTTACAAGATGATACCACCATGAGAGAATACAACTGTTTTGATCCTAGTTTCACTGTCATCTCCCCAACGAGAGGACAGACATTCAATGTGTATCGAATTGAGGGTCCTTGATATGAAAAAGGTTGATAATCACCGGTCTAAACTGTTGCACACAAGTAGAAACATCATGACAGTAAAGTTTCTCCAGGTTTTTGCAACACAAGCCTACACAACAACAATGGGAGCTCTCCAAAGATGTTGTCGTCTTTTCCTCAGCTGTAATTAAATTTGACTTCTAACAGGAGCATGCTCCACATTAAGTCTGTGTGCGTGAAACAACTCCACTAGTGATAGAAACGTAGACACTTAAATAATCAAACTATTTATTAAACAAGCAAACATATTTTTTGTTAGTAAACATGTGATTGACTAATTGACAATCGGATCTCAGTTTGAGAGGAATTTAACAGTAACATTATTTTTTTATATATTGACTTATCAAGCAGCGGTTTAGCAATCAAAGTCTGTGTTCATGTCCCTTTGGGAGTTCTTTACTTTTACCTCAGCCTTCCTGCCATTTTAATTTCCTGAATGAACCTTAAAAATGTCACTGGCAGCGTGATGACTTTATGTAAGTATATTTATGCACCTGGTTATTACATGCACTCACTTGTCGTTCACGACTGATTGGATTTATTAACGTCCAGTTATTTGCTAACAAACTGCACCATCCCCAATCAAATTCTAGTATATAGGAGTTCCTACTGTGATGCAATTTTTCCATAGATGCCATAGATGAATAACAGTCACTGTTCAGAAACCACAGAAGTGAGGTCATATTTGTTGGATTTGTTATAAATGTTGCTGGAAAATTCCATGCCATAGCCCAACACAACAAGTAAACAGGATTCTCTGTCTAAACTGTGCTGACAAGACAATTTTAGAGAAGTAAAAAGTAAAATTTATAATTTAATATAGCTGCATGGCAGCAATGGACCTGGTTCCCCAGAATGACAAGGAATGAACAAAAGAAGCTAAATTGTGCATGGTATAGGTGTTTTCAGACCAAACAGTTCTGGGGACTCCCTGAGGGGAACTAGGAAGGTCCGCCGAGAACTAGATACCTTCAAGGGCTGTTTTTGTGGTTGCATTTGCACCGCCAGTAGGGACGCTGAAGTGACGTGAAACAGTAGGGTTTCAGCATGAGTTCCGTGTTGTATTAGTCTGTAAACTTTAACTCGTTTCACCTTTTCAGGCCACCAAAATCGGTTTCTGAACAAATTCGAGACGAGAAATGAGAATCTTCACTCAATACCATAAAGGTAGTCTGTAATGGGGGCAAACAGTAAACTCTACGCCAAAGAGGCCCTCTTGATACAGGCTGTGTGTCAATTTTTTGTTGTGGACTGATGTCTTAATATTTTCTTAAAATATCAAGTTATCATCACGGCACTTGGTAAACATGTTTACCATAATTTTTCTGGCTGCTCTGACATATTTCAAGTGGAATTATTACTGTGTCATGATTTACAGCAAATCTTATGTTTTTGCCAATTTTTTTTAAATTGATTGCCTAATAATTTAGCCAATTATTGCCAATTATTTAGCAAATTATTGCTCAATTTCCCAATTGTTAACCAATCCAAGGTTTTTCAAAAATTCTAAATGGCAGAAATAAATTATAGGTGGACCTTATAGTCCCAATTGCAAAATTGTGCAGCTGCATATGTGAATCAAGTTTCACTTTGCGAGGACAAATGTGGCGGCAACATTGAGCCTTTGACTCCAATGTATGTTATAGGGCACGATATGGGCCAAGTGCCATTATTTGTGTCTAGGTTACGCATGGCCTGGACTACAGGTGTGCTGAAAAGGACAAAAGTTACCCAAGTATGGATGAGTTATTGGGAAAAATAAATAAATAAATAAATAAATAAATAATAGGAATTGTTGCTTCGCAGTGAAACCCTCATTAAAAATATAGCTGCAGGCAGCAATACACAGGGTCCAATTTAGTCGTGTTAAGTACGTATTATAGTTTTCTGGGTTCTCTGAAACGCAAAACAAGTTATGATTTTCAGGGTTTACTTTGAATGCCGCATCGGCTGCTCAGGTATGCGGTCTACACAACGCAACTCTCCGACAACGAACCTAGAGACGTAAAGTGGACTCCTATAATATCGGTTTATGATGTCACAAGTGTTTTCCAACAACACTGTTCCATTTAAACGGATAAAACGCTGCATTTCCCTCAATAGAGTTTTTTTTTTTACTTTTTAAACTTTGCTGACTAAAATAAAAGTGACACAATTCAGACCTGTCACCTTGGAGCTGCAAGCTAACTCTATGTGTGAGGACACAAACACAGAATATGTTTTCGACTGACTTGGGGGGTTAGTAAGGAATGAGTAAGGGGTGATATGAGGGGTCCAGCCCTGTGGGCTCCCAATAATAATAGTAATAATAATAATTATAGCTGCAGACAGCGAACCGTGGATTTATATAGCCTTGGTTCATGATGTAATGCCAATGTTGCTCAATTTCCGGTGAGTTTTTAAAGTTTTATCTATATTTCCTGCTACCTGATTCCTGTTGTTTGGGAAAAGAACTGGGAAACATTTTGCTTCATTGGTTTCATCTCCCAATAAAGGTAGAGGGTTGTTCCTTCTGCTGGTGCTATGGACAAAATGTCATCAAAGTGCTGTTCTAATACTTCCTCTACAATATCAAGTGCCTGGAAATATGTGTACATAAGATTCAAGATTTTTTATTTGTCAAAAACATTCCATATTGTTGTTTATCAGTTAATGTTTCATCAAAAATGTTCTTCTTCTGAACTTAAATCTGCAATTTCAATATTATCAATGCAAATTAGCAGATTCATTATTGTTGTTTGTGGCTTTTGGATCTTGAATTTTGGAAAGAGGATTATTCCATTCATTGTAAAATTGTACATCCTTATACCACTATTTGTGATTCAAAGATACGCCAATGCTGTTTTTATTTTAGCTGTATGAACATATTGATATTTAAAATGGCATTTGTAAGATAACTTACAATTAACTTCTCCAATTTGACATGAATAATAAGGTCATTATCATCAGATCTTGGAAATATATTTGTTACACTGGTGATATTTGAAGGCACACATGTGACTGGTCCATGACAGCATTCTGTCCACCTTTTGGTAACGCTAGAATTTTCATAAATGGAATATTTCTTGCAATTAAGTGTTGTTCCACTGAGTTAAAGCCCTTTATTTCTGGGGGAATAGGATCTAAAGTAAAGTCGTTTACAGTACTTTCCTCTGGAACTTCACCTAAAATAATTTTCCTGTGACATGTAAAACAAATTCGCAGTTGACCAGAAGGTTCAATTTAGAAAATACAACTAAATACAACGTCATGAGAAATGTTTGTGCATTTGTGGAAATATTATACATTACAAATTATGTTTATGTTATACAATTAATAGAGATTGAAGCAATTATTTTTCCTTTTTTTGGATATTCTTCTGTTGGACATTTAATGACTTGAGTAAAAAAAAAGCGAACAAGTTGTCGATGGTAAACTGCACAAACATATTCTGGACCAGTACTTATCTTGTGTCTAAATTGTTCGCTAACAAATGTAATTATATCCTTTTCTTTTTTCCCCTCGTCTCGTATTAATTGCATAATATTTCTTTCTTTGTTCTTTCCGACATGCCCAGCATTGTTCATTATATAATTTTTTTCCTTTTTTTATATTTTAGTCCATTTTTTGGTAATTCTGTTCAGTATTGTAGTTAACAACAGTGTAATGTTTTTATGTGTTTTAACTTTATTTATTGAAACCAAACCATGTCATTGTTATAACTTATCTTGTTGTGTGTAAGAACATGTGCAGTCTCAGTGATGGCAGGTCACGTTGGGTCTCGTGTGCGTCAATTATGACGTATTTACACAGGTTTATGAATTTACGGAGAGTTACGAAGGTAATCGAACTTGTGGAACTAGAGGCGACTTTTTTCCTCGAATTGCATTTTCAATAAGTTACGTTTCCATGAAATACGAAAAATGTTGTGGTATTTCTGTGAGTATTTACCATATGACGGCTTCTATTTTTCTGATGCCTCGCTGGGTCTGAACATATCAATCAGTCATACAGTCGAGTGCACTCAACCTGACGTGGTCACGAGTTTTTATAGACTACTGTTCATTGTATTTTTCATGAATCCGACAAAGTAATGGGGACCAAAGAGATAAAATATTAATCTAACAGCCCCGCAGATATCTACCATTTAAGACGGTACATGGAGACACACACCTAGTTTGTAATCTCCAACCACTACAGAGCACTACAGATGACTACACCACGCACCGCACAAATGAAATTTCCGAACCACAACCTGCACATTAATAGCAAACTGGATGTGTCACAAAGCATCTTATTCTAAAACTCATCTCGTTCCATTACCCTATCGAAAGTCTTTGAACGTTGGCGTGTCGGTGAAGCAGGAAAGTTCGGCTACTTTACCAATGTAACGTAACATTACTAATGATTGATTCTGAAATATTTCCCGTGTATACATTTTGTATTAACGCACTGATAATCATCCCCCAAAAATTGTCAAAATATTGATAATGAGGGATTTGTCAGAAAATATTGTGATATTTGATTTGTTCAATATCACCCAGACTTAATTGCATATTTCCTTCTGGTAGAACTGCTTTCATGCTATTGCAGGTTAAAAGAAAGTCAATTCAGATTTCAAGGACCAGTGTGTAAGATTTAGTGGCATCTAGTGGTACGGACTTGGCAGAAATGGAATATAATATTCATAGGTATGTTTTGATTCGTTTAATGAGTTACTAACCCTATAATCCCATGAAAACAAGAATAGTTGCTTTGGTAACCTAAAATGAGCCATTAACATCTACATGTAACAAATGGGGAGCAGGTACTCTTCCATGGAGCCCACTATCGCACCGCCATCTTTCTACAGTAGCCCAGAACGGACAAACTAAACACTGGCTCGAGAGGGCGTTTCGCGTTTTTCGCCAGTTTCCCAGCCTCCGGAGATTGTCCTACATGCTTGGAAGGATAGGGTGAGGGGAGGGGTATTAAGCTGGTTTAAATATGCAACCTCACCGCTGGATGCCACTAAATCTTATACACTGGTCCTTTAAGTGAAATTTTTTTCAACTTTATCAATTTGCTTCCAACATTCACTCCTATGAGTCATGTTGCTGAAGTGAATGAGTCAAGCAGAGCCTCTCTGCCCGGGTTGAAGTTGATTTGTGTGGCGGGACTGACTGTCCTCCAGCGGAACTTGGCCCACCTTGAGGGGCAATAAAGATGTAGAGGAGCCACCACGGCCTGCAGCCCCTCCTGGTGGGAGCTCTGCCAGGAGAGGACATTCTCATCAGGGCATCGGGGAAGCCACGCCAGGAAGTCAAGCCTCCAGAGTACCACTCTTTCAAGCATTAACTCCAACAACACCCAAATACAACCTCAGTTGATCAATGACAGGCAGCTCCTGTGGTTGCCAAGTTGGGAATGATGCATCAGCTGTTGGTTGCCAAGATTTTAAAAAACGGTTGGCAGATATATATATATATATAGACAAGATGGCTACAACATGGCTACAGCCTGTCCTATTGCATGCCTAAAACATAGCTGAACATGGTTACATGTCCCCAACATGATTACCAAATAACTAAAACATGGCTACCACATTGTTACAACCATGCTGTATGTCCCAGGTTACCTTCCAGTGTTGTGTGTTGACTGACCTGGACATGCCGGAGAAGTCGGCCTCCTCTTCCTCGCAGCGTTCGTCCAGCTCCTTCAGGGCCAGAGTCACATCATCCTCGCACACCGAGCCACAAGAGCTGTCTGGGCCCGCCGGCAGGACCAGAGGCAGCGCCGTGGAGGGCTCTTCCTCACACAGAGACCCCGGAGGGGTGTCTATGGCCGGAGGGGGAGGGGGTGCCGGGTCCAGCTCGTCCTGGGGGTCCTGGGTGTCCGGGAGGTCGCACAGCTCTGGGTGGTCCGATGGCAGGGGCGGTGCACTGCAGAACCCTGTGTCCTCACTCACGCTGCTGCTCAGCTCATCGGCTGCCGTCATACTAACAGCATCCTGAAAACACAGAGCCACAAATATAAAACTACATTTCCATTCTTCGAGACGACAATGGGTCGGCAGTTAACTGTAAGCTGCGCCTGATATGACATACAATTCTTTTTTTTTTTCCCATTATAAACATCCAACATGCATCTATGTGCAGATAATGCCTAAAATCAAGCCCTGGAAATATGTTTGTACATTCTCTCATATACCTGGGATGGTGACATGAAATAATTAATTATAACGATGGCTATAGCTCATGTTACACAATATTGAGATATCATTGGATCTGCTTATCAACTTCAACTCCTTTGTTAACACATCCAACTGTGAATAATCACATTAAATTATGGTGAAGTAGGATATCGAACAAAAAAATAAAAAATAAAAATAAAAAAATAAACTTTTATTTTGGGTCATCTACTCATTAATTTTGATGTATCACAGCATACACCGATCAGCCACAACATTAAAACCACTGACAGCGGTTAACAAGTGAATAACGTTACTCATCTCGTTCCAATGGCACCTGTCAAGGGGTGGGATGTATTAGGAAGCAAGTGAACAGTCTGTTTCTGAAGTTTTGTGTTGGAAGCAGGAAAATGGGCAAGCATCGGGCAGCGTATGGGCCGTGTAGCCGCAGAGCGGTCAGAGTGCCCATACTGATCCCTGTCCACCTACAATGGGCACGGGCGTCCAAACTGGACCATGGAGCAATGGAAGAAGGTGGCTTGGTCTGATGAATCACTTTTTCTTTTACATCATGTAGATGGCCGGGTGCATGTGTTGTTCACCTGGCGAAGAGATCACCAGGATGCACTATGGGAAGAAGGAAAGCTGGTGGAGGCAGTGTGATGCTCTGGGCAATGTTCTTTTGGGAAACCTTGGGTCCTGGCATTCATGTGGATGTTATTTGACATGTACCATGCTAACGCTATCTCCTGATGGCTGTGGCCTCTTTCAGCAGGAAAATGCATATTGCCACACTGCAAAAATTGTTCAGGAATAAGTCAATAATTGTTGACTTGGCCTCCAAATTCCCCAGATCTCAATCTGATCGAGCATCATCTGCGGGATGTGTTGAAACAACAAGCCTGATCCAGGCCCCACCTCGCAACTTCCAGGACTTAAAGGATCTGCTGCGTCTTGGTGCCAGATACCACAGAACACCACCAGAATGTCTTGTGGAGTCCATGACTCGACGGGTCAGAGCTGTTTTGACGGCACGAGGGGAACCTACACAATATAAGGCAGGTGGTTTTAATGTTGTGGCTGATTGGTGTATATATATACTAAAGATTATATATACGGCTAGCTCTACTTAGCCTCCTGTCGGGCCAATTTCTGATACGTCATTTGATGCATCCATACCAAAGTGATTTTATGTAAATATCTAACAATGCCTCATGCTCTCAGCAGCTCTTTCCAAATAGGTATTTATCCTCCAAGATCCTGCAAAAATAAATAAATAAATAGATAGATAGATAAATAAATAAATAAATAACTAACTAGATAGATAGATAGATAGATAAATAAATTGGAAGTCTGACACCAATCTATCCCTGGAAGGTAGATGAAGGTGTGACCTGAGCAACATGGCTGCTCTGACGCATCGATAATAAATTACTGATTTATGGCACTCATGTCACAAAAAATTCCCTTTATGGGTTGGCAGTTGCAAGCTTACCAAAGCTTGACCTCTCTGAATGAAACGAGAGACAAAGTTCTATGTGAAACAACTGAAGCACTCCGGACTGCAGCTTCACTGTATGACGTCTTTGGGAGAACCTCAGTATTTCTTTACCTAAACCTTAGTTTTCGATCATTGGGTCAATAGTCAATACGAGATCAATTACTTGGATTGACTCCCAGTGACAGAAAAGTAAGACTTAGGTTAAAAAAAAAAAGGTTTTCCCTTAAGTATGTTGAGACATGCTGGAGTAATCTCATCAGGTGAAGGAGCCACACTTATACAAAGCACGTACACTTCAGGGGGGTGGGGGTATTTAGGGTGAAGGCAAGCAGAGAGAGAGAGGGGGATGGGGAGAGAGAGGCTCTAATTGAAAGCTGTGCCTTAATATTATTATTTTTTTTATTACGCAGAATAATGCAGGGGAACCACTGAGCATGGTACTCTGCCACCGCGTCACCGAGGCTGCGGTGATATTGCAGAAAGCTTTTAGGAGCGATGCTGGACATCAGGAGCGGTGTGTGTGTGTGGGGATAGTATTGATGGTTTTATCTCAGTCTCATTACACTAAGAGCCTGATGGGCGAGATGTCCTTGAGCTGATATTGAGACCATGGCTGACGCTGCGCTCAGTGGACTGAAGGCTTTGTTACTGCAAGGGGGGGGGGGGGTCACCCTATGTGAACTTAGGGCCATCATGATCTGGAAATTTAACGATTAATTTCAAATTGTTAGGACAAGTATTTTTGTTTATTTTATGTCACAATCTTATACGCTTATAAAAGTGTAATAATATATGTCCTATTGCGGAAGAACTTGCTATTGAAACACTGGAATTGAAATTAATTGAATTAAGGTAGACTGTTAATTTGCCTCAACACAACTGATGGAAATGCAGCGAACACCTTATTAAAAAATTGAATTCATTATTTATTTTGCACATCTGCTTAAAAGTCTCGGGCGATTTTACAAAATGACCACGGTCAGCTCAAATAATTGCTATCAGGCGATTATGTAAGAATTGTTAGAGCCCCCAGGAGGGGGACACCGGAGGGGTTAAGTAGTGGCCCAGGCTCCAGACAGATGTTAAGTGTTAGAATGAATGAGAGAAGTGAGAGAAGCGGTAGACAGGTCGGCAGTTAGTTCATTAGAGGACGCACCGGGGCACCTTAATATGCAGAAACGTCAAGTAAAGAATAGAGATGTCCTGATCCTGAAAGTTTAATTGGGGAGTAATTGTCACACAAATCATTGCGATTAACAATTGAACTGTCTTGAACTTTTAATGATACAGTGGAATGCATGCCCCTCAGGTCAAAATGAATGTTAAATTGAATATCTGTGAACGGAAGCTGAATTGACCTCTAAACTGTATACACCAGTCAAACAAGACATCTTTCTTCAAAATTTAAAGCAGGATTATTTTTTATTTTAGTTGTTTACAGTTGCAAAATAATACTCAGAGAAAATGGTAGGTCCTTGGTAACAAACAGGTAACTAACAGCTTGCATCGCAATCGCTTCTTGTAGCAGTCTTCAAATCTTTCTTTTAGGGCTTCCCCCATTGTTTAGTGCAGAAACACTAAAAATATTCTTCAACCTCCTTGCATGTAGGGCATGTTTGAGATCTGCCCGCAGAGTTTCAATGATAGTCTGGGGAGTGTTATGGCCATACAGTCCCCAGATTGCATGGCCATAACCACAAGGGGCGCCTGCGCGAACGCTCATGTCGTTTACGCACATTTCAGTATTTTTTTCCGTTTTACATCGCTATGTCATGCGATGCACCCGTGGATATAAACATTTCCCTGAAAGATCAACTTTGGGACTGTTTATCTGCGGATCCAGAGTGGCCCGCAGAGATTTTATGCATCAACGCTAAGATTTTTTTAAGACATTTCACTGCATGTGTGTGAAAGTATGTATGTACAGTAAGTGACAAATAAACCTCTTGAATCTTGAAACGGACTGTTCCAGCTGCTGCAGTCTGGACAGCGCCTCCGCAGTCACACAGTGAGAACTGAGAGACTAAGACAGAGTTTCTTCTCGCAAGCCATAAGGACTGTCAATGTTGAACTCACCAGGGGCCCTCACTGAGACACACACATAGGCCCCACTACCTTACTGTACCGTATGTTGCATACTGTACTGCATTCTGTATTGTTACTGTGTCATACTGTTGTATAACTGTACTGTAGTATATGTCAACACACACTACCTCTCTTTATTCACATGCAACTTTACTGCACATATCAGTATATACATAGTCTATTTCTCTTGTTTCTATTTTGTATTTCCACTCAGTACATTACCTTTTTACTCTTATTTTATTCTATTTACTAACTGCATTAAGTTTTAGGAATCAGTTAGTTCAGTTAGTAGGTTAATTAGTTATCAATTGTGCCAGTTAGTACTTATTGTGCATAATCTCTGAGTGCGTTGCAATGACATTCCACTTCATATATGTATGCTCGAATGTATACAGTATGTATGTAATAAATAAACATCTTGAATTTTGATTTCAGAACCTTTTAGAACCGTCTTTCCTGGAGGTTCTTTATGGTTTCCGGCTTCAGGTCGCTGTCTTGCTGTCTTACACCAACCTCTCTTCACCTTCAGGGTCTGGACCCACTCTCCAACATCATCCTCTGGGATCTCTTAATATTTTATGGAATCCGTTCTTCCAATATTTCCTGTGGCCCCAGCTGCCGCACTACCACAAAGCATCATGCATCCTCCCTGCATGACAAATAAGGTGGCAAGGCACGGTGTTCTTCACAACAAACGCGTCACCCTTTCTGCTCTAGACATGCCTTCTTTTGTTGTGGCCCAAAAATATTCCTTTTTCGTTTTGTTAGTCCATAGCACATTCAGGCTTCAGACTTCTCAAAGGTTCTTCAGACTCTTCATTTAGTGTTGAGGTCTTAGGAAAGGCTTCCTATCCCATGGATGTAATTTTGGGTCACAGTCATTGTATTGTTTTCCTGTGTCCTACTGCTTTCTGAAGCTCTTTTGCAGTGATGTGTGGTTTCTTCTGAGCATTTCTCAAAAGATATTTTGTTTATCTGGAATCTTTCTCGGTCTTCTACACCTTGGCTTGACTTTGACTGTTCCATTTAGCTTCCATTTTCTGATGTTTCTGACAGTGGAGTGGAGAGTTTTTTGTAGCCTTCATCTTGTTGGTGAAAGTGAGTCTTTGTTAGTCCATGGTTATAAACTCCAGAAGATCAGCCACCCCAGTCCGACGGTTAAGAAGGATAGAGTGACCTGGAATTAGATTAACCTTACGTAGAAGCAAAAACCAGTAAATCCCCTCAATCTGGGCTTTAGGAATCAACTATTTAAAGCTATTTTTTAAGGGTAACAATAATTAATACAAAAGTTTCACTAAACTTTTGCACAGGAGATTTCCTTTTTTTGTAAGAAATTCAAATAAAAAGCAATCTTGCTTTACATTTTGAAGGAAGGTATCGTGTTTATACTTTATACGATTTAGAGGTCAGGTCAGCGTCTGTTCACGTGGATATTCATTGCAACATGCATTTTGACCCAGAGTGGCTCTGCCAATTTCAGAAGAGCCATTTATTGGTATTGAAGGTTGTAACAACCTTGCAATTCAGGTAAACAGTTAATTTTCCTGAAATCAACTGTTAGAAACGCATCTAACTCACACTTTATTTATTGCATACATTGGTTTAAAATGTATCTTAAATTTGGATGTAAGCAAGTGATTGTGAAACCAAATATTTTACAAAAAGATTGTGATCTGCTTAAATAATTGCAATCAGGCAATTATGTAATCATTTTGACAGTTCTAATTGAAGGAGGACGCTGCGAGACCGGAATAAATTGACAAAGCGATTTTAACGGATTAATACTCACATGTGAGCGTGTTGAGGAAAGCAGCCGGCATCCGAGTGTTAAACAGGAGGTTAGTGGGGAATGCTCATGGGAGGGGGCAGTTACAGCTGACCTGAGAGGAGCTTCCCCACCACAATCTCATCCCCAAATCAAACAAGTGCACCCCGCGAAAAGCCAGCGACAAAATAGAGGGAAGAACAACATGAGCCACACCCAGAGCAGAGAGAGGAAGGAGGAAAGACAGAAGGAGAGAGAAAATGGGCCGCCATGTTATGAACAGAGGGCAGACAGGAAGCCAGACAGACCAGGGTCCGACTCTAACCTTTAGAAGCGGTTGCCAAGTTGACAACCGTGAATCAGCTGTTGGTTGCCAAGACTGACAAATTTGTTTCTGAAATGTAATCATTTCATAACAGAGTGATAATGATCCTATATAATTATAATCCATAGTTTAATATAAAGTTATGTATAAGAGAACAAGTGAAAAGAAGTGGTTGACACCAGGGCAACCAAACCACACAAGATGGTTGACAATGGCCCAAATTTGATTGCCCGGGGCAACTGGGCAACCGAAAATGTCAATGTCAAATGTCAATGACACAGACAGACAGACAGACAACTATGGCACCACTCTCCTTGCAGGCTGAAGGTTGAAATGTAAAAGAACAGCGAGCAGGTTACGTTAGAAAGCACCCAAGCTCCACAGCTTATCAATACCCCCGATTTGTCGCACCTCAGGCAGCTGGCTGCTGGCGCTGTCTGAGTGGGCTGCCTCCAGGGCAGGGCTGTCCGGCCGCGGCAGGGGGAGGTGGGGGGGTAGGACGCAGGATGAGTCGACGGAGCGTTGTAGCGAGTCCACGTGGTTGGATGTGGCGTCGTCCGTCGCAGAGTCACTGTTGAGCTGCGAAGCAGAGAGAGGATGAAGACGCCGTCAGGAAGAAACACCCCTCTGAAGGATCTTGATCCAGAGTATTTCTTCTGAACAAACCTCCACACTTTCTAACCCAGATAGATTAGATGAAGATATATGGATTTGATGAGGATGAATAGATTGATATATATATATAGATATACTTTCTAACCTTCCCTGCGTGAGTTTGTCTGAGGCCCTGTCCACACTAATACGGATATTTTTCTAAACAAGCATTTTCCTCTAAGTTTTGTTCTTTCCACACGCAAACAGCATTATAGGTCACTAAAACTGAGATTTTTTAAAACACATTCTAGATTTTTTAAAACTCATGTTCTGTGTATCTGTGTGAACATCTGAAACACACCTTTTGGGGAAACGATGACGTCACACCTCAACAGGCATGCCCATTGTTGCTTTGTATAATGAGTGTGCGCCTGAGACAACACCAACAAAAATGGTGGATATATACTGGGTTGTTTACGTTTAGTTACACTGCTAAGTCTAATTACAAGTCTACAACTTAACATTGCTGCAGCTGCACCACCTCACTGGCAACGCATAGGCATCTGCTGCGGCCAATATTACTTGGTCCACAAAATCCATAGTTTAAAATCCACCAGAAATCACGGGTTTGGATCAAGCCCGGTCGAAGCAGCAGATGGTGGAAAAATTTCTAGACTGTTTGAGATTTGTAGTTTTTTTTGCATTCTTGTGTGTACAGAGATATTTTGTAAAACAAAGGTTGTGTCGACAGATTTGTATTTTATTTTTTAAACGGAGGGGGGAAATACGCATTTAGAAAAACATCCGTATTAGTACAGACAGGGCATAATTCCAATTTAAAAAAACGTACAATTGTAGCACTCTGCTGATGGTTTTTATTGGAAGATAAATAGAGAGACATATAGACAGTGAAAGACAGACAGATAACTGATGGACTGAGCGGTAGTCACTTTGGATAAAAGCATCTTCAAAATGACAGCATGGAGGAAAGGCAGAGACAGCTTCTGGTAATTTGGAATGTAATCTTCCTAGCGACTGTGAAGACAGCATGGCTTGGGGGGAGGTGGATCAAGTTAACTAACAGACAAAAAAATATAAATAAACAAAAAATTAAACAAAAAAATAAATACATAATATATACATATACACACATATATATACACACACACACATACATATATATATATATATATATATATATATATAGATATGTGTGTGTATATATATATATATATATATTCTGAATGTGGTGTTTAATAGAGCGGAGAACTAGTTGGGAAGAGTGTTATCTTATCACTACACAGAAAAAAAGAGGCTGAGATGGACTAATTGTGCTGTAAAGAAATACGGTGCACAGATTCCATCCACCAATATGGCTGAATAGTTTGGTCATTTTGGTGTAGCGTCGACATATCTTCATGAGAGCAGATTGTCAGTACACTTTGGATTTGCGTCTGAGACGATTGTTATTGCTCGAAAGAGGAAATTGAGGTCTGGATGGAAAATGGTGAAATTATCCTTTGAACATTTGCCTTTTAGTCCAATACTGACAGTTTTTACATGCACAATAATAATCGGAGCAGAGGTGGTTTATGGCGGCACTTTGATGCAAATGTGATTACAGGAATAAAGCTGTAATCACTGTATGATAAACCCTATTAAAGCAGCACTATGTAACTTTTGGTATTTGGTACCCCTACAGTTTGAGTGCAATTGTACTTTTAGAGCAATGTTGCAAAACTCGGTCCGGTGTCCGAAAATAATTTATTTTACCGGACAAATTTGAAGCCTTTCAAACTATCAATCACGTTTCAATAACAGTCTATGTTACAAAGGCAAACACAGTATAATGTTCATGTAGGTTGCAGCGACCCTTGCACGGACCTCGCCGCTTCAGCGAGCACTCAGTCAGTCCACTGCTCCCGGAGCCTCTGTCCGCGCGGCTCACCGGAGCAGGCGCAGGGAGGGACATGGCCCCCTGATACCGGTGTAGGTACCAGATGTGCTCTGCTTGGCAGATCGGCTCTCACGTGCGAGTCAGATGGTGAAACAAACCCTTTGGCGCAATGAAGGTGAGGGCCAGTGCCCAACGCCCTAATGGGTGCACCACTGGCCCGACTCGCGCTGTTGGGGAGGTGGAGTGGCTACGTTTTTTATGAGCATTATTACCGGACATTTTGATTGGCAAGTGTATGTGTACCGTCATTTATTTATTTTACATTTAACCGGCCAAAAAAACGTAATTACCGGATCCAAACATCAAGGAAGTGACGTAGTGCCGTAAAGCAGAATTCACTTTTCCCGCTGTTTTGTACCCAAACCCAGAAGTTACATAGTGCAAGAACAGGCGTTTGGAGGATCGGGTTGGAATGAAAGAGATGCCATTCTACATATTACAAGTCAGTGTACCATCAAAATGATTTTGAAGCTGTTATTTTAAGGTAAAAAAGTAACATAGTGTTGCTTTAACACAGCCAGATATCAGTGAGATCCTGCTATCTGGGTGGACAGGTAAATGTTTGGTTTCATTTCTTGTTCTAAATGAAGGATCAAATGCAAGACTGCTTTCAAGACATAAGTCACAGCAAAGTGCTTTAAAGAACCTCTTCACTAGAACAGTAAAGTGGCTCTTTAACTTACATGTTCTCAATATTTGGTGAAAACCAGCGTAGAGGTTTGAGCTTGATGGAGCTGAGACCAGACTGCGCATGTTAACACTTTTTGTCGAATTGTTACCAGAAGAGTATCAGTGCATATGGCTGGTAGGGAAGCTGCTTACTACCCGCTTGGAGAGAAGCAGAGCAAGCCTGAGGACTGAGAACAGAACCAGGAAGAGCAGAAAAGCAGGCGGTCGTTCAGAAATCTGTGCTCAGCTTATCAGATGGACGGCAATTTATCTACATCCAGTCTTGAGCAATAGAGAATCAGTATCCCTGATAAGCCACGCCTCCACCCGCCTCGCCATGAAACTCTACAATTGCAGTACAAACTGGGTATGGGAGCGGCCAAGAGGGTTAACAATAGGTCTCTATAGTTCTAAAGCTTTTGTATCTATATATTTTGTGAACTTAGTGTATATTCCTGTGACTTTCTGGGCTTCATGTTTTTCACTGAGGTGTAAATCTTATCTGATCTTAACATCAGAAAAGTGCCTGAGTGCAGGGGAACACACTATCATGCTATTTCACACTGAAAATATTCCTTAAATCAGTATTGATCTGAAGCTCTGCAGCTTTTGGGTGAACGTCGTTCCTCTCCTGCGTGGTACTTACCGAGCGGCAGAATGCAACAGAGCAGCACTAGAGCAGCAGCTAGCAAAGGGGAGCGTCTAGAGGAGCCAAGCGAGCTGCGAGCTAGCTGAGGGCACACGCGCACCACCGTCCCCACACACGCTGGATTCTTTAATTCTTTAATCCTTTATCAGATATGTGCCCAAATCATTTCCTCCATATCTCCCACCCCTTACACCCCCAATACTATTATTCCATCTGTCATATTTTATCATAAATTATAATCAGCATCTGTAGAAAAAAAGTTACAGTCGTACTCTATGAAGTAATATAGGATTTTTTGTATCAGAACACTGGATATGACAAATTTTTTAATACTTTAAGTACATTTAAGATCAAGTACCTTATATAATTTATTTAAGTAGAGAGAGAGAGTAGTGTTAAGTAGTCTTGGTGCTTTCATGAGACATTTTGTATCAGGGAATTTGTACTTTTCCTGAAGTAAAAGGTCCACCACTGACACACACACACACACACACACACACACACACACACACACACACACACACACACACACACGGTGGTGCAGCGTGGCGCACCATGCCAGCGGGTTGAGGGGGTTGGGGGGGGCAGCAGCAGATGTGGGGTGGATGGGGTGAGACTTACGAGGCTGGAGCGGGTGAGAATCTGGCTAGCACTCAGTACCTCCTCCTCTGACGACTCGTCCGTGTCCTCCTGATTGGTGAGGTTGAGGCTGGGTGTGCTGCCCGTATACTGGCACTCCTGCAGGGACGGCGTGTCTCCTTTGTCCATGCTGTCCAGGGAACGCCGGCGCACGCCCCAGTTGAAATTGTCCATGCTCTCCCCCTACAGGACGGCGAGGGAACAGCAGCGTGTCAGAATGCAGGCTCTTTGGTACAGGTGAGACGTGGAAGTTAGTGGCAGCCTTCCAATTCAAGACCAAATATAATGTATACAAATATAAATATACAAAAGTAATATCAAACTTCTAAGGATCAGAAGATATGACTGAAAGGGTCTCACAATATCAAGTCACAAGCACAAATTGAATGCCATATACTGACCAAAGTCAAGTCTAGCAAGAGATCCGAGACATTTTTGTTTAAGGTTGGACTGATTTTGTAGGAGTAGAGTAAAAATATATACATTCAAAACAATAATAGTGCAACCATGTGACTGAATTATATCATTTTTTTGTTGCCTGGTGTCAATAGGTCGTATGCTTTCTCAACCCCAGATACTTCTAGCGCTGTACAGACTCAGAATTTTGTCACTCGAATCGGATTCAGCTGTTCATTAGGCTGGGGGGGGGGCATGGAGGAGTAAGGCATTGCTCGTGCCTAGGGTGCGATACCGACAGACCCGGTATTAAATGGGCCCGGGGCTAAATTGTTTAAGACCGTAGTATCGATAAGCCCCAACATTACAGTTAACGGTATTGCCGTGAGCATCAGGGTGTTTTGAAACTCTTGCTGGTCTTTTTCATTAATTGAATATGTTAAATGTGCAGCTTACCAACCTTTTTGTTGCACTGTTGTTCTGGGGAAGACCCAGACATCTCCCATTTTTTCTGACATATTTTTCTGATTCAGTGTAAAGGCAGCTTAACTGTCAACACTATCAAGAGAGACTGACACAACAGCGCATATAGAAGGCAGGCAGACACAGACAGACAGACAGACAAGGTCTGGGAGGGAGGACAGTCACACTGACAAGCTGATCGAGCCACAGACTTACCTGCAACTCCTTGTGGCAAGAGAAGAGAAGGATAGAGTGTTAGAAGAACAAGAATTGTTAAGACAAGAGAACAGACAGAAATAAAGGACGTTTGTTTTAGTCAACTAAATGAGTGTTGTTTTAATAGGTCAACAAGGGGACCAATAATGCATTTACGGGTCATTTGTAGAGAACATCACATAATTTTTCAAGTGAGGTTTTGAGCACCCTAGAAAATCTCGAAACCCTCAAAGAGTGGTTATTTTTCCACACCGAGGACTTTTTGTTTTATCTGCTAATCTGCATTAGACCAAGTGCCCCATTACATCAGATTTAGTCTCTGGGATCCAACCTGAGTCTATATCATACATTATTTAATGGTTCAATTAAATAATGGTGAAGTTAATCATCTATCGTCACTAATTACTTCCCTGGGGATCCCCTGGAACCTTTTGAAGGACCCCCGGCGGTCACAGACTGCACACTGCTTAGTGAATGGGTGGTGGGTTTGGAGGAAACAGAAAGACCCACCAAAAAAAGGCTGGTGACAAACCAGCACAGGAAGCAGAGGTCTCACCTCTGCATCTTCCAGCTCCACATCCAGGAAGTCAAAGTCCTTGAAGACACCGAACTGCTGCTCGCTGCCGGCGTCCTCCCCCTGAGCCTCCTCCTCCCGGACCACCTCCTCCACGGTGGGGATGAGGCTGGTCTGCTGGTCTCCAGCGTCCAGGTCCTCGTTCGATGAAAACACCACCTGGTACGTAGACAGAGTTGGGCAGCCAAATTCAAGGGAGGGGCTCTGAAACGCACTGTACGGCTCTCTGAAAAAGATGTCTGATTCTGTGGTGGATCTTAGCAGAGACCTTGTCGGAGGCCTTAGAGTAGGAGAGGAGTCTTACAGACGGGTTTTTGGGAATGCCGGACTCTGGGCCGCACAGTGACAGGACGTTCATCAGCTTCTCTCTGGTTCTCCTCTGAAAGCAGGAAAGCAGACAAACAAACACCACGTTGAGTGGAGGGACGAGCTGGTACGACTGCATCAAATCCCTAACAAGATATGGCCTAACTATCATTCAGGTCTTTAAACGGATACTCTCGTTTTTTGGGAAACTTCTATCTAGATTCAGGAGAGAAGCTCAATACAAATTTCATCCTTTTCTGAATGTAGCTGCATTTCAAACTAAGATCTTGTTTTCATGTTTGAATTTTAACTGCTGATAAAGACAATCTATCCCTGAACCCAAATAATTCAGCTTTGATGCTGGAACTTGTATTTCCCTAATTTCACAGGAGCTAGGCTAGTTGATCCTATTTACTGTGTTGGCATGCTGTGCAAACACAGTTAGCATTTAGCCCGGTGGTACCTGAGAGAGCTGCGGCCTCTTCCAGCTGACTGGAACCAGGCCGTTGGAGTTGGATCCAGAGGAGGTTGAGGAGGTGCTCCGGGTCACCGCGATCACCTGTGGCTTCCCGTTGCGGCCGGCCGTGGTGCGCTGGTCGCCATACTTGTGCCCTATGATGGGCGTCTGGGCAGGTAAGAAAAAACATGAGAAAATAAACAATTCAGTTTTTAATACGACATGCCCCCCTGAACAGATATTCTCGTTGTGATGTGTGAATATCTTAATTAAAATTACAAGTCTGACTTTTTGATGACTTGGCTACATCATTGCTTCTCAGTTGTGATGTGTGTATTGCCTTTACAAAAGGACATGATGTTTTCATTACCTTTAACAGTACTATGTATTTTAAGGTAATAACACTTTAATCCCCAAGGGAGAAATTCAGGAAAAAGCTTCACAGTTGGACTCATTATGTGTATATCATCGTTATCCTGATGAGTTTAGGCAGTCTGTTGATTTAGACATTACATGTGAAAAGGGTGGCAATTTTGCAATTAAAATGTCTCACAAATATCGCAGGGATTGGCTGAATTTGCATTAATTATTGTGATCGCAATTTCTTAGAGGGACTGTAGAATTTACTCGTATTGCAGGGTATATTTAAATGTAACACTTGCATTGCCAGATTGTTGCCAATACTGGAGGCCTTCAGCCATAAAGAGAGAGGATCCACTGACCTCAGAGATGTCGAAGTGGAAGTCCAGTGTCTTGCCCGGAAGCTCCTTGGAGGAGTTGTTGAAGATGCGGGTGAAGGCGATCTCTGGGGAGCCGGAAGACTCTGCGCTGTAAGAGCGCTGCATCTCGTCTGGAACCACCAAACTGGCCGAGCGAGACACCACCAGCTTCAGGATGTTCTGCGCCTCCTTCCAGTAGGGGCTCTGCAACGAAGCATGCAGGGTTCTAATATCAAGTGAAAAGCTTTGTACATGTTTCACCAGACACGTGAGTGGGAGTTAAATCATATCAATATATTTCACAGTGTGAAATACATTGAAATGTATTGATTGATAGATTGAGAATTGGTCGTCAATTCTGAATCTCATGTTAAAGAAACCAACTGAGTTTCATTACATTGAACTTTAAGTGTGAATCCATTAAACCATCTGTGTTGGGTGGATTACACTGTACTGTACACGGTATTTCATATTACACTCCTGATGAGAAACCATAGAGCTAAATAACTCTGTAGACACTGATCACTGTGCACGTCAACATTAATGCATGCACACAAACGGTTTGCCAGAGGACTACCATGATGGGGGGCTACTGTGTAAGGAAGGAGCCTGAGGCAGTGGCTGGTAGAAGCTTTCACTAAGAACAGAACATCTTCACTGAAGAACTAACAACAACACAGCCTTATTTTTGTGTCACGCTTTGTGCCTATATTAGTGACGCAAGCCTCTTGCGAATGATCCATTCATAGTGAACAAATATTTAAAATGAAAATAAAAATTAAACAAAAAAATGGCTCAGGAGTAGGAAGTCGTTTGGTAGTCATTTGACAATTTATACTGAATGCTATTCCAATAAATAATTTTGACAGAAGTCAAATATTTTTGAGATTCACAATTTGCAGTTATCTGCCAAAAAAAATAATTTAGACTAAATTATTCCTGTGAGAATTACATTCTCTAGTCAGAGTTGAACCAACTCTTCTGACTCCCGTTCATCGTTCAGGAAGTCTTCACGTAACGCTCCCCCTTGTGTTACACCAGCTCAACCAAAGAAAAAAAGAGCCAGGAAACTGAACAACTCTTTTTACTGAGTGACTCGTCTTTTACTGAGTGACTCGTCAAGAACCGAGTCTCCAAAAAAAGGTCAAACCTTTCATTACTGATGTATACGGCTTTTAGCATAGAAACCACTCTCCCTCACCTGAACGTATTTTCCGATGATCTTCATGATCTCCAGGTTGAACTGTTTGACGGGGGCCGCAGATAGGTCGATGTGACTTAGCAGGCTGTAGATGATCTGAAGCAAGGACTGTTGCATGCTGGGAAGGCCCTTCTCCAGCAACTGAGAGGCAGAGAGAGAAGAGAGATAGAGGCTCAGATTTCTCCTCATTGTAGCTGAATGACCATTGTATTGTTACTTAAGGGCCAGCTTCTGATAAGCAATGTTAAGGCTTTGTTCAGATTTCAGGTGAACTATGTTTCTCACAAGGGACCAAAATTTGATTTTTCTCATCATTTTGTTCTTATCATAATATGAGACAAGATATTGTCTGGGATTTTGGTTGTCGGTTGTAATATCATGATGTCGTTAAAAGTTGTCTTTCAAGGGGACCTATTATGAAAAACTCACTATTTTGCACATACATTTGAGTCTCTGATGGACCTACTAACACACAAACTCTGAAATAAGACAATTCAGTCAGTTTTTGTGAGCTGTCTATTTCAGTAAACATGTCCTGAAACACACTGCTCAGATTTTTGGACCCTTTGTACATAACAGGGCCCACAGTGGAATTCGAACTGCCCCCCCCATCTAAGTAACTCAACAATTATTTTATTAAAAGAAGAACTTTTAGGATTACTTATTTCTTGGCTCAAATTTGTTCAGAAACAGATTTTGGTGGGCTAAGGTGAAACCAGTGAAGGTTATGGGGTAAATACAATGAAACAGGGAAGCCACCCCCAAATCCATTGGCTCACAGAACTGGGGGCCTCGCAGGGTGGCTCCTCCCACGAAAAAAACCCCAGCCCATTTTGGAACAGAACGGTATAGAGCAGGGGTGGGCAAACTACGGCCCCCGAGCCATATCCGGCCCGCGACGTTGTTTAATCCGGACCACGAGGCATGTTTCACCAGACACGTGAAACAACAATCCTATAAAATATTTAAATTTGTAGTTTTCATTTAATTTAATTTAATTCATTTCAGTTATTTTCCTGTAAAACTTGATGGTACCACCAGATGGCGCATTGCCAGGCCTTCTCTGATGTCAAGCCACTTTTCTTCACTTTACCTGATCGTCACGTATGCGTCACCCATAACAAAATGAGCGGACAAAAAAAGGGCAAAATTGACAGTGAGTGTCAGGTTTTCAACCAAGATTGGATTGCAAAATATTTTTTTACTGAATTATCAAAGGTGGACGATTTTCTCGAGCTGAAAGACGCACACTGGCTTCAAGTTCTTCCGCACCCCCACCAACACATCTCATGTCCCTCCAGAGGCGAACGGACATTGGATCATTGCTACACACCGTTTAAAGATGGCTACAAGGCCACCTCCCTTTCACTGTTTGACAAGTCAGACCATGCCGCCATTTTCCTAATCCCAAAATACAAAACACGGTCTAGGGCCTGCTGTCCTCAATGACTCCAGTCCTGTCACTCTCACCTGGTTGGTCATGAAGTGGTTCGAGAGACAAATTAAAGATCACATTTGCTTCTTTCTTCCATGCACATTGGACTTGTTACATTTTGCCCACCATTCCAATCAATCGACGGACAACGCGTGCCACCTTGACGGGGGGGTGGGGGCGACCTCATGTGATTATGCTGTTGTGTAATCATAGTTCAGCTTTCATACCATATTGCCCCCCAGACACCAAGCTCAGGGAACTTGGGACTGTCCACTTCCCTGTGCAACTGGGTCCTTAACTTCCTAACCTGCAGACCCCAGGTAGTGAGAGTGGGCTGCCACACATCAACCTGCCGCACCCTCAAGACAGGAGCCTCCCAAGGCTGCGTCATAATTCCTCTGCTGTACTCTCTATACACTAATGACTATGTTGCTAAGAGTAGCTCCAACACCATCATAATTTTTGCTGATGACACAGCTGTGGTGCCTAATCTCAAACAACGATGAGAAGGCCTACCTTAGGGAGGTGGAGGACCTGATACACAGGTGCCAGGCCAACAGTCTACCTGAATGTCAGCAAAACCAAAGAGCATGTCGTGGACTTCAGAAGGACGCAGCAGAGGATCTACAACCCCCCTCATCATCAACGGTGCCCCAGTTGAGAGGGTGACCAGCTTCAGGTACCTCCGTGACACTGTAGTGAAAAAGGCGAGGCAGCACCTTTATCACCTCAGACAACCGAGGAAGTTCAGAGTGTCTCCAAAGATCCAGAAAACCTTGTACTCTGGTGCCATCGAGAGCATCCTGTAAGGGTGCATCAACGCCTGGTATGGGAACGGTTCCTCTCATGATCGCAAAGCCCTGCAGAGAGTGGTACGTTTGGCTGAGCGTACCATCAGGACTACATTCAGCCCTCTACAGGACTTATACACCAGGCGGTGCAGAAACAGGGTTAGAGGATTATTAAGGATCCCCACTATCCCAACCCAGGGACTGTTCCAGTGGCTGCAGTCAGGCAGACGCCTCTGTAGCCAGAACAGAGAGACTCAGAAAGAGCTTCCTCCCACAAGCTGTAAGGACATTGAACGCTGTTACAAACTAGGACTCACCTCAATTACTGTCCACCTCGCTTTTGTATTTACTTGTACACATTTATAGTCCATGATATTTATTATTATAATATTCTCAGATCACAAACATTGTACAGCAAATATTGAACAACATTGCACAATGTACATTTTTACATTCTTTATTGTACATAATTATGTATATACTATTTGTACATACCTATTTTTTTTTTTTTCCAATTCTGTATATAGTTTTGTATTTTTTGTATTTTTTTTATTATTATGGTTTTAATTGAAGGATTCAATTAAAACCATAATAATAATAAAAGTACTATATTCTATCTAGATTCTAGAAATAGAAATACTATATTTCCCCATTTTTAATGAGATTTGTTTTATTTGAGTTTTTTTTCTATTTGTACTATGCCCAGCACCGTCTCTGGAGTTTGCAAAAAAGCATTTTGCTACATGTTGTATGTTCAATGCAATATGTATGTGACAAATAATCTTTTGAATCTTTTAGAATCTTTGAACCAGATTAACTCGTGTAAGAAAAGAGCATAATACGTCCCATTTAAGGCTGCATTATAGTAAAGTAATGTGGTTTTCTGAACTTCATAAGACTGTTCTAGCTGTTCAAAATAAGGTTATATTGCTGAACTCCCAACCCCATACTAGCCTTAATGCAGTTGTACATATGTTGTACTCAGGTAGTATAAGTTGTATAAGATGTAAGGAAATATGAAAGAAAATTAAAAGATCTGCAGACAGCCTGAAAGTCAAAAAGGAAGATATAAAGAGCAGCTTTCAGAAAGGCTCTGACCTCTGCCAGGTAGGTGACCAGGCTGAAGGTGATGTCTGCGAAGCCATCATGCACATAGCGGCAGACCACGTTGATCCAGTTGGTGCAGTCTCTGGAGTAGCTGTGCGTGCTGTACAAGCTCATCATGTGCGCCAGGTTGGACAGTGTGGCCGACTTCTCCTCGGCACACACCTTGGCGATCTTGTCGGCCGTCTCCCTGCAGAACAGCGTGGGGCTGTCGAAGTGTTGGATGAGGTGTGGCAGCAGGCACAGGATGTTGAGGGGGAAGCCTGCAGGAAGTGGACATACCGGGGTCACAGGATGTTAAGAGGTTAACGTGACGTCATGGTCACATAATGTCATGAGGTCACAGACATTTCACATCGCATGACATTGAGATCAGTCAATTATGTAATACTCCTTTACTGTAATCCACTGCCGCCTTCCATTTACCGTATTTTCACGACCATAAGGCGCACCGTACTAAAAGGCGCAGTCTCAGTTAAAGACGTTTATATGCGCCTTATAGTCGCGAAAATACGGTAATTAAATTTTTCTTACAAAAGATGGAAAGGCGTTTACCTGCCAGCTGCGAGGGGTCGACCAGCGTGTGCCGCGACACGCTGATCAGCTTGCTGAGCAGGTGGATGCTGAGCTCCTGGGTGGAGGCAGATGTGAAGCCCTTGAGGAAGAGCTTCAGCAGGCCGGGGAAGCCGTACCACTTGAGCTTGGTCTGCACGGCCTCCAGACGCTCGCGGCTGTCTGTGCGGTCCAGCGGCAGCTGGCCTA
This sequence comes from Zeus faber, assembly GCF_960531495.2. Classification (NCBI taxonomy): domain Eukaryota; kingdom Metazoa; phylum Chordata; class Actinopteri; order Zeiformes; family Zeidae; genus Zeus; species Zeus faber. Next base: position 36,836,834 of record NC_137193.1, read on the forward strand.
GCAGCTTGTTGAGCAGCCGCAGCGCTAGCAGGTACTCAAACTCGTAGTCCGACTCCAGCAGCGAGGCTGCGATCCAGAAGACGGTGGCCATCAAGTTGGCGGGATCTGCAGGGGGGGCGTCCATCCCACTCGGACCCCCCCCACCCCCGCCTCCCCCCTCCCGCAGTGATGACAGGCTCCGCGTGCGCGCAAGGTTGCCGTGGCTACCGCCGAGGCGGTCGGCGATGTCCAGGGTGTTGCTGCGCCGCCGGTCGGCCTTGCGCTCGCCCGCCAGGCTAGCTCGCAGCGAGTTACTGCGAGTGTGAGCGTGCACGTGGTGGAACGGGCCGCTGTTCAGGTTCAGCTGGCCCGTGCTCTTCCTGTTGGCCGCAAACTTTGGGCCCAGCAGCCGGTCCTGGGTGGAGGACCTGAGAGAGAGAGAGACTGAACTGTAACCTCCAAGTGGATGGAAAGAGACAGAACTGTTTCCTGTTCAATATCGGAAACAACAAACTGTTGAGTTCCCTCCATTGCAGAGCCCAGAGATCAGCTTTTGGTTAATTAATTTGGAATCAAGTTTAGCAAAAAATAATCAATGATTATATAGAATGGAAGTAAAAATGTTAAATATTTAATTTACATAGGCTATTTTGCAGCTGAGAGAGAGTGCAAGAGAGTATCCAGCCATCTAAATGCTTTGTGCTTGACTGTATCATTTTGGTAATATAATAAAGGCCCCCTACCCACATTTTGGGCAGCGAGAGTACCCTTACAGTCACTTTCAGTAATAAGTAAATCAGCATGAGAAACTAGAAACAGAACTGGTGAAGACACTTACTGTGCCAGTGCAGTGAGGAGGTCGTAGTTTTTAACCGTGTCCGCTAGCGTGTCGATACCCGACTCCAGTGTGAGCAGCAGTTCAATAACAAAACCCTGAGGAGAGACACGCCAAGTTGTTAAAGCAGTGCAGCGATGCATTTTATTTTATTTTTATTTTTTTTATATTCTACGCAGATTTATTTAAAATTTAATTCTTGACAATGTGAATATTATTATAATTAATCAAATGTAATGGTCGTTCGCTGTGTGGAATTGGAAATTCCCCATCCACGGTGTTCCCACCTGGGCCTCCTCTCCCGGGTCGCCAACGGTCTCCACCAGCCGGGACAGGACATCTGACAGCGTGGCGGCGGTGAGCGGCTGCTTGAGCGCCCTGAAGATCTGGAAGGATCTGCCGGCGTAGTGGCGTGAGGAGCAGGACAGCGCCGTCTGCAGTGCCGCCTCGCTCAGCAGAGACTCCAGCTGGAATCCTGCGGGGAGGAGACTATCACCATGAACCCTTAAACCCCAAAACCCCCACATGGGGGTCAAGTCATTATTACATTAAAAGTAATTAAATCAATTCTACGAAAATCTGACCACAAACGAATATCAGAACAGACATTGCTCGGATCAGGTCATTAAGCGAATTGGTCGATAAGCGAGGATCTGTGAAATTTCACGGTAAGGGGGCTGTGGTGATTGCGAACGCTAGTGTAGTGAATACTGATACAGGAACAAACTGACAACGGTGACAAGCGATGAGATGCTTGACACTGAGACACACCGGTTTTGTACACAGCACACAATACAGGCTGGTGGTCAGAGAGCTGGTCATAAGTCTGAACGGTCGTTAAACAGGTAGGTTGTTAAATGAGGAGTACCTGTATATATTTTCAATGACCATAGTCCAACCAACAGTAAATTGCTTTAATACTCTAGACTCAATCAATAAATTATATTGGAAATACAAAAAACTGGGAATTAAACTAGCAACACTACAGAAAAATAAAGACTGTGGAGGCCTAGCAGCCCCAAACTTCAGATACTACTATTTAGCTGACCATCTTCAATTTATAATTAAATGGTTACAACCAGAGCAAAAATTGGGCCATGGATGGTGAGACATTGACCAAACAGAATGTCAGGAGTTATCAATATCTGATCTCCCATTTCTTACTTTATCAATAAAGAAACATAATTGGGTTTTCATTCATCGCAACGCCTGTCAGCCTGGTGGAAACTCAGTTGTCACACTATCTCCAAACAAATTCACTCCAATTTGGTACAACCCGGATTTTCTGGTTTAACAAACCAATAATCTTCAGGTCGAGGAGACGACAAAGAATTACTCATCTGGAACACATTCTTAAAGACAATTCACTTGTTTCTTTCCAAAGCAAAATCCAAAGGTATAATATCAGTCGTCAGTTTCCTGCGTTCCTTCAACTGCAGCATTCTCTAAAAGTAAAAATAAAACTAACGAACAACATCCTACAACCACTTCTGATGATTGAACATCTTACTCATCTACAGTGTAGGTAACTGGAAAAAAATCTATTTAGTAGAACATACAAACTTTTACTGAAAAGAGATGACAGTTTGTCTTTACTAACCATGGAACAGGAAAGAGACCTCGCTGTTTCTACCGATTGTTGTCTCAATACCACAGATGGCTATTTTCATGTCATCTGGCTCTGCCCACCCATCCAAACATTTTGGACCAACATTACCAAGAAGCTATCAACCCTTCTGGGTCACAGCAATCCAGTTTCACTGTCTATATGTCTCCTCGGTGACATCTCAGTTGACCCACCACCCAAAAACCTGCAACCCATTTTGATCGTCTTAACAATCGCCAAGAAAATAATAATAATCAATTGGAAATTGGAGATAATCTCACCACATCCCAATGATTACGTTTATTAATAGAATATATCTCAATGGTATTTGGATATTGGCAATATCCGAAAACAAGGCTGCTTCATTCAATGTAATGGCTGGGCCGGGCGTGGGGCCCGGTCTATTCGAATTCTAATAAAAGAAAATAGACAGGAAGTGGTGCCTACCAGCAGGGGACTGTTTAAACACCGTCACCACATGTCGGAGAAAGACGCTGAGCTGGTCTGCGCTCTTGATGTTGGGGTTCTTGGGGGAAACATCCTCGTGGTTCCACAGTGGACCACGTCTCCTACAGGATGACAGCAAAAACAATATGTAACAGTCAGATGATCACAACGCTATGGCCAGGTCTTAACCTGACCATCTTTCAGATATCAACAAATGGCCAGTCATGATTCACCATTTTGTCATTTAAACTTATAGAGAAAATATTAAGAACCATTCCTCACAATGAGGTCTTAAACATTTGAAGATTAGTTTTGGTCACTAATTAGTTTGACATGGGGTTTTAAATTCATACAAATATATGAAGTGAAGTGACAATATTGTGAAAAAGGTCCAAAGACTATTGGATAAGAAATAAAATCCAAATTACTCAGTCCTACACACCATGCACTATTTAATTATATCATGCTTGTGAATATGTGTATTATCAGCACACACAACTGCAACCCATGCAGTGTAATATACCTAATCCAGTCAGGCTTGGCTGGAGGCATGAAACCATAAAAACTTACATTGGTACAAAAATAACGATATATTTCATATTTTTACTTAGAAAAAAATCAAGAACAACATTATGAAAACAATAAAACAGGCAAAAACAAAGGTAGGTTAGTCCAGGAAGGTCAAAACTGTTGAGGCTGGCTTGGGTTTAACCACACAGTATTGTTTCAGGTCGACTATGACAACAGTATTTGGGATACACTTCCTTGTTGTCACGTAACAAAAGGGGGGTAGTGATGACTCAACAGGGGGTTAGTCAGACTTGGATCACCTGGATGTGATGAACTCGATGAGAGCTTTGACCTTCTCGTCCTGCTCTGCAGTGGCATCCACCTCGTTGAGGAGGGTGGGGGGCAGGTGGGACAGTGCCGCTGCCCCTGTTCCCAGACTGATGCTAGAGGAGGTGGAGCTGGAGCTTAGACCCGAGTCCGTCATGGGAGATGGCTGATGTTCAGGCATGAAGTCCTGCACACCTGCACGAAAAAAAACAAATAGCAAGACCACATGATGAAGTGACAAATGGATGGAGTCTCGGAAGGAGTTATCTGATGGTGGGAGGAGTCTGGAGTCACGGAAGGAGTTATCTGATGGTGGGAGGAGTCTGGGGGGGGGGGGGGGGGGTTATCTGAAAGTCAGAGGAATTATGCCATTCAACTCCATTCATTGAAGGTGAGAACTAAGAAATCTTCAACCTCCCTACTAATGCGATTAGAATTTATGGGAATTAGAAGAATTAGAAGAATCTTTAATCATCACATGACACGCCACACAAATTTAAGTGCGAACTATAGGGCAGATCATTCTGGCCATCGGAGAACGAAGTTAGCAGAAGAGTTATCTGATGCCTTTTTTTTCCCCTCTACTTCGGATAACTCCAGAATGTTTTAACCCAGACCTTATTTTTCGATCACTGGGAGTCAACCAGAGTGATTGGCATCGGAATCTTCTAAATTGATCCAGTATTGAGAGACGATTCAGCTGACAGATGATTGAGGTTCTCTCCTTTAGCGCAGGTTCAGTGCGGGAAGCTGTTTGACTAGAATGGACAGGACTTCTGTGTGTCGCCCGCAAATTACTACATAATTGTTCTGCTGAGAAGAACCGACCCGTGAGGTTAAACTCTGGTGCGACCGGCTTCACCGTCAGGACTCTGGGGTCGTTGTACTCTCTGTTGCGTAGCAGCACGGCGGCTAGCGACTGAACGCTGCTGTTGGCACCCTGAACGACCAGCAGGTGGAGCAGCAGCCGCTTGCAGTGTTCATAGACCTCCGGGTGCTGGTGGTCGAACCCTGCAGGGAGAGGAGAAGGTCAACCTCAACCACAGAACCTCCTCCTCTGCTGGAGGTGTAGGGAAGACTTTAAGAGGTCTAAAGGCCAAAACTTTGTACTTGGTGAAAGAAAGAATGAGAAAGAAAGAGTAAATAACTAAATACTTGGCTCTTTTCACTGAAGAGAAGAGGACCTCGACCAGAGAATGCATAAAATTGGTCAAAAATGACCCAGGTTGTTTACCTGCTTTATGTTTCAAACAACAATTTTTAATGATCTAAAATTCCAGGAATTCCTAAAATAAGCTGTTTTATATGATGTGAACTCATTCTCCTTTCGTTTACTTAAATATTAACAAAACTTAGAAATAAACACATTTAAAACCCTTATTGATTGGGTATTGGGTATTATTATACATAGACTGAGACAGATGTACAGTTCTACAGTTGGCAGATGAGGCGGAGCTGGAGAGGGATGTACCTATAAATATGGCATGCAACAACAGATGGAGGTAGGCGCTCCACTCCACCTTCACCCCGTGGTCCACGATGAGATCCGTCAGAAGGATGACGGCGATGTTACACCTTAACAAGAGATAACACTCTGTTATGGAGAGACCTGTATGGACAGCTCTAAAACCAGGGTTATTGTGTATTGATCCAAGAGGCGGGATAAGTGGGTGGACGTCATGGAGGCGCTACCTGTGCAGCACCACAGCCGGGGTGTTGGTTTCTGGCAGGAAGTCCACCAGAGGAGACCAGCAGCTTCCTGTGGGGGGGAAGGGGAGGGGCTCCGGGCGGTTGTGGTCCATCACCTTCAGACGCCAGTTAGCATAGAGAGGCATGGAGTCACCTGAGAAGACAAGAGGCCATTAGGAGTATGTAGGAGGGGGGAGGAGAACAGAGAGGGGAGAGCAAGAAAGAGAGGGGGATAAAGAGCACGAAGAGATGTCGAGGTAGAGTGGTAAAGAGAAGTAGAGAGCAGAAGACACTAGAAAGAGACAGACATATGGATATACAGACAGTAGGGATGTTGATAATTAACCGTTATATGACAAATGGAATTTTGAAAGATTTTGACCATGAGTTAAACAGTTTAAAAATTAATTAACACTTTTTTTTTTATGAAAGAAAAAAGAAAGAAAAACAAAATAAAACAACTTAAATACAACTCATGGGGGCGACACGTGCAACCACACCTGTCTTTTATTTCAGGCATGTAAGAGGACAGTTTATGCAGCCTTCGTCCAACCCAGAAGTGCCAGCGGCGGTAAGCTCAGCTGTTTACATACAAAGCAAGTAACAAAATGGAAATGCTATATTTATAATAAACTGTTTCAAATTAAAATTTTGAATTCCTGATGTGTGACTGGATTATATATTATTTAAAGTAATGAGATCGTTTTTCCCCAACATAGTGCTCACCCTCTAGTAGAAATGCGATTACTGTTTATGTTAAATGAATAATGATGTCCAAATCAAGTACTCATGCCCATCCCTAATGTCCTCAACAAGTTTGAATATTGCCGCCATCACAATATGAATTTTTTGTTATAATATTAAAAATAATACCGATTTTACTATACTATTATATATAAAACCCTAACGTCCTCAACAAGTTTGAATATTGCCGCCATCACAATATGAATTTTTTGTTATAATATTAAAAATAATACCGATTTTACTATACTATTATAAATAAAACCCTAACGTCCTCAACAAGTTTGAATATTGCCGCCATCACAATATGAATTTTTTGTTATAATATTAAAAATAATACTGATTTTACTATACTATTATATATAAAATTATACATCCGTCCATTCTAAATAGTACATTTTAATCTTGTCTGATAACGATCGGTTAACAAGGGCCAGCTATCAGTCAGAAAAAAATTCTAAATTTGCATCCCTAAAAGACAAGACAAATAGGCAGAAAGATGTCTGAAGACAGACTGATTGATGGATAGAAAGAGAGATCGACATACAAACAGACAAAGAAAACAGACAGACAGAGAGAGAGAGATAGACTGACAGACGCACTTTTCTCCTCCTCGTAGGAGCCTCCAGAGCTGCTGCTGTAGCGGGACTCCAGGCGATGGTGCTGCCTGCTGAGGTTGCTGCTCAGACCGCTGTAGATGTCCAGGTGGGTGTAGCTAGATAACAAAGGTTAAACAGAAAGTTTAACGTCCACTGGCAGAGCAACAGCTCTGTCTGCTTTCATGGAGCACAAGCTTTATGAAGTAAATGGCTCACTGTGACAGTGTCCATATGCCTTACCTGTCCTCCATGTTGGGGTCTTTGATTTTGCCATCATGGTGACCGTCATTTCCTGGCACCATGGTGTTGCTGCTGGATGTTGTTCCTGAGAGGAGTGAGAAGAAATATCAAACAGGGCTCCTACAAAAATTGACAAAAAATTAAAAGTACCCTCGTTTCTGTGAGTTAAGTAAAAAGAGCCTTAACTTCTCTGTAACATTGAGGTGCGGGATGGTCTACCTGAGGTGATGGACTGTCTACCTGAGGTGTGGGGTGGCCCACCTGAGACAATGGGTGGTTTATCTTAGATTATGGGTGGTCCATCTAAGGTGATGGGTGGTCTACCTGGGGTGTGGATGATCTACATACGGTGAAGGGTGGTCTACCTGAGGTGATGGAGGGGATCTTGTAGCTGGAGGTGATGCGGTAGTAGGGAGGGTTGTCCATGTGTGTGACGGCGGAGCTCACAGGATCAGTCAGCTCCAGCTCACACATCAACTCCTCCAGCAACTGCACCGTCTTATCCCTGCCGAGGTAGACCACCACTCGCTTCACCTGGGGAGGGGCACACACACAAACTTGAAGACACCTAATCAATACTGTTTACACAGCCCTTTACAAGGTGTCTGCTACTATTAGAAAGTAGAATTTAATACTTTTTAATCACTTGGTTTGACTCTCAATGATCGAAAAACAGGGTTTCAGTTAAAAAATACCTGAGTTTTCCTATAATTTCATGACGACATTATAACAAAGAGAAACTGTAAGTGATAATACTGAATTTCTTTACACCGTAAAAATGCTTGAGCCAACAGAGAGATTAATCTCCAGTCAAAGTCACATTTTCAACAAAACCAAAAAGCAACTCACGTATGGCAGCAGGCTGGGGTCGCTGTTCACCCCTGCCATGCTGATGAGGAAGTGCAGGATGATTTTGAGGTTCTTTGGCCAGCTGTCCGCTAACGTGGTCCAAACATTCTCAATCTCAGACCAGGAGAACTCGTCCCCGTACTGGAAGGAAAACAGTGACTGAGCGACCATCCAACCAAAAACCATTAAACGATGCTTGCACAGAGTTCCTCTTCACGAAATTATTAACATGTTAAAGGGAAATTCCACTTCAAAGCAACATTAAACATGTTTATCAGTTTGAGCGGCAACTTAAGACAGGGTATCAACAACTTTTATTTAGGGCTTTTAAGACCTATTAAGACCTGTTTAATCCTTAAATTCATTTTAAAAATTACTTGTTCGTTACTGTACATTTTCAATACTTAGCTCTATCTCTGTGCTCACCACATGTAGGTAGGACACTTAAAAAAACCGAGTCATAGAGTGGAATGTACCTTTAAGTTCTTTCCATCCTACCTTAGCGGTCATGAACATGAGGTTATTGAGCACCATGGTGGTAGCATGTGGCGAGCCCCAGCCTTCCCCTCGGAGCCAGCGCCGGCTGTTCACCATCATCATCTCCCGCTCGTGTGCATCATCATACTCGTCACCGCAACCGGCCTCCTCCGGACGCCGGCTGGACGGCTTGAAGTCCACCAGCTCCACATTGTTCATCCAAGGAAGGAGGTAGTGCAGCATGACCTGTCGGCCGCCGGGGTGCGCCGTTTGGATGCGCTGGCTGACCTCTGTGGAGGGGAAACAGCAGATACAGCTTTTTAAAAAAATCATATGAAAACTGTAAGTAAAAAATTGCTCACTTTAAACAGGTTCATTTTGTAGTAAAATAAAAACAAGACACTCTACTTAATGATACTCTACGTAACTTGATGAGGTAAATTATGAGCAAATCTTTCCTGGAGCGATCACTTTTACACTACTAAACTTTAACAGAACACCATAGGTATTGAGCCTAAAAGCATCTGAACCATATTTTGTCCACTTTCTAGGGATCTCCAACATCCATGTTTCTATTAAATCCTGTAAAATACATTTTAATACCTCACAAACAATAACAAAATGTGTGATTTTTATCGCTAATTTATTTTCAGTTCCCCTTTGAAAAACATTTTGATATCAATGAAACAATGTGTGAGATAACGGTTATTATCGCTATTCTAAGTGAAAGTGTATGTGCGTGGTGAACCTGAGAAGATTGGCAGGGTGAGCTCGGGGTAGGTCCTGGCCAGCTCCTCAGAGAGCTGGTAGTACGACACAGAGTAGAGGTGTGGAAGAGGAGATGGGGGCGTGAGGATCCCGTCCGTCCGCTGGATCTCCAGTTTGTGGGCGTAACGGAAAAGCTTGGGCTCCAGGATCTGGAGTCACATAAGCAGCAGACAGGAAACCCTTTATATGTACATATGGCACAACGTGGCAGAAAAGCCACTCGGTCGCTAGGTAACGAACGGCTAACGAACAAACTTTATTCGCATATTACTGGATGTGGCTTTGACCTGCAGTAGCTGCATGGCTGCCTCGTAGATATCCCTGGATGAATCAGCCGCCTTGAACAGGATCAGATTGAGCAGCACCACAGTATCAAACTGATAATCCCTGAAAGACAAACACGTCATGGAGGATTCAGAATAAAGGCAGGAAATTAGAGGATTCGACACATAAAATGTGTAGGCATTGCAGGATTCAAGCCTGCTATATAGTCACCACAAGCGAGCCGTGCGGCTCAAGGCGTGCGCTCTACCAGAGAGCATGAGCATTACACTTAGGATCCTCCAGAGGCTTGCAGTTGTGCGTAAACCTACTATTCGGCCACCCCTAACCAATGCTCACAAGCAGATACAGTTGCTGGGGGCCCAGAAATACATGACAATATATGACCATTTTCAGTTCTTCACAACCTATAAAATGTTTTGAAACTCTGTTGTGCATAATAATTTGGAACATTCATTTTGAGTTTATTTTTGAAAAAAATACTGTTATCATTGGGAGGTTTGTTCAATAACATTCGAATTATACTCTAAACGGTTGATGACTTGAAAATTATGCCAACTGTCATTTGCATCGACTATTTAGGAAAATCATAGAAAAATGTAGTTTGTATAATATTTGGAACGCGGTGTATAGTTGCGCATTGCCGTGGCAATATTCTCCTGAAAGACAGGGGGCGCTGTGCACAAACCACGATGGGAAACTGAAAGAACCGCTGTAAACATTACAAAGAAGTCTTGAGAGAAGGATATGAATAACTACAAAAGTAAGTGAACATTACCAAGTCCTGAAGTATTAAAATAGTCCAAATCTTTTGACAGAGACAGTCCTATCTCCTTCCATGAATTCAACACCATCTGGTTATTTTTGTGTTCACGCATGAATGGATTGTATAGATTGTACCTGTGGAACTCTTCGCTCAAACTTCCTTCGGAAAGCGGCCATCTAAAATTACCTGAAGGACATGGCGCAGAGTTCCAAAAATTGGGAGGTGCGCACCCTTGTGCCAAATCGCCCTGCGGCACTGTCGCGAGCACCGCAATGACGTCATTTATGGCGTGCGCACTAAAGGACACTACGCCGACTATAAAGGAGCCTTTAGAGGGAGCAATAGAAATACATAAAGATCGATAGATACAAAGACAGACAGGCAGGCAGACCTGTTGTGGAACACGTTAGCAATGGCCCTGAAGCAGCCAGCGGCCACGCGTCTGGAGCCGGTGTAGCAGCGGTCCACAGCCCAGAACATGAGGTTGCTCTGATCCGGGTTCAGCTCCAGGAGCAGCATGACAGCCTCGCAGCCCAGTTGGTGGACCTGGGGGGTGGGGTTGGGGGGCACGGGTCAAAAACCACAGCTCAGCGTCCTGCAAATCGTCCTGTGCTGCAACATAAAGCGTCATACTTTGAAGTACTTATACTGTGTTTTAAGCTGTTCACCTTGCGGTCCTGGGAGTCCAAGATGTTGTCCAGCCACTTGTACAGGTATCCGTCCGAGGATAGACCCACATTGTCGGCGACTGGGCCGCAGCACAGCACGGCGGACATCGCCTGGAGGAAGGAAATGTTGAGTGACAGAACCACAGTGGCCATTTTGTTCTTCCCTTCGGCTCAAACAAACATGAACTACCACTGGCCGGTAACCCAGTTAAATCACTTTGATCTTATTAGAACAAAATTATAACATTTCCATACAACATTTCCGTGGTACATTACTGTGGTAAATGGTCCAAATATTAGATATGATATACAGGTGAATACTATTTAAGTTCATGCTTTGATGGTTATCGAAAACTAGAATTTGGTCTGACAAAAACTTTACGTCAACTGGATATTCAATATAGCAGCAAATAGAATGACGTATACAGATATTGATTATGAAGATAATACAATATTAAAGAATTACTGGGTTTTTATTATGTGACTTTTTTCCATTTTATTGCATCATTTCCTACTTTGGCAACTGCATAAAATTTCCTTCTGGATAAAGTCTTATCTTATCTTGTGAAATTTAACACTGGTGCTGTTATTTTGGGAGTAGCTGCAGTAGAATTATGGTAACATTGATACTGAAATGCAGTACTATCCTAACAGTACTGCATTTAAATAAACCCTATGTGTGTACCTTGAGAGCACAGTACTGGTGGCGGTTGATCTGCATGTTCCTGTCACTGTAGCGGTCCAGGGGCGTGAACATGATGCTGAAGGGCCCGGCCCAGTGGCTGAACAGCATGAACAGGCTGTGTCTGAGGGACTGCTGGGGGAAGATGGTCCTCCGCTGGTGCACTGTTGGAAGCAGACAGATGATTCAGTGTCTGATCTGCTACTTTGAGCCCAGCATCTCCACCGTTTTTTGGGGTTATTTTTTTTTGTCTTCAGAGAAACATTCTTAACCCTACAGTGTATGACGGGTCCAAGATGCCCCTGATGATTGGTTTCTTCCTCATCTGATATGCCAAGTATCACTTAATTAAGGTGTTTTTTGATGATGGGAATTCATAGTTTCTCACCAAGTTTAAATCTGAATGAATTACACGATATGTACAAACTTAGATAAAAACAAAACAAATTTGAACCTCATATGGTAATTTTGACCTGACATGCTTTCTAGGGGGATTGCTTATGTATTCTTGAGTGAGCAAATTCTCATTGGAGGAGATGGACTAAAAAAAATGGAGAAACTGTCTCTTTTCATTGGAAGACATTTAGTCATATTTGTGCCATTTTATTCAGTTTATTACCAAATTATTATTGGCACAGGGCCAATCTACACATTTAGGCCGCTTGTTTAATATCCCTGCTATAAAACATGAGCTTTTACATGTGTATTTTTATATGGCTGTGCATAGGGTACCTGGGACATTCTGGATGATATTGGCCACCAGGGCGCTGAAGTGACAGCGGATGTCTTTCAAAGTGTCTGAGTCTTTGTCGTTCTCTGCCTCCAGAAGCTGCCGGGTCAGGTCAACGTACTCCAGCAGCGTGCTGTTCAGAGAGTGGCTCTCCCCGTCCAGACCCCCGCTAGCTCTGCAATGACACAACCACAGCGTCACTATAGCCTCATTCCAGTAAATAGAATGGATGCTCGTTGACAGGGGAGTCGGGATTCAGTAATACTAAAATACAAAAACATCGGAAGTAGCAGCGTTCATACAGGTGAAATTAAGCTTCTTATAAAAAAAAAAAGCATAAAAAAAACATACTGTGACCCAGCCATCTATTCAAATTTCAAGCACATTTCTAACTTTGGCAATGTGGTATTGAAAAGACCTTGCACCTCGAGTTGCACTCCATGAAAGCTTTCGTAAACTCCATTGATTATTCAAAGATTGACATGTGAATTATTTAAATCGAAAGAAAAACGTTTGGGCTGAGGAAAATGTTCAGAGTGTAAGGCTTAACTAAAGTGGTGGTGTTTCAGAGCGTCAGTGGTCAAGTCCAGCGTTGTACTCACATCTGGCTGATGACTCCAGCATCAGCCAGCAGCTCAAATATCCGAACCAGCTGGACCCTGAGGACGTCCCGACGCCTGCGTCGCTTCACGTTCTGCAAAGAACAAGACAGTCCTGGTCAGATCCAGGAGCCATCCATCCAGCAGCAGAAGAAGGAGTCTCACACTCAAACTACCTGGAGGCCATTGGCTAAGTGTTCTAAGGGTGGACCACGCAAAAAAACATCAAGGAAAAGCAAAGTGTCCCATTCTATTTTGTTTGTTGGGTTATTTTTTAAACTGTTCATTATTTAATTTCCTATTAGGGATGCAATGGTACTGTGAGCTCACGGTTCAGATCTATCACGGTTTTGGGGCCACGGTAATTGTATGGTATCTTTATATTTAAGAAAAAAAAAGTAAAATTAAAAGTTGTAAAGAATGTTTTTATAGTAGTCTGCCACAAATAACAAGTGTAATGCTCTTTGTCTATGACTGTGGGGGGAGGGGGGAGACGGGGTTTAAGTTCATTGGTGGATTGTTATAATTTGCATGAGTTCATCTGATTGGGGGGGGGGGGGGGTGTCCAGGATAGTGGATAATTCAAATATATATAAAAATAAATATGAAAATGTATAATATTTTAAAAAGGTTTCACAATAAAAAAGGTCCTCGCTTATCAACCAAAACGCTCAACGACCTGGTACTATGAACGGAACTTGGTTGTTAAATGAGGAATACCTGTATAACTTATTGAAATAAAACCTCACAGTGAGAGCAGTGTTTGTGTGCCTTCGCTTTGTGGACCTGACATGACAGTGGGTGCGCTCCTTCTCAGCTAGGGCACCTCCCAGTGAGGGAGGGGCATAGTAGGCTCTATCTTACATGGAGGGGGAAACGTTATTTTTCCGGCGGCTACTTACAAACAACACAACAAAAAACTGTAAAACTTGCCAAAGAAAAAAAAGAAGGGCTCATCACCCAGCTAGACTCTGTTCCCTGCATTCATACAAAAGAGCCGTTCAAAAGAATTGTTCAAGAGAAGTTCATAATAAAGAGGGACATAGTCAACCCAGGGGTAATTCTTAGACTGGACACCTTGATTGATTGCACTCTTTACAAAAACGTTTCTATGTAGCTTTATCTCGTGTTTCTATGGAAAAGGCTGCGTAGCCATGCACAGTTGAAAAAAATAGATATTGCACAAAAGTAGAGAAATGCACGCGGACCCTGCAAGATTGAATAGGAAACACTGCACGACGCGCCGTGCCTGTACACTGAACAAACGCATCCGGTGGGCTTCCACCGTGATACCGTGGTTCACGTGTGGGTATTAAAACGTAGGGGGCGTACCGAACGGTTCGATAACATACTGTGTACCATTGAATCCCTATTTCTTAATAATGCAAAAATTGACAACAAGTCTTTGTTACATGCTATTTTATTGTGTTTTATATTTTGAAAATATTAAGTAAAGTTTGTTGGATTATCTTAGTATTGTGATTTTTAAATAGATTTGTGGGCCATATTTAAAACATGTAGCGGGTTGGATTAATTGCTTGCGGGCCGGTAGTTTGGGACCACTTTTCATAGGGGAAGCACAGAGTGAGATCAGAGTGGCACGTCACCTCAGGCCTTCTTTCCAGAGCTTCTTTCATGATGGGGTTTAACTCCTCGATCAACTCTCTACAAGGAAAACAGGGAAACCTCATCAGAATTTGGACTTGGACACAGGTGTGTGTGTGTGTGTGTGTGTGTGTGTGTGTGCGTGTGTGTGTGTGTACTGGTGGGTCTGGCACCTGAAGGCCACCGGGTTGGTCCTGCCAAGCCCCAGGACCAGAGACTCCGTAATGTCCATGCTCTCTGAGCGCATCATGGGAACCACGTGTTTGAACAGGGAGGAAGGGGACGGAGTGCCCACAAACTGAAAACACACACAACACAGATAATCAGATTTGATCACATTCAAGATCTTGAGCTTTGACGAGAATCAAAGCAAGTCATTTATTGTGCTTTATTTTAATTTTACATGACCATTAACTCTGCATTTTCAATAAAAAAGAAAAATCCAACATTTTTATCCATTATGATGATATCTTTATTCAACGACAAACAGATTATTAATAACAGACCTTTGAGTCGTAGCTGTAGCCGCTGTCAGGGGTGGACGCCAGCGTCTCAGGGGGGGAGCAGCGGACAGAGCCCGAGGTGGAGGAGGAGGAGGAGCTGGAGGCAGCACTGCAGCAGAGGATCAGGTAATTCCTCCAGAGCCCCACGTATGAGTCGCTGCTGCTGCTCAGACTGTTGAGCTTCTTGGCGTTGATGGGGCTGCTGCAAACATAATCCAACACAACAGCATTAGCACCACCCAAACATTACGATAGTTTTAATGTTTTGCTGGTCAGACAATACATAGGAACAGGGTGCAGCTATCGGAGCGTTACACTGAATACTTTTTAAGACCGACTTTTGGACAAAACTATTCTCTCTAGTTCAATTAAATATTGCAGGTCAGAACTATATACTTGGTATAGTGAGGTCAGTCACAGGTTGAAACAGGGCAGGTTATGAAATAGTGAACTGTTATTAGAACAGATTCCTTTCGGTCCGATAGCAAGGTAAGTGAATAGGAACTGGAATAAATCTAACCAATGCTTTTAAAGGCTAGGCTTTAGAGTATATCATTACCGTGTCTGATCACCATTAATTGATGCAATCAAAATTTTGTTGAAATTTGGGGCAAATGTTGACAGCTCTGGGTCAGACATAAATAAATGCACAGAGATCGGCACATCGGGACGTACTTGATGTCGACTTGAGGCGACAACAGCTGCAGCCGGGTGTAGGCAAACATCCAGGCGTAGTTGAGTGCAGTGGGGCAGTGTTTGGGCAGGTGCTCCAGCCGGAGGTAGCTGGACAGGCTGATCACCCAGGGGTCCTGGCCCTGCGTCACGTGCGCAAACACCCAGATGTGCGAGGGGCTGACTACGTCAAACTGGTGGCTGATGGGAGACGAGCTCCACTCGGCCAGTGTCTGCAGGTCGATGCCGCTGGGGCAGTACAGCAGGTTGGTCTGAGGAAGGCAAGCGTTAAAGCAGGTAACAGTATGAAATTTCACAAGACGGTGCAGTATCTACCAAAATACTGCGGTAAACGGTATTTCACTGTATTTTCGCCCCTTTGTTTTCTGTATATTCAATGAATAAAAAGTTGATTTGCTGAATTTCAAACCATGCATCAGAATGGGGAAGAAAGGGGATTCAAGTGACTTTGAACGTGGCATGGTTGTTGGTGCCAGACGGGCTTGTCTGAGTTTTTCAGAAACTGCTGACCTACTGGGATTTTCATGCACAACCATCTCCAGGGTTTACAGAGAATGGTCCGAAAAAGAGAAAATATACAGTGAGCAGCAGTTGTGTGGACGAAAATGCCTTGTTGATGTCAGAGTTCAGAGCAGAATGGGCAGACTGGTTTGAGACGATAGAAAGGCAACAGTAACTGAAATAACCACTCGTTAGAACCAAAGTACGCAGAATACCATCTCTGAACGCACAACACGTAAAACCTTGAAGCAGATGGGCTACAGCAGCAGAAGAGCACACCGGGTGCCACTGTCAGCTAAGAACAGGAAAATGAGGCTACAATTTGCACAGGCTCACCAAAAATGGACAATAGAAGATTGGAAAAAACGTTGCTTGGTCTGATGAGTCCCGATTTCAACTGCAACATTCAGATGGTAAGGTCAGAATTTGGCATTGACAACATGAAAGCATGGATTCATCCTGGCTTGTATCAACGGTTCAGGCTGCTGCTGGTGGTGGTGTAATGGTGTGGGGGATGTTTTCTTGGCACGCTTTGGGCCCCTTAGGAGCAACTGAGCATGGTTTAAACGCCACAGCATACCTGAGTATTGTTGCTGACCATGTCCATCCCTTTATGAGCACAGTGTACCCATCTTCTGATGGCTACTTCCAGCAGGATAATGCACCATGTCACAAAGCTCAAATCATCTCAAACTGGTTTCTTGAACATGACAATGAGTTCACTGTACTCCAATGGCCTCCACAGTCACTAGATCTCAATCTAATAGAGAACCTTTGGGATATGGTGGAACTGGGGATGTGCAGCTGACAAATCTGCAGCAACTGCGTGATGCTTTCATGTCAATATGGACCAAAATCTCTGAGGAATGTTTCCAACAGCTTGTTGAATCTATGCCACAAAGAATTAAGGCAGTTCTGAAGGCAAAAGGTCCAACCCGGTAGAAACAAGGTGTACCTGATAACGTGGCCGGTGAGTGTATATCAAAATGCGACGTATTTCCAAAATTGAAGATGTAAACTCACCTCACCTTATGTTGCCGCCGCACAATGGCAGATGGCCAAATTTGTAATTATCCATCAAATGAGTAATTTCCGAAGGCCCATTGCACCATGTTTTTTTACACTCGCCCCCATTTGCGGGAGCGGTCGCCCGCTGACTGACTGCTGACTGACTGGCCGCCAACTGCAAATTTCCACGGTCGTATCTTGGAGCAATCGGTCGCAAGTCGATTCAAATTCTCGCGACTATAGCTACTAGTATGTTGGATTAGTCGTAAGTAGATGCAGTCGTAAGTCGAGGTACCACTGTACACACAATTCTTTTTTTTTTTTTTTTTTTTTTTGCATAGTTTCAGCTGGCTTTTTGAACCTGCATATTTTGACCAAGAATTTCATGGTTGGTACACAAAATGCCTGCAAGTTGGCAGGTTTGATAGCTTTTAAAAGATTCTGCTACATTTGTTATTGTAGTATGAACGGAGTTATTTACTTGGTCGGCTCCCGTCAGGTGAATGAAGCTCTCCAGGACCGAGGCACTTAATCTGTCCATCACGTCGATGGCCAACTCCTCGTCTCCCTGGGAGGCGGGAAAAAAAGGAAGAGAAGAAGAAAAGGACAGAAGCCAATCACATGACCATGAAGCCACAACCAACCTACCAACCAATCCACAATGTCCTTATTATTTTCTCGTTCCGAGCATTATTGAAGACGGGCAAATTGTAATATTGTCATTTTCCAGTCAGTTAATCAAACTTTGACAAAAAAAAAAAAAAAAAAGAAAAGTCTGATTACAAAGAAAAGCATATTTGAAACATTGACTGGGCAGGAAGCCCGGTGTTCACCTTGACGATGCCCAGCGCGGTGTGCAGGGCACGGACCTCCTTCAGCACATTGACGGCCAGCCTGCGGGTCCCAGGCCGGCAGCTGCAAAGCACCACCAGCGCCAGCCCCTCCACAACATGCAACACACCCAGCAGGGGAGCTCGCTCCAGCGAAAGGGAGTGGCCGCCTCCCGGGCCCTGCTGTAGCAACGGGAAAACATCAGTCACATAACAAGGCTGTGTACTGTGTGGAAACTTAATTGAAAATGTCAATGTCTGAAAATAGGTGAATATTAAAACGGTATTCAAATTGGGGTCAGGGGAAATTGAGTAAATATGTCTGTATTTTATAATAATGTAATAATATCAGTTGTGTGTTGAATCCAAGCCCAGAGACTGGAATGTGATAGATATTCAAAAGGCTGAACATAAAAATGGAATAAAAACGGGATTGAAAAAAAAGTGCATGGTAGTATGTAAAATAATAATTAATTAATAAACTAACAAAATAATTTGTGACAGCTACACATTTTCCACCCTTTGTTATAACAAGAAGACAAGAGAAACTGTCTTTATTTAGAAAAAACCTTTAATCTGCGAGTGAGTCTGTGTGTGTGTGCCCATGCGTGCCTGTGCATCGTGGCTCCGGTTGCTGCTCTGCACCGCCTGCCTCCACTGGCTGATGAGCTGCAGCAGCATCTTGACGGCATTGTCTAGCAGCGTAGGGTGCACGTCCGTCACCTCCCGCACCACGAAGTAGACAAAGCCTGACAGAACATCCTCCCTCCAGTCTGGAAAGTCCAGCATGAGCGCCTGCAGTGTGGTGAAGGCCAGGCCGCGCAGCTCCTCGTCCATGTGGATGGTGAGCCTGGCCGAGTTTGAGGAGGAAGAGGAATGTAGGGTGCAGCGACACAAGGTACAGGGTTCACGGTTTGATATACTCACAACATTGTCCGCAACATTTCAATGGAAACAGATTATGAATGTGGTAGAGTATAACCATTTGAGGTATAACAATTTCTTATAGTTTCTCGTGTCGTGGATTACTTGGCCAGCAGCTCGATGAGGTCCTGTCGGCTCATTCCATCGGGGATCAGCCTTGGGATTGCAGCTACGCAAGTACGGAACAGATCGATCTTGGGCTTCCTTTCTCCCCTGCGGAGCAACGAGCCGCCCGTTATCACCGGTGACGGTTTCAAGTGAGGTTCATCGTTATCAGTCATAGTCTGGGCCCATCACTACCTTTTAGAACCACATGTCAGCTATTGGTTGCCATGATGGTCAAACAGAGGTATACTGCATTTATGTTCATTTTTTTTTAAATATGAAAAGTGGTTGACAACAGGGCAACCAGACTGCATAAGACGGTTGACAATTGCCCAAATCTGGTTGCCTGGGGCGACTTGGCAACTATTATTGTCGGGCCCCGAGTTCAATTTATGAATGACCTTGAGGTTGTGGAGCTTTCCCTTCACTCTGAATGTAAAATAGTTAATTGCTTAATTTCACAATACAATGACACTAAAAACCTATTAACATGCCACTCACGTGATCATATCCTCTGGCTCCTTGTTGGACATGTGGACATTGGTCATGCTCATGGAGCGCCCAACCTCCTTGTCCAGGTGCCGCAGAATGTTGTCCAAGGCTTTCCTCACTTGTGGGTAGTACAGCGACATGCCTGAGGGCACAGGAAGGCACATGTTTCTGTTTTTACATCTGGGTACAGGGCAGGATCTCACGATTCAATCCTATACTGATATGTTGACATTTTAAACAAAATGACATCACAGAAACAAAATATTTCAATTCATTTGAGACTATGGTGGTACTTAATTTAAACAAAAAATGGTTGCATAACTTCCAAACAAACTATCAATATTACAATATCCTATAGATTCCGAAATTGAAACAATTGGCTCAGGCGGTAGAGCGGGTCGTCTAGCAATCTGAAGATTGCCAGCTCGATCCCAGGCTCCTCCTGGTAGCATGCTGAGGTGTCCTTGAGCAAGACACTTAAGCCCTAACTGCTCCCCAGACGCTGCTACGTGGCAGCCTACTGCATCTCTGGTAACAGAGCGGACGGCCTTTCTTCTCTGAAACCAAGTACTCCCAGTGCTTTTAACGTGTGATTTTAGGTTCAACAGCAAATGCTGTGATGGCCATGGCCCCCGATTCAGAGGCAGACCTACCGATGACTTTGGCCTCTTCGTCGGTGAGGGTGGTGTTGAGGAAGATCTTTTTGACGCGCAGGGTATTTCCTGAGGGCATAATGACCCCCGTGGTGGGCATCGGAGGCTCACCGTCCTTCTGCTGGAGGCTGTCGGCAATCACCAGGAAGGCTCGCAGGCCAATGTTCATCCTCTGGCAAAGGTATATATATAAAAGAAAATTATAATAATTTCACCACACACATTACTTTTTACACGGTACGCTTAATTAGGAAGCAGACTCCATGGACTCCATGTTCCATTAAAGAGACATTCGATCTATACGAGCGATATGACACAATGCAATGGTGAAACCAGAAGTGGTTGCCTGTGCCCGTCGTCATTCTTAATCAATCGGCAGTCATTATTTGGAAATAAGTGATCGCTAATTGACCAATTAGAATCAAGTATTTCACATGTGATAAGTAGTTTTAAAGTACATATTATGCAATACATTTAGTATACAGCGGTTATTCCTGTGGGAGCAAGAGATGGAGGTCTTCAGAGACATTCAGGCAGACAGGTATGGAGTTTCACCTCTGGATTGATGGTGAAGGTTTTGTGGGATTTGCCGACACACAGGAGGTCGTAGATGATCTCCTTCATGGCAAAGTCCAGTCTCTCCTTCAGGAACACACAGACTTAGGTTAGAAATAAACACCACAGAAGGAGGTCATAAAACTGTCAATCTGACAACTTAAGACTTCAATACCTTCTTGATGGTTGTTTGAAATATAGGAATTATTTTTAATTAAAAAATAGCCACCTGACTAATCAGATTCATTGAACATTTACTTAACAAATGCAAAGTGTTCTGTGTTTATCATGGTGCAAAGATAACACTACTTTCTGTTTAAAAAAATATTGTCATGCACTGTTCCACATTAGATTTGCACTTAATTGTCCTTTTAATGTAAAGCACTTTGAGTAATATGTCATTAAGGAAAGGTGCTTATTAAATATTGTTATTATTATCATCAAAGGTTATTATTAATTAGCATGAGATTGCATTCCAGCTCCTAACGCTAATTAATGTAATTTCACATTCCCTAAAAAAAATTGAATCACAAACTTTTGAATACATCTATGGTAGCCCTAAAATCTGAATTTGTTTATACCTTGATTGAGACTTAAAACCCACAAGTGCAGATCATGAACACTATAAGTAGCTGTTACCTGAGCGATGAACTGAATGATCTTCACAAAGATGTTGAGTGGCGTGTCTCTGGGAACCACACTACGGGAGCCCTTTGGGAAAAGTGCTGAGACGATGCTGAGGAGGCGACTGGACCATGGGAGACATCAATTAGTCTAGTTCTGACTAATTGACGACTGACTACTATAGCTTCAACTACCATTCTACACATTACCATCACAGCAAGAATAAACATATTAGAAATACTGGAATAGCGCAGGACTAACCTCTGTGTGACCGTGTTGCTTTCGCATTTGATCCTGATGATGTAAACCCACAGCAGTCTGTAGAGAGACTCCAGCGCCACACGGGACATCTTGGGATCTTTGTTCTGGGAATGAGACAGGAAGCATCAGGGACCAATTCCTGAAAATCTACACCGCCTGTTACACACTTGGGAGGTTACAGCGCTCCAGCTGCTTTGGAGATAAATACACAGAAACTGTGTGGGCATGGACATTCAAAATCAATAAATGAACTGACCAGACTCTCCACCACATATTGTGTGTGTACACACGTACACACACACACACACACACACACACACACACACACACACACACACACACACACACACACACACACACACACACACACACACACACACACACACACACACACACACACACACACACACACACACACACACACGTACCCTTCGACGAAAAAAGAACCCACAATTTTCCCTGAATAATTTGAAACTCCCCAATAGTAATTGGCATCCCCCATTGCTTATTCCATATTTAATAGAAATCAGACATCAGAAATCTGATTTTGATTCAATAGAATATTTTACATAATAAAACAAAGAAAAATGGCATGGACAAAAATGATGGGACCCATAACCTTATATTTTGTTGCACAACCTTTAGAGGCAGTCACTGCAATGAAACGATTTCTGTAGCTCTCAATGAGACTTCTGCACCTGTCAACAGGTAGTTTGGCCCACTCTTCCTGAGCAAACTGCTCCCGCTGTCTCAGGTTTGGAAGGTGCCTTCTCCAGCCTGTATGTTTCAGCTCTTTCCATAGATGTTCGATAGGATTCAGATCAGGAGTCATAGAAGGCCACTTCAGAATAGCCCAATGTTTTATTCTTATGCATTCTTGGGTGCTTTTAGCTGTGTGTTTTGGGTCATTATCCTGTTGGAGGACCCATGACCTGCGACTGAGACAGAGCTTTCTGACACTGGGCAGTATGTTTCGCTCCAGAATGCCTTGATAGTCTTGAGATTTCATTGTGCCCTGCACAGATTCAAGGCACTCTGTGCCAGATGCAACACAGCAGCCCAAAAACATAACCGAGCCTCCTCCATGTTTCACAGTAGTTATGGTGTTCTTTTCTTTGAAAGCTTCATTTTTTCATCTGTGAGCATAGAGCTGATGTGACTTGCCAAAAAGCTCCAGTTTTGACTCATCTGTCCAAAGGACAGATGAGTCAAACAGCAGAGTGACAAACAGCAGAGTGACTACTTTTCTTCATTTAAATAGGCTGAATGACTGATTATAAGATTGAAGACATTTGTGATGCCAATTAAAGAAAACAGTCACAATAATCCAATTATTTATAATCTTTTCTAAGGGGTACTAACAAATCTGTCCAGGCCATTTTAGAATATAATTGATCTCTTTAGCAATAATTTATCTCTTTTCACAGTTTCTTTGCTTTACTCTATGACATACCAAAGACATGCAGGTATACGTGAGAAAATTGATTTTAATTTCATCACTTTTCAGGAGGAATGAAGCATTGTTTCAAAGTGTTGTAAGGGAACCAACAAATTTGTCCACATCTGTATACATCTTTAATTTGCAAAATAACAAGAGAAGATTTTTGAATTTTGGAAGACTAAGAAAGGAGTTTTATATTCAGAAAATTTATAAACCTTCAGAATCCATCCATCCAGAATGGCCAGCGCAGGGCCTGCATGCAAAAACCCTCATGCAGTTAGGGCTGTCATGATCATGACATAAGTTGACGATTAAATGTCATACAAACAATTGTGATTAACAAGTTTATCGTCTTTTTTGGTTTATATTATGCTACTATCCTCCTATGAGCTTAAACTAGTAGGCTGATACATATCCACCTTGTAAAGAAGAGCCTTTTATTTGGCATTAAATCTTGGACAGTAGAACTGCCACCCTGAAAAAGGCTGTAAACACGCTGAACCGGTCCACAAGGTGTTTTAACTCTCTAGCTTATCTATATAATAACGCAGTGGTTCTCAACATGGGATCCGGGGAACCCCAGGAGGACACTAGCAAAATGATTAATAGTTAAACTTCACCATCATTTCATTTAAATTAGAGAATGTCCAATAATGATTGTTTGGATCCTAGTTTCCCTTATCTTCCTAACTAGAGTATAGACAATGAATCATGCCTAATGATAAAAATATCTGATCAACAGAATTGAGATTTTACATAATATTAGTGTCAACAATGATATTGACATAATATGAAAGTGTAGAATCAGAGTTTCAAAACAAAGTATCACTTGTGGGAATCAGGCAAATATTTTGGACGCTATGACTTTATGGTTTTGAAAACAGAAGTTTTGGGAAATCAGCCTTTAAAATTTTAGAAGCATTTCCAGATTTTTGCAGCACAAAATACACATTTAGAAACACAATTAGTGCTTTAAATGGTTACATTTGGATAATGCTGTACTCCTTCAATGACTTACGGTTGAATATGTTTTTCTGAAATAATATTTGATTCATTAATTTCTAAAAATATGGGAAAATGCATAATTCAAGTATCTTTTTTTCATTCTAAGTTCATGCTCACTATACTATAATGCCCCCTCAATTATTCTGTAATTTTTAAACATTCAAATTCTGGGAATTGCTGTTTCATGGAAGCGGGGATATTCTGCGATTTTGGCGATATAATTGACAGCGTCTGCCTCCTCTTCTCATAATCCATAACGCGGATATGATGTTCTCAAGGAGAAGTGAAATTTCTTGCTTCTGGTGTATATATATATATATATATATATATTTTTTTTTAACATTGCTTATGAAAGTGACATCAGCTCTTCTGCTTCATGTCCTCTGAGTTGGCATCAGCGCAACATTTTTTATCACGTGAAGACGCGTCGTAATAACTCACAATTCGATACTCTAACAATATTTTTGACTTCACATCACTGGGAATATCGATGGGTGATCTTGATCTGCATGTTTGTATAAAAGGGAACTGTAAGATCGCCGTGTGTTCAACAACTTGTTGGTGGGTAACTAGCCTTAATATTTACCTAATATTTAGAAATCAAACTCAGTTTTGAGATTATGTTGAGAGACAAAACAACTTGAAAAATAAATCTTAAATCTTTAATTCTCATAAATCTGCTATAAACTCCTTTTGGACCAAAAAAGGAATTTCCAACGTTTTTCCACATAGCCAATAGTACAGCGCTGCACCAGGTTGGGACGTGGTGGGTCACATATGCTAAGATTGGATCCCAGAGAGTAAATCTTATAAAATGGGGTCCGAAGCCCAATCCATCTGAAATTTAGGGTCCTCGATATGAAAAAGGTTCAGAATCACTGTTAGAATGTACTGCTGAAGACTAGTTTGACATGCTTAGTCAATGTTCCATCTTGAGCTGCATTAACTGTATCTTCACATGTTTCAGAGTCTGCAAGCAGATGAAGAGGTCGCACACTAAGACACACACAGGCCAATGGAAATAAGCTGTCGATGACAAAGATCATTTTAAGATTCCCGCTGGTCAGGGTGCCTATCAGTCAGGGCAGGAAATGCAATGATGAAGGAACACGAAGAAAACAAAAAGTATAAGAGAGGAAGAAGAATGGAGTGTAGCAGTGTCTCGCCCTTCATTCCCTCCGACAGACAAAAAACACACATACACAGACTGATGCTGGAAATCACCAGAACCCACAACTCTGTTGTGCCTCCTTACAGAAACTCAGGTCTGTTCAGTAGAGAATCAGAGTCCACTTATGGACTGAGACACACAGGGTGACGAAGCATCTAACAAGGCTTCAAACACAACAACTGGAAGCTACGTACAGCTAATGGACATTCCTCCTGCTGGTCCCGCTGCCTTTAGCTGGTGCTTCTGCTCTACTTGGTTATCCTGCCCTTCTGGTGTCTTCAGCGGGATTTAATGGGCCTGTAGGCCAGAGGGTGGATCCCTCTCATAATGTCATTGCTTTTTAAGTCCCCAAAGTACAAACAGAGTTTGTCATCGGGGGGTCATCATGGGAATTTGAGAGTAGGCTTGGGCAATTGTGCAAAACTCAAATTGCAATTGACGATTTTATCGGGGAGGGGGGTGCATAGAACATAATGTAATGCAGCAAATGCGGTCTCCCCATTACAGAAGTGCCGGATTTATTATTTACAAGTGAAGTATTTACACAAAACAACCAGTCTTTACTTAATTAAGTCCCATAGCAATGGAAAGCAACGGGGAGAAGTGCTCCCCACTGTCCCGATAGTAGGGATGCACAGGTTTTTTGGAATGGGACCGTCCCTTAACTCAGTTGTTAAAATGTTTTATAGAAGTAGGAAACAAACAAAAATAAATAGATTTAAAATAAAAACACAGGCACCGGAGTTGGGAACCTACACGGGCGCACAGTGCACCGATGTCTGGAGTAGAAATAAAAATAAAAATAAATAGTTAGGTTTATGTTTTTAATTTTCCATACAAGTAAGAAACTAAAGAAATAAAATAAATCCAAATATTTCTCTATGAGATTATATTATATATTGCTATATTCTAATCACAAGATTTGCATATATAGCTGGGAAGTGAGATCTGATCACAAGTGGTTACTCAACATCCCTGAGTGGAGAGGGCGAGAGGCTTTGCTCCCTCTCTCTTAAATGCTCGTATATTTCCTGGCGGATAGAAAATAAATAAATAAAAAATGTGTGTCATCAATTTCAATCGATGGGAGTCGATAGCCTATTGACAATTGAATCGGTAATCTGTCCAAGCCTATTTGGGAGTTAAGTGTTCGGTGTTCAATTCTCTGAACGAGCTACAAAACGCCCTTACACTGTAGGAGGCTGTATCTTTGAATATGTTCAAAGCAATGGTTAAAAGCATGAAGTAGGAGATTTTAATTGTTTTGCCTTCTAGATTTCCACTTCTCTATTTTTCAAAGTGGAATTGTTTTATACTGGAGTGCTGTTGCATGTTGTGTATTCAGCAAAAAATTTTACTGGTTCCTATGCCATGTCTCGCTTGTCATAGTGATTCGATGAGACTAAGTGTAAAATAAAAATAAAATCTTGCCTCCCTTCCGTGCCTTCACCGTCCTCTTTTCCTTCCTTCCTCAATTCCCTCCTTTCCTCGCTCCCTCCCTCCTTCCTTCTAGAAAGAGGCAAGTGGGAGAGAGACAAACTCACCTGCAGAGTCTCAATCTGTTTTCGGATGCTGTTGTTAGATGGCATCTGGCCGAGTGAACGTGAGAGAGAACGACAGCAGAGACCAGTGCAGGGGAGGGAGACATGCAAGTTAGAGGGAAAACAAACAAACAAAACAATAACAAAAAAACACAAATTTAACACAACAACCCAAGGCCGCCCGACTGCATCTATACGACATCTAACAGATCAGTCGGCACTTTGAGTGTAGGGAGGTATAAAATTTGAAGAAATCCAGTGCAGTTTGCCTTTAAATGTGAGGGTGTGCTGTGGTCATTTAATCACAGAAACGTAACAAACACACAATGAGGACTGAGGGGAGAGATGCACAAACAGGGTCAAAGAAAGGAAAAATGATAGTATGTGGATTAAAGATGGCGAGAAGAAGACAAGTTTAACAAATTGTCCACAAACCCCACAAGCTCTTTCTAAATGATTGGGAGTCCATTAAGTCCCATTTTAATTTCTAGAAGACATATTATGGGAAGAATACCGATATTTAACCCAGCACAGATCATAAATTACAAATTCAATCAGATCTCATCCTACCACTCAGTCCAAAAATTGACCCACCATTAAAAAAAAGTTCATCATGTTCACGCTTGTCAGAACAGCAAACACACAGACCAGACCAGATCTCCACATCACCGCTCACTGATTACAACAGGGGGCTAAATCAACAGGAAGCTAAATCCATCCACATGATCATTAAGGGACAAAACACCCAGATCACTCTGAGATCTCTAACGATCCGTCACCATCACAAGGAAGGAAAGGGAATCACAGAGATTACATCCAAGATCTGAAACGAAAACTTCACACGGGAGATCAATGAAGAGATGAGGAGGATCAGACAGACAGACAGACAGACAGTAACACAGAGCTGAAGGAATTACCAAAAGGTCTGAGATAAGAGGATAGTCTTGATCAGCTTGTGATTTGTTTTTTGAAGAGTTTATAATAGATCTGGCTCAGAACAGCAAGTGACTCCACATGGTACATGTTTCGTTAACAATGAAAGCCTTTGTTACTCGAAACTCCAGGCATTGACCAGATGAACAGGAATAGATGGAATAAGTGTGAACTTATTTTGCACTTTTAATTTGTGAAACCAAGGTTTTTCTTTTGCTCCCATAAAAAGGCCTTTTCATCCTCGTGATTCCCCATGTCTGCCAGGCAGACACATGGGTTTGATGCCTCTCGCTGTTGATCAAATGAGTCTTGTTTTCTTACAGTAATCTTTATGTTTAGCTGTGAGTTCATTTAATCAGCTCTCCAGGAGCTCAGGAAAGTGAAAATGATATCAAATCACGTGCTGTTCTTCTCCAGGCTTTGTTGGTGACAGAAGGGGAACAACAGACCACAAAGCAGCTTGACTTACCTGCCATGATCCACATTAATTTAAAAACAAACTACTGAGCTCCAGAAAAATAAAACCAGCAGCACGGAAGGGTGGGAATACCTTGAAGAAAAATTCTAGTCACGTGTTTATTTTGCTTTTTAACCATCTGATGAGAGCAATGGTGTTTCATAACCACCTAACCTGAGTCATAAGACTTCCTAAAGTTCATATTGAATTATCAACAGATTTCAGAAGGATTTCTAAACAGCTCAGTCTGCATTCCT
This sequence comes from Zeus faber, assembly GCF_960531495.2. Taxonomy (NCBI): domain Eukaryota; kingdom Metazoa; phylum Chordata; class Actinopteri; order Zeiformes; family Zeidae; genus Zeus; species Zeus faber. The sequence goes on from NC_137193.1 coordinate 36,865,187, forward strand.
CTGTCATGTGCTGCTGTTTATCGCCCTCCCTGCTCGGCTGTATTCTAGCTACGTCTGTAGCTCAATGTTTTGGTGTAGCGTCACACCACAAACACGTTGCTCAGTTGGACAAAAATAAATAGATGGAAAGAAAATAAAAATGAGATTCCATTTTAATGTTGAAATTGACTCATGAATTCAAATTAAGACCATTTGATGTCTTTTAAGGTAAAATATTTGAAAAACTGAATTTCAAGACGCAAGACTTTTTAAAGGACCTGAAGATGCTACAGTATGAATGAATTCAGAGCAGTCAGTTCAGACTGTGCAACACTCTGTTGGGTCTGAGGAGTTGCTTAGTGATTGGGTTTCAGCGGCTACGACATCAGGATGGATACATTTCTGGTCGCCGTAGCAACCCAGCAGCCATCGACTCCTAGAGTCCCTGATATAAAGTGTTTTTGCGAAGAGGAAGTGGAGGGTCTGAGTGTCAGTACCTTAAGGTGTGAAAGGCAGTTCTGCAGGAAGATGTGCCAGTTGTTGAGGAAGAACTGCTTCTGACTGACACACAGCAGGCAGGTAACCAATGGATACAGAGCCTTGGGGGGTAAATACAGATTTATTTTAGATTATTTCTGATAAGTGATAATCAGGACACTACAAGTCTTTAATATTCCTGAATGTAATTCATGTTTCCAGAAGGAAATTCAACTGTTAACTTGATTGATTTAACCAAATCAAAATCTCACACCCACATACACTCTTTGGGTACCTTCCTTCTATCTACTTATTTTTCTTTGTTATTGAAAATGATATCAATAACTTGATTATCGATTTAAAAATAAATATTGATTCTGAAGTTTTCACATGATCTAATACTTGCATGAAAATCGATAGGAGGAGGAACATCTTGCATTTCTCTGATCTGACAAGGCGGCCCGACCCCTCTGACATTGAGCCCTGCCCCTGTCCTCACACCATGTGACGAGGGACTCTGGTAGTGAATCTTACCAGAGAGTGCTTCTTCCGTGAGCTCAGGTCAAAGGTCGTCTGGTACAGCATTTCCACAAAGTTCTTCAGGCACGGCACATTGACTTCGTTCTTCACCGCCTGCGGGAAGTAGATTGTGTCACTGTCGTTAGGGTCACAAATTAAAGGGAGACTCAAGTTTTATAGGGAATTTCACAGGAGCTAGGCTAGTTGATCCCCTCCATAGCCTTGTATTGAGCTAACACAGTTAACATGCAGTCTGTCGCTATATCTGTACTGGACAGAAAAGGATGAAATTGGTATAGACCTTCTCGTCTGAATCTGGTCCCATCTGAATTTGTCTAAGATAGAAAAAGAGCCAGTTTCCCCAAGTATCCCTTTAATCCCCATGATACACATCATGTGGTGACATCATACATACATGATATTTAAAGTCTGAATTAAAAGCCAAAATTATCGAGGATATACATTTATGAGTAAATCTTATCATGCTTTATCATCATGCTTAAACTAAAAATGAGCCGCAGTTGGAAGATGAAACAGACATCAACCAACAGCATCATGTCATGGTTTTAACAGTAATCTGATGTAAGGAGGTGCTAAGCTTTACTCACAGCAGCGACAGGGATGAGGATCTCCACAAAGAGGCCGGCCAGAGCATGCTTCACGTCCTTGTCCTTCACCTCCAGGAAGTACTGTGCACACTCCTGGAGGAAGAACCCCCCAAGACAGCACAGGTCAAAAAACACACTGGTGCTGGGTCAGAAATCACACACCGCGTTCTGCACAATACTGTCCAGCGTACTTTAGTATGTGAGTAATAAGACTGATGTCTTCACACACACACACAACCTGCATGAACTGGAAGGAGGCCTCAAAGTCCTCCACTGGGTACATCTTGACCCGGAAGAACTTCATCCCCATGATGAGGCTGATGATGCTCTGCACCACGTAGGGGCTCTGCTCCTTCTGCCGCAGCTCCTTCAGCTCTGTGATGAACTTCTTCCTGACAGCCTGAAACCTACACACCCCACACACACACACACACACACACACACACACACACACACACACACACACACACACACCCTTTGATCAGATCAGTTGGAGGCACATCATACTGTAAATCAACAGTTAATCTTCAATGATGCAGTACCATGTATAGCTGACTAAAAAACAGACAGAATATATTGTGTGGGCGTGGGAAATCTTGAAATATTTATCATCACAGTAATCCATGTACTATTATACATTGCAGGGCGGACAAAAATGGTTGCCCAGTTGCTCCAAGCAGCCAGGTCTGGGCCATTGTCAACTATGTCAGGCCATCTGGTTGCCCCTGGTTGCAACAGATTTTCATGTCTCTTTTTTTTTTTTTTTTTTAAAGATGACCTATTATACTCCTTTTCAACAAGTTAATATTGGTATGGTATCTGAAATCCCCACTTTGCTGACAATACCACTTCGATTATGCATTCAAACCATTCTAACATGCCTCGAAACCATCTTGTTCTAAGGCTGTTTCTGTGTGCCGATGTCCCGCAAATCAACACATTTTATTTTGGGTTTTTTTGTTTTTTTTTTGTGTGTTTTTCTTTTTTCTTTTTACGAAAGTTTAAAAGATGGGGAAACTCACTCGACACATATAACAAACAACAGTTTTAGGATCACTAAATACCTATAGTTTGTCAACAAAGTAAGCTTGTTTTCGTGTCGGCGAGGCCCCTTGTGTAGGGGTGGTGATCAATTTGCATCTTTCGTTTCACTGGCTATTGTTCCAGAGTTTATTCTGAAACCCCTCCCACAAACAAAACCCATGCTTGTTTCTGCCCATATAGGTTTCACAGAACAAGATATGCGAGTCACAGTACTATCGTTCGCCACAACACTTCCTGCTCTGTAGATCTGTAAATAGATCTTTGATAACAACTATGACGTTGACGAGACGAGACAGGACTAAAATATTAGTGGCGCGCACAATTGTGTGTATGTTCCTCAATTTCTTTTCCCCCACAATCTCTCAACTTATTTTCAAACGTGAGTTATGGATTTAGTCACCCATTGTTGAACTCAGAACAACAGCAAGAAACGCCATCCCACAGTTCCTTTGATGCACACATGCAGACAATCCTTCGATATTCCATGTGATGTCAAGTCAGAATGTGAAACCGTTTTGTTAATTGAGGTAATAAATTAACCTGGACTACACCGGGTATTTGCATGGTAAAAAATGTTGTGCTGCAGACACAAAGAAGAGCTGACGTCACTTCCCTACAATTTTTTTTAAAGAAACGAACACAAATAAATACCAGAATCAACAAATTTCACTTCAAAACATATCATCTTCGTCTTATTATGGATTATGAGAAGAAGCTCTTTTATATTGTGGAACTGGCCGCTGGCAGTGCGAGGCAGCGGGGTGCTCCCAGAAAACACCAACTCTCAGAATGCAAAAGGCTGGAGAGGTATTTGCATCCTGGGAAATTCTGTCTGGTGATAGATTTGAAAAGTGAAAGATCTAAAAAGTGTCACACTTTTTAAAACTATCGTTGTTAAAAAACAATAACTACAGGAAACGGGAATGTTTATGAGTTACAAAATCATAGAGGGGTTATGCTACTATAGTGACCATGAACTTAGAATGAAATAAAAATTACATAAACTTAAAGGACTATTACGCATTTTCCAATATATATATATTTTTTTTAATAAATTCATGATTTAAATAAATATTAACGAAAAATAAATACAGAAAGATACTAAGGGAAATAACATACATTTTCATGTGTTATCTTTTTTTTTTTATACTCTACACACTTTTAAGGTGGAGGTACACTTAAAAAGAAGTAGGAGATTTTGACCAAAAGACATCTCCAGAACAAGATGAGAACAAATTGAAACGGTGATCTGGGTTCTTGCGGTGTTCTCCGGGTAGGCCCCTGAGGCCAACTTTGTCTTTTGTTGCGATTGGCCCAAATGGTGTTGCCAACATTTGAAGCATGATTTATATAAACCGTATCTCCTCAAATATAAACCGGTACTCAAATAAAAACCGCCTAAAAACTGAGCCTAAAGCCGAGTCAGTGTGTGTGTGTGTGTGTGTGTGTGTGTGTGTGTGTGTGTGTGTGTGTGTGTGTGTGTGTGTGTGTGTGTGTGTGTGTGTGTGTGTGTGTGTGTTTTTTCTCCTCCAACGCTGCACCGCGCCGGGAACGCACCCAATGCTGTTTCTGTGTTCTGGTTTAACTGTGTTTTATTTTAGATCTCGTGTTTTTGTTAGCTTCTGTATGATACAAACATTTTTAAACCAGGGGACGTTCTGCATCAGATCAGGACAGTGAATTGTGTAATGGAGAGAGAGTGATCTCTGGTCCACCGTGCGTCTTGGCCGTTCCCTTGTTTCTGAACAAAAAATTATGTTGTATTTATGTATGTCAAAATGTATTTATTTTGAGGAACATGGCACCCCGATGGCAATTGATGTAAATAAAATCCCTGGTCACTTTTTGAGGAAATATGGGCCCTTCCAGTAAATGACATTGAGTTTGATTTCACAAGTTTTTCTTTTTTTTCATCTTGATGTAAAGCAAAGCCACTGCTACCTCCTTTCACTGCAGAGATCTTATTAAGTATCCTCTGTAATGTTCTCCGGTGGTTCAAACGGCTTTTGTTCTTGCGCCTTTTTAAGTGTCTAAATCTCCACCTCGACCCACTGACAATGAGAGGTAGTCCATTGGGGGAGTGGAGTTAACCTGCCTCTGAAGTGTGAAAAACTCTGGGCTCTTTAGAGGCATTTTCTCTGAGAGGAGTTTAAGTGCGCTATTTGCACTTTCAAAATCTGTAAAAAATGAAAAATGTCCTCGGCCCCACTTGATGTAGGAAGGGGCTGCAAATCAGAACGGCTTATTTTACCACATTTTCTGAAAAAGACAGCTCACAAAAATCTGACTGGGTTGTCTTTCAGTTTGTGTGTTCGGTAGCCAATCAGAGAACCAAAAGAATGTGCACAAGCTCTGAAAAGTGAGTCTTTCATATTGGTCCCCTTTAAATAAGCACGGTTTACCTCCATATGTTTAGAAACTTGTGCCACGGAAGTGACAACACTGAAGTATGGATTGTTTATATTATATGGTATCATTATGACTCAATTATGGAATTCGACTACCCTTTTGTCAGTCTTGGCAACCAACAGCTGACTCATGGTTACAACATGACAACCATTTCAGAAAGTTAGTGTCAGGGTCGGCATTGCGGGAAACGATCCAGAAACATTACTTTGACTGCGTGAGAACTCCGATGACTTCGGCGTACAGGTCTGCGATGATGTGCACGTTGCCGGTGTTGGGGCCGGAGTACCTGCGAGGAAGAATAACGTCAATTAACTCAAATAATCACTGTTATTAATTAATTAAGTAATTCAATGCATTATTTAATAACATAGTAAACATATTAATAACATGATAAAAGGTGACAAAACCCATTACATATTGCATTCCTCAATGTTTTGACATAACGCATTGCTACATACTTTGCATCTTAACACACAGTGGTATTTTTTCTGCATTATCTTAATGGCCTGGACACTCATTCACCTCACAGCGGAATGTTGCTTTAACTACACAGAGTAATCAAAGGTCCAACCTTAATATGGTCAGTAAATGCAGAGTGAAAGTCATCTGGACATGTTTTGTTTTGGTAACACGCAGCTCACACACATCAGCATGATTGACACCTCTGCTCTCCCCAAATACTGAACAAGTTTTGGTATTTGATGCAAGTTTTAACTAAAAAGATCTTCGATTGTCACAATGAGGGAACACAAGTGATGGAATGTCGTTTCCCACAGTGGTAGAGGTGTGTTCTCCACGTTGTTCGAGTCTGAAATGCACTCGCTCATGTGGGCATCACCAGCCAACAGGAGACTGCATTTTTAAAGCATCATTACTAAATTGTTCATAAAGCTTGGAAGGTCACCATGAAAACAGATTTCTCAAAAGAGTCCAAAAACAGAACAAAGGAAGTGTGTGTGTGTGTGTGTGTGTGTGTGTGTGTGTGTGTGTGTGTACACGCTAACCCCTCTTTGTGTTTAAAGTGCTTGAATGCCAGGTTCAGGACTTCATGTACTAAAGCGTCTGGTACTGGATGAAGAGGAATCTATGATGGGGAACACAAGATCAGTAGAATACATGTAAGTCAATGAAGATATTCTTTAAACTACATTTTTAATTTTCTAAATGTCATTTTCTAAACTTTACACTTAAATGCTTCCCAGTAGTGAAAGTTCAGCTGGGCATGAAACTGCTCACCCGTTTTAAAACTTCCACTGAGACTAAACAGAAAATAAAATCTATGGCCAGGTCCCTGCGCTCAAGCAGGAAGTCTTTATCCCGGTGTTGTTCGTCTCTAGGAAGTGAGAGGAGAAAGATGGATAAGAAACAGAAAACAAATTCACAATACATTGATCAATTATTTGAGTATGAGATTAGATCAGGGATCTCAAACTCATACTACCTGGGGACCACTGAATTACCCCCGGTTTCACTTGGGGTTTATCATATATTTTTTATAATATTCCATGTCATTTTATTTTATATTTCGAAAAAATTCATTAAAAAAAGTGTATATGAATAAAGCTTTGTGATTTTAAATTACCTTTGTGTACCACATGTAACAATATGTCATAAAACACATTATAAACCTGTATCTGGCTGCAATAAATTGTCTCACTGCACTGATGTGGCCCTGTGCCTGTAGTTTGAGACCCCTGGATTAAATAGTTAAATATAAAAGTGTCAAACAAAAGGTTAGTTTTCACGATGTCGTACCCTTTGGACTTGGTGCTGGAGCGAGGCCGGTACTCGTAGGACTCGTCCTCAGTGCCGCTCTGCCGCCGGTACCAGTCGAACAGCGTGCGCAGCAGCGACGGCAGACAGTGTTCCGCTATGGAGCTCATGGAGCTGAGTAACTGGAGACATGCACAACACGCCGTCAGAACCTCAGCGTCGTTTTCCTTATTTGAACGGTTTAGAGTCTACACAAGTAAATATGACGTGTGTTAGGTGACATGTTGAGCACTGTGGGGCAGCGCTGAGCTATGAAGCGGACACACACACACACACACACACACACACACAGATCAGTGGGAGGCACATCATACTATCAACAGTAAATCTTCAATGATGCAGTACCGTGTATAGCTGACTAAAAAATAGACAGAATATATTGTGTGGGCGTAGGCAATCTTGAAATATTTATCATCACAATAAGTATATTGAATTTGAAACAAAATCACAATGAACTCTCACATGTCAAAGCTTATTTAATATCTAATCAATTCTAAATGAAACACTGTCAGAGGAAACCACTTGACTCTCATTTACTGCAAAATACGCGAAACAAACATATGGAATTCCAACCTGGTGTGTGCGTACAGTGTGTACAGAGCTGTGTGATGGATAGGAAGCAGTAGTTATGTAAGGGCTGAACTGATGGAATTGGAGCATGGAGCTTCCTGCTGAGAGTGACACAGCAATTCTCTCTCACTCTTGTGTTGTGCTGAATACGACACTCTGCGACGGCCAGATGTATTGTTTAAAGTCCGTCCAGGCAAGAGACTAGCGGTTAAACTTTTTAAGCGGAAGATTGAAATATGAGGGCACTGTCCACCACAAAATAAAATCAATTCTAGTCTTATTGGATTTTACGAATTCAAATTATGAAGTTTAGCTGCAGGCAGCAATAGACGGGGTCCAATATAGTCGTAGTATGTATGTATTACAGTTTTCCGGGTTCTGTGAAACTCGCTCTGTGCACGAGTTACAATTTTCCCGAGTTTACATTGAATTGGCTCCTCTGGTCTGTTGTAGTGAATAGGGGTGTCAGGATTCTCCGAATCCACGATTCAACTTTGATATTAAGGTCACGATTCAATTCTCCATTTAAACAGATGTGTTTTTTTCCCCAGCAATGGCTATGCCATTATTAAGTCCTTTCGCACATTGTTCCCGGTAAATTACTGTGATAACTTTTCTAGCAAGGCTAGTGATTTTCACTATTCACACGCAGCTACATTCAGGAAGATTTCCGCCGTGCACCTTTTCACACATGCTGGAGTAGACGGGGCAAGGGACAGTCCAGCAGAAGTCACCTGGTGTGATCCCATTCCGCACCCCCCCACGCTGAACAGCGACACACGGAGCAGCAGCGCATACAGCTCATTCACTTGCGCACCCAAAGAGGATGTAGGTGGACGTAGCACGCAAATATAAAAAATAAATATGCCAATGAAATACATCCTGAAATAAATAAAATTAATATATAGATGAATGTAAATATACGCCCAATGGAATGGCGAAGGCATACCCAAGCCCGCACGCGGAGGCCGAGGTGGGGGGGCAGACGCTGCAGACGCTCGCATACTCACTCTCACCCCCATTTGGAAAACAGTATAGTTAGTTTTTCATTTTGACAACTTGAATAGGCTATTTAGGAAAACCGTACAGTTTCTTAGAACGTTTGAGAAGGCCATTACAAAAAAAGAAAGTAAAAAAAATCAAAGATTTTTGATTTTCTGTTCATACAGAGAGGATGAGAGGACAGAGAGAACGACAGTCGGTAATTTATTCAGCACATTTTAACATTGAGGGATGCAGCGCAGGCACGCAGCCGTGCACAGCTCGCCCAACTCCAAGTCCGTTCAGAGCCGGGAGAGCTGCAGTCAACCCCCCGGTGTGTTTTAGTTGTTTTGTTTGGAGGAATGGGGCATGGAGGAACTCGTGCCCCCTTCCTCTGTGCTCCCGTATCATATATAATTCTCGGAATCTGTCTGTATGTATGTGCTTTGATTATCTCAACAACCGTTCATCCGATCTACTTCAGACTTCGCAGAGGTATTGCTGGGGACCCAAGGAGGTGCAGTGACGAATTTGGTGCAATTTGGACACACGACATATGTAATTTATCTATAATTGTATTCTGTATGTATGTATGTCCTTCGATTATCTCAACAACCGTTCATCAAATCTACTACCAACTTGGCGGTGTATTGCTGGGGACACAAGGACGTGCAGTGTCAGTTCGATTTGGTGCAATTTGGACAAGCATAATATTAATAAACTCTCAATAAACAAGCCAACAGTGAGCCGCTCTGTGCAGCTGGGGCGATTTGTGACATCATCATCCAATATGTGAAGCACGAGAGGCACGCCTGGCAAGCCACGCTGTGCTCATTGCTAACATGAGGCCAGAGGAAGTGCTGGAGATGTGACCCGAGCACGTGACCTTCAATGTCACAAACGCTTACGAGAGCAGGAGACCCTGCCCGACGAGTAGAGCGCCTGACAATCCACATAAACATCACTAAATCATTGACTGAAGAAACCTGGCCTTGACAAATCTACTGACGTTCTTATATGCCTATATTTCAACATTCGATGCTTATTATTTATTGCAAAGTAATCTTGCATTTTGGTAAACTCGTGCCATTTTGAATCGGCGTGCACTGGAAGGAATCTGCATGTCTCTTGATTAGCCCGACAACCTTTCATCTGATCGGCTTCACACTTGGCAGGTGCATTGCTGGGGACCCAAGGATGTAAAGTTTCGAATTTGGTGCATATTGTACATGCAACACGTGTAAAATATTAATAAACTCTGAATAAACAGTGATCCAGCGGATTGTTGTTGTTTCTCCAGAAGCCCTTGAACATAGGATGGGAGACAATTTCATATCATCCCCTAACTTTCACCAGGAAAAAAATGAAATCCAACAAAATATATATATTTTTAATTATTATTTGCGGTGATGGTGCTAATGAGCTCAACCCCGCGGTGACGTCACGTGAGCGTGATATTACGGTTATTGTCACAGCCCTAGCTGCATGTGTCGCCCCCAAGAATTGTAGTTAAGAAATAGCCTTTTATTCTTTAATTACTTTTTTCCCCTATATATATATATATATATATATATATATAAAATTATCTTTTTTTCTTCCCTTTCTTTCTTTTTTATGGTTTAAACTGTTAACTTATAGTATTAATTGGTCAAAACTCTTATTGTCTGTTAACGGTTAAATGGTAATTATTAACATCCCTATTCATGATGATGCAATGCTACCGAACGTCCCCCAGGTGGAGGGTGTTGGGAGCTCCCACTGGGGGTTGATAAAGGACGCCAGAGAGCACATCTTCATCACTTGGACTCACCTGATCAAACTGTGCATCTTCCCCCCTCTGGAGGGACCGGGACAATGGCTTCTCCTGTAGGGGGCAGTGGAAAGGAAGTGTGTTAACAACCCTTTGTATCGAAATCAAATTGAAAACATTGAGAATAATTCACGAAACAATAACATGTTCGCAATTTATTTCTATATGAATGTTCCCAGTACTCACTAGTGGTTCAGCCATCACCACCTCGATCTTCTTCTCCGCCAGCACGGCAAACTCCGCAAACAGACTCTTGATGACAAACTCCCCGGGTTTGAGCTCGGGGTCGATGGTGATGCTGGACATGGCGGCGGCGGTGCGTTTCTCCCACGAGAGGGGAGTCACTGAGGAAGGCCCACGCCTTTTACTCACACTGCTGCTGACCGGGGCAGAAGCTGGGGGGGCAGGAGAAAAACCATCAGCCATCAACCAGTTCAAAGTATTATCCAGAATGACAAGCATTATCAATTACCAGAGTTAAATGAATTAAATGTAGGGCAGGGCGAATTGAAATTGAAATTAAGATATCACATTATGGAATTCAAGTTTTGTAGTCTAAATGAATGATGAGACCTAAGAATTCTCACCATATGAGGTGTAAATTATCTGAGGTCAAATATGTGACAGCGACTACTGTTTTGGGTCTCGAGTAGGCCAATGTCACTTTTTATTTTTTTACAGCTTTCAAATGTGTCCTACATTGAAAACTGAAAATATTTGAAGAAGATATGCTTTTTGAATGTTGGTACACCTAAATTCCTCTAGCAGAGGAACAGCCCCTCAAACATCCTGAAGTTTTTCCACACTTCAGAGGCAGGTAATGGGTGAAACCAATGTGTAGTTAACGCCACCCCCAAACACTCCCCCACTGGACTACCTGTCATCGTCAGTGGTTTAAAGTGTGTAGAGTATTAAAAAATAACACTTGAAAACATATGATACTCTCCCAAGTATGTTATTTATTTATCTTTTGTTAATATTTATTTAAATCATGTTCATGCTCACTATAGTGGCATAAGTCCTCAATTATATTAAAACTTCTAAACATTCCAGTTTCCCTGCCTTTATTCTTTTAAAACAATGATTCATTCATTATAGATTCAAAACAATCATTTGTGTCTATTGACAATGACGATGTGTTGCGTTTTGTTTATGGGGTTTCAAACTAAACTCTGGAACAACAGCCAGTGAAACCAAAGATGCAAATCGATCACCACTCCTACACAATGCACCCCAGATCGAGACACAGAGACGATAATAAGCTGGTTTGGTGACAAAATGTTAGTATTTGTTGATCTCTGAAACCTTTTAGAACACTTTAGAGTTGATTTGCGGGACTTGATGTTTGCCGACTTGCTCCCCTTTTCACCAGACGCTGTCACATATTCGAGTTTTAGACGGATGTACTTTATATTACCATATAGTTCAATGTGATGAATCTCAGCTAGATTCTTTGAAGCTTGGAAAATACAAGCGGTTAAGAGACTAGGGTAAAGCAAAGAGGACATAGACAAAACAGTTAAACTGTACTGACAAATTCACATCGAGACTTCACGAACACAATTCATATTCATACCAAATATAATTCTACCATGAAACAAGCTGTGGACCCTGAAAAATCTTAATAGCAGTCATGTACTGACATCCATATTAGCCTGTACTACAGAGAACGCGCACTCGGCTCTAAATAGATTCCAAATGTTGCTGTCCATGGTGCTGTTGGAAAAGTTTAAGAAATGAATTTGAAATTTCATAGAGGCAGATGTTAAGTCATGCCATGCTTCCCAAATATGCATGCTAATAGTCATTGAAGGATGCAACACAAAACAAGGTATGGGTCCAAAAAAACGAAAGATTGAGAAGTGGTATTTTTGCCATTTCGATTAGTTGATGTGCAGCAAAAAACGTGGAATACAACATGCATAAAATGCATGCAGCAAAAATGCACTTGGCGCTCTAGGAGTTGTAGGGAGGACTCGTTAATCTACGATACTTTAAACAGTGTCTTAAGTTAAACAGCAAACAAGGCCCAGCCTGTAGGAGTAGATCCATTACTTGTCAGACACAGAAATAATAATTAGTGTCCTTGTAGGCTTCTGGGTTGATTTTATCAAGCATCACAGAAGTAGGCCATTAAATGACATAAAATGATTATTGATATTTCTTAAAAAGGATAACAACCAGGTAAATATAAGTGTTTGCCAATCCATTTAAATCTCAAACAAGAGTTTGCAAACACAAAATGTGACACCACTTCAGATGTGGAACCAAAGTTACCACAGAACCATGCCCCCCGATGTTCTTAAGTGTGGTTTGTCCAGACTTTCGCCAATATGCAGCCCTAGTTACATACAGTAGTCATGTAATTAGGAGGATTGAGGACATACAAACATACAGAGAAAGGAACGGGCCAAAAAAACAAACCAAAAAAAAAAAAAAAAAACCCACAGCTAGAGGCGAGAGCAGTGAATGTGCACACAGCACCTTTTACTGTTTACCCAGGCTTCCTGCAACACATTCCTTCTGGGGTCATCAGGGGAACATAGTGCAATACTGACCCAATAGAACCATCAAACCCTGTACTCTCTGAAGGTGCTTGGAAATAGTCATGTCCCTTTCACTAATAAAGCACTAGCATTTGGAGGCTAAATGTACCGATATCACTGAAGTTTGGAAGTGCACCAGGAAAGGATGCACAGATGCCACTGAGGTTTGGGACTGAACCAGGTTCCCTATAGAGTAGAGGTAGAGGGTGGGGTGGGGGTAGTTGGGGGTGCAGAGTATAATACATGTAGAGTAGAGGTAGACACTGTTTCCCCCACAACGTATATTTCTTCCTTTTTGAGTAAACCTGTTATGTTCCAGGACAGGGATTTGTCTGCGATAGCCTCTGTGACTATTGGTATTAGTAATCATCAACACGAAAAGAATCAAGTTTTCAAAATATTGATGTATAACTTATTGCATAAGTGTCATACTTTGAGGACAAGGTCACGGCTCTGGGCCATATCTCCAAATCCAACAGAAACCCTTTGTGTTTCTTCCTGGCCGGCAGTGAAACGTGGTGTGCTCCAAAACTTTAAAACAATAGAAGGGAGTTCCAAGTGTGGCAGTGAAAATTGATGAGTTTTTCAGAGGAAGAGAAGTTCCCACCCAGCAACTGGTTATGAGCAACATAGCAAAACACTGTCAGCAGGTCCAAGACACAGAAACCTGGACTGTAGTGCTGAGAAAAATATGCAAAGCTGCTGTACTACAAATATAACAGTGTGTGTGTGTGTGTCTTTGTTTACAGAGTTCCACCAACACCCCTAATGATGATGTCACACAGCGAGCAGCCAATCACTGATTTTCTCTCTCTCTCACTCACTCTCTCACTCAGACACACGCACAGCTGGACTGCTGACTGGCTCAGACATGAGAAGCACGGCGCCATTTGTACTTTTCCATTCAACAACAGTAACAAAGAAATACAAGGCATCTTTTACCCTTTTTGAAACACTGAAGTAGAAGACCAAACTCCCTAGAGTCACTGAAGACTGACACCAACACGCTCACAATTCCATTTAATATCAATATTCCATTTAACGCCTTAGTCGCATCTCAACCCAGAGCCTTCTTGCTGTGAAACAGCAGTGTTTACTAGTATTCGGCCGATATGGGTTTTTAAAGGTCGATACCAATATTTGTTTGACTAAGGCTGCCAATACCAATATTCTGTACCGATATTCAATGTCATTAAATTCAAAATTCTTGAAGCCAAATTTTTTTATGGACAAAGTGTAATAAAAAATTCCAGGATATATTACTGCCTTTATATGAAGAATTCACTTTTATGATTTCATTTTCATAAACAGAATGTGCAAAGAAAATATAATTGCATATACAAAATAAAAGTGCACGACAGCTGTAATCAGACTAATCAGCCTTTTCACACATTTATTTTTTCTTCCCTGAGAAAGAGACAAGAGCAGCTCCACGGAGCTGCCTGCAGGACACTGCAACCTCACAGGGTGGCTCCACCTCGGCCGAAACACAGCCAACCCCAGGTCCACACACGTCCGCTCCCACCATCCAGGAACAATGGAGCACAAAAACATGCACTGCGTTGGTATGCAATGCGGTGTGCACGTGTGTTCATTCCTCCCTTTATATGCCCTGGCAATGCCAACTCAGCCATTGTGTATTAACATGTTAAGGCTACAACATGTTAACACCAGCCCGCTCTTCAGCAGGCCGCTCCCAAATACAAACAAAGAAAAAACTCAACTCAAGTTTAAACTAATTTGGCAAACAGCAATGACGGCACACCATAGTAATACAGGCCCAATTCAAAAGGAAAGACCTTTATCCGAAACCAACATGACTGAGGACATTGTTGTGAGCTCTTTATACAAGATTATTCCTGAAAAACCTATTAAAAAATAAAATAGGTTGAGCAATTCCAGGAAGTAAGTCAATTGTAGACATCAGAACTAAGTGCATGTGGTGCTCGGACATTTTGGTTTAAAGCGAAGTGAAAAGAGTGGGACAGCAGGTTGGCAGGGCGGCATGGCCTCTGAAACAAGGCATTAGGCCTCTTTGTCCGAGAGGCCCGATGCACAGAACTGGCAACCAGTGCAATGGGGGGGTACTCATTAATAAAACAGAGGCAAATGGGGGGGGGGGCGGGGGGGTCCTTTTTTACTCAACGGTGAGAAATATTATGGAGGAGTAAACTGCTACTGTTCCACTGCCACAAACTTAACTGATAATGGGAAATTCCACACCATCGGCACTCCAAAGAAATCTAAAAAGGATTTCTTGTAATGGTTTGAAATGACAATTTAATGATCTTCAAGTTGCAATTGGTGGAGCTGGGCAATACTGACAAAAATCAACCCTCACAGTATTTTTGAATTACATATACATATTTGAGAAAGTATCCACAAGAAACATTCAGAATACAGCATGAATGTCATGCTCCTTGAAGACAACACTTAACTATATCACAATATTATATCAAAATCCCAGATGACATCTGACAGCTGATACAGAAATCCTACATTTCCTACAGAAATGCTGTGTTTCAAGGTCTGGCTGTACAGTGTGCAAATTAATTGTTTATTTGGCAGGAATCAGCCGTTACTACTACTTTGAACTGTATAAAAAGATATGCTTTTAAAGCTTGCATCAAAACTGTGAGGTCAATTAGAGAATGCTTTGCTGCCCAAGGACATCTTCCAAAAACAACAAAGAGGCAGAATTTGAAAGAGAGAAAGCCGGTGTGTTGTGGTAAGTTCAGACTCTTACAGTACAGTACTTCAGTACTGTCACTGGCATCATTCGATGACAAAATGTAATGTAATTGCAGAGGATGACTTCCCCACACAATTTAATATTAACTAACTAACCAACTATGTAAACAAGAATCCCGATGTGTAGATAAATACCTGAAAATGGACTAGGACCTTTTAAGTTGGAAATGTTTATTGTTGATGATGCATTAGTTAGTATTAAAGTCTAGGAGTATCTGTAAGGTCACTGAAAAGCAGGAGAACACTAGCGATATAGGAGGCTCATTACGGGAGTGGACTAGAAGACAGATCAATAACAGCGAAACATTAGCCATCCCAAAGGATCGGAGAAGGAGAGAACGAAAGCAGAGCGGAACGGAAGGTTAGGAAGAGTTGGCCTCACACAGTGTGTGTGCAGGTATCAGAGTGATAAATGTAATACTTTAAGACCATTTTTAAAGACATTACAACAAAATGTCTCTCTCTTATGAAGTAAATCATTGCATGTAAGTATGAGGCCAATATTATATATTTGGCACAGAAATAGGTTACATCATGAAGATTCTATGATATTACTATTATAACAATTTCCTTTAGGTCAGATACCAAGGTATGTGATAAGGAACTACAGGTACTCGTCACTTAACAACCTACTTGTTTAACAACCGTTTGGACTTACGACCAGGCTGTATTGTGCGTTGCGTGCAATACCGCAGCGTCTCAGCATCAAGCATCTCATCACCGTTCTCAGTTTCAGTCTCGTTCCTGCAGTCTGTCAGTATTCACTACACTCGTGTTCGCAATCGCCACACCCCCTTACTGTGAAATAACACGGGTCCTCGCTCATCAACGAATTCGCCTAACAACCTGGTTCTAGGAAGGGAATGGTCGTTAATTGAGGAGTACCTGTATAATAAATCTAATCATGACTTGAGACAGGTAAACAATGCTTTTCTTGGATTTCTCTCTACAGGCAAGTATGAAGGTAAGTATAAAGTTAGTGGGTTCATCTAGAACAGGCAAGTGTAATGTAAGTATCAACGTAAGTAGGTAGGTAGAGGTAGGTTTAGGATTTTGAGATGTTGACTGACACAGAAGAGGTAGGAAGAGATGCTGTGAACTCTGAAAATTGCAACACAACTAATCTGGTCCCAGTGTATTGCTGCCTGCAGCTATATTGATGATCATTATTATTATTATTATTATTATTATCACCATTGTTATAATCAATAGGGGTCCAACCAGAATGTTTTATTCAGATTTTCAGCATTTTCAGGTTTAAAGAGTCAATGGGTTCAAGTTTTATCCATATCGATCCGCATTTGGAGAAGGAATATGTGAAAAACCGGTATAAATTTTGAAAAGAAGTAGAATTTTGAAAAGAGTCAATGATGCGTTTCATGTACTTTGAACACATCAGAAAACTAGGATCCGGAGAACGATAAATAATCCACAGAAAGTCGTCACCACGTCATTGCGTCACTCCGTCATCGTTGCCCCACACACCATTACAGTGGGTTATACCAATGATAAACCGTGATTTACAGCCAACAAGCAGACGGCTGCTTATTTAAACTTGTGCTGCATTTCACAGAACCGGGAAAATTGTAATAGGTACCTAAACGACTAAACTGGACCCCATGTATTGCTGCCTGCTTATGAACTCATTACCACCACTAAAATTATTATCACCCCTAAACAGCAGCAGTACGGCAGGCCCTTATTGTTATTGTAAGAGGAAAAATAACCAAACATTCTGAATTTTGAAGCCTAAAACGATCTGGAAAACCAACTTCTTCATAACATGTGAACACGGTTGAGGTCTTGTTTGAACACCACTGCCACAAAGACCTTGTGGTGTAGGTTTCGTCCAAATCAATCCATATACGGGGACGATATGAGCGGATTTTAAGACCGACGTGCTAGTGTGCCAGTCCAAAATATGTCCCACCTAAGCTAAAACTATCCAGAAGACATACTTCTGCATAAGCTAGAAACACAATTGAGGGGTCGTTTAAATCGCTATAAAACAAGGATCTCGTGTCTTAAATTTCAACCAAAGCGATTCACATATGAAGCAGATATTAGTGAAAAACCAAGCAACTTTTACCCAAAATATTCAGTTCTGGTTAACTGACACGTCACACGTGTCGAAATTGAAAGGGATGAGATTTACAGTAAGACTGTTTATGACCTCATCATATTATTTACTATAAATGTACAGATTCCGATTGAGAAATGTCCAGTTGGACCATGTCCAGGGTCTGTAGTGGTCCGAGTCATTCTGTACTTGTTCAACGTTACCAAATTATCAATTTACGTGTATATTTAGATAGCTTCTTACCTGATAGATGTCTGTGGATCTGTTCTATTAGTTTTTAAAATCCGTGGTCCACATTACTTTGCCGGATGAATGAAAAATACAATAAACAGTAATCCACAGGGTTCTTCATGGCGTTCACTGGAAAGCACTCAAATGTGCGACTGAGTGAGGGGTTCAAATTCCAACCAGGCATCGGAAAACTAGAAGCGGTGAAATGGTAATTACTAATAGAAAAATCACAGCGTTTTTCGTATTTCATGGAAATGTAACATACTGAAAATGTAATTGAGGAAAACGCAACTAAACTTTAGAAATAAATTACCTAATTTAAACGATTATTGTAAATCTACATAATACGGCATCATTGACGAGATGACGACTGATCATCTCCCATCACCGATACTGTGGATACTTCAATGCATTCAAGGTAAGATAAGAATGATAAGATATTATTGAAAATAAAGAACTTGTTTGAAATACACATGTATAAACATTTTCCTACAGCTAAACTTAACAAACCTTAATGAAAAGGCAGAAAGTGTTTGTAATATTAAATTATTTCATAATAATTATAATTAAAAATGATTGTTGAAGTGACAAATGTCTGCATTACAATATAAACAAATAAGATATTAAACTGAATTTCCAGTTGTATATTAATAGAATAATAACAATAAAGTGGTAATTACAAATAAATGTATTTATGTCTTTTAAATTAAATATATTTATTATTATTACGAAGCGTAATTACTGAAGTTGTTTTTGTCATTGTTACAGACCGAAAAGTGGCAGAAAATATAAGACAATTAAGACTCAGCTATTTAGAACAGCTCAGCTATTAAGAAGAATTATTTTGAACTGACCTATCTTCATAATGCTTCATGGAAATGCTTCATACATAATGCCATGAAAGTTGCATACATGCAATTCCATGAATGTAATTATGTTACGTTTACATATCCAGGTCACTTTGAAGGTCAGTCACAATATTGTTAAATAAACTATGGACGCAACTAACCAACGTAAGTTCACAATGTTTGATGTCTGTACAGTTAATAAATTGTGATGCATTTCACATAAAATAAATAACTGCAATACGTACCTAAAACGAACAAGCTGGATCCCATGAATTGCTGCCTGCAGCTTTATTTATTATTGTTGGAATTATGTGTAAGGTTACATGAGGCTGTAGTAAACCACACAGAAGCTATTATACACAAAAATTAATTGAATTTAAATGTATTCCAAAGCAATTTATTTGAACTCTAATGGAGTAGAAAAGAAATCATCAACCCTTGAATATAAAAACGACTCATTTGAAATCGATTAAGAAATGTAAACATTATAGTGCTTTATATCCATAAAGAAACGTAACTCTCTTGTTTACTTGTGATGGTTTACAGGCCAGTCTTATATATTGACGTATTGCAGCTACGGGCCAAAGCAGTGCAGGGTGGCAGGGGTAGTACAACGATGCTCAGTGATTGCAATCATGGAAGCGCTCGTTGCGAAAAAGAATAGAAATCCCCAATATGGGATTATTTTGGTTTTAAACCAGATGCAACTGAAAGCCAAAGGACGTATCTGTGTCGTTTTTAAATCATCATCAGGTGATTCATTTCAGTGTGGCGCTGCACGAATAGAACTACAACTCCCAGTAGCTCTATGGTGGCACATATTATATACGCCAGAATAATGACCTCTTATTTTTAGGACCAACACAGCTGTTTCACGGCTGCTTCTCTAACTCCAACTGCCAGTTCATATTCACGCATGCTTTAAATTGGGCTTTACAGGTTAATTATTTGCTGAGTTGAATTCTCCAGGAGGCAGACCATTCAATTAGCAAAATTAAAGGGACAAAAATTGTGCAAAAAAAAAAAAGCCCAAAAAAAAACCTGCCGATTGGATTTAGCCAATCACCGATGCCGCTATATTCGTTCAATCGCTCAAGCCTAATTGCAGACGATCATGTTACGTTACATTGGGTTCAGCACAAGCTATGGAACGGAATTTGGATCAGTACATGGATCGGTGACGTCAGTTCGATATGAGTGAATGATGTCAGTACCGGCACCCGATAGATTTTGGGATATTGGCCCCATCTCCACTCATGAATTCTAAAAACAATTTAATCACTTGTATATCAAGGCCTAATATTTATAAAAACATGTTCTACATTTTAAGGCAGTCTGCAGGACCTGGAGACACCCTGCAGTTGAAAAGTGAGTGCAAAAGAGAAAGAGCGAGCGAGAGAGCAGCCGTCTGTAATCAGTGTCTGAATCTGCAGATGCTCATCGAGAGAAATATTCCCTGCGGGACGGAGATGAAGCACATTACACCCAAGGACAGAGTTAACTTTGCAGCTACCTGCATGCACATCAATTCATGTTGCCTCCACCCGCTTCAAACATACCAATCTGTCTGTCTGAGAATGTCTGAGAGTCCAGATAGGAAATGTTGATGCGTGGATGGCGGGCGAGTGTGCACGGGGGTATGTACTCACTGCTTCCACTCCAGGACTTGAGCAGAGACTTGATGCTGATCTCAAAGAAGACCGAGTCCTGCAGGCTGATCATGATGCTGCTCAACGATCAGGCTTCAAAGAAAAGGCACTCGTTTCATAAGCTGGTTCTCCAGCTTTTCATGAAGCCCAAAACTCCACGCACTCTCCCAGAAGACACCTCATGTAACGCACGTCCTGGACCTGAAGTTCTACCCCTTGGCATGCACTGGTCGGCATTCTGCAGGGGGACACAGCTGGCTCAGTGCAGGACAGGGGAGCTGCCCGGACGCTCCACCCCGACGGCCGACTCCCTGGCCCCCATTGTAGTCCAAAGTGAGCAGAGCCAGAATGCTGCGGGAAAACTTTTCAGCTCCAGTGGGAGACGAGCGGTAGCCGAGCAGCACAGACCAAGTCTCAACAATGCACACTAATTCTCTCTCTCTGCTAGCACTGTCAGCTATTCTCTCCCTGTGTCAAACTCCCTCTGCCCCCATTCGCTTGTGGAAAGCCCCTCCCCTTCTCCAATATGAGCGAGAGAGAGAGAGAGAGAGAGAGAGAGAGAGAGAGAGAGTGATGTCATCAAAATGCTGCCAGCGTTGCTTGGCGGTGGTTCAGCGATGCTCACGCATGTCAGGACTGCTACTGTTCTGTCCAAACTACACTTTCTGCGAGCGCTGCAGCGGGATTGATGCGTCATCCCTGACTGCAGCAGGACATAATTAGAGCGTAGAACAAAAATAATAAAAGAAGCTGAAGTGGAACAGCACAACAAATCTACATTCCTAAAAGTAAATGTTGCTTTCACATTAATAAACGCAGACTAGGAGTGTAACAATACACTGAAATCACGGTTCGATAGTCACAATATTTTTAACAGGGAACAATGAACGGAAACAAATAATGACTGTAGAACAGCACTTGACAATAACAGTTGCCCAGTTGCCCCAGGCAACCAGATTTGGGCCATTGTCAGTCATCCAGTGTGGCCTGGTTACCTTCGAGTCAACCTACACGGTATGCCTCGCCGTCTGGTTTAGAAATCTTTATCTCACAAAGAGACTGACAAAGAAGTTTGCTGAATTTTTATTTAAATTTGAACTTTATAATTGTCAGTCTCAGCAACCAAAAGCTGATCCATGGTTACCAACTTGGCTAACATTTCTAAAAGTTGGAGTTGGCCCAACTGTAGAACATTCCTTCGACATTTCCTATAGTTTATTCTATTCATTTTCCCTTCTTGTATGCCTAAATACCATCTTTTTCATTAAATAAATCAGATATTAAAAGCAGAGGATAAAAATTCCAATGCTCTGTTGTATCTTTTGCCTGCTGACTCCATGCAGGAGGCAGAGCTGCAGATGCGTCTCCAGAGTTATTTGTCCTTTGTCTAATTTAATAACTTTTTATCCATTTCAGTCTTACTGCGTCAATGGAACACTATCATAGAACTCTATACTGCTCTTTGTGTCGGCCCTGAGTGAACATCAGTGTCAAACCCTGATTTTGGTTTTCTACATCTGTGGTGTCAACATCAAAAAAGCATGGTTTGATTGGTGATTTTGTCCTCTCCTTAATCACATGTGTAAAATAGCGCAATTGTAAAATTTGGACCTGGAAGGGTGTTCCGTTGCTATCATATTGTCAAATCATTCTATTTATTTACAATGTTTTATTTTATCGCCATCTTTTTTAACTTTAACTATTCTGTGAACTTCTGCTGCTGTAACACCTGAATTTAGTCATGTTTGAAGTTCCTAGTGTGACCTGGACCCAGCTCCTATTGGAACTGTAACAATAATGTCACAGGTTCTGCCCAAAAGTCACTATAGACAAACTAAACACGTGCACAAGCATGTAGTGGAAGCGCACTGTTTGTGTGTACATATTTTTTAAGCTTGTGTTGACTGTACCCTTTCCTGCTTTCAAAGGAGATCCACATGAGAACAACTTATCCACGGTCAACTGCAGGATTACGTTTATTAACAAAATATTCTGAGAAAAGCACAGAGACACTGGAGTAGACAAAAGGCTGTTGTCTCCCGTCGGCGGAGACTCTCTGCTTCTGCCTCAGCCTCTCCCTCTGTCACATGACAAGCCCTCAACACAAGTTATGCAAAACGAGGCACAGCTCATTGCAAATAAACACTGGACAAACGGCTGCTTTGTCGCAGCCCGGACAGCACTAAAGCCATGTGGGTTTCCACTGGAGGCGTGGAAATCTCAACCTTTTATTAAAAACACATAGGAAGCAGATTTACGCTTAATGCGCACATCCAAAATGAATCCTGGAATCGTGCCAAAGTTGTTTGTCATGATCATTTCGATTAAAATGAATCAAACCTGACAATGCACAAAAGGTGTTTGTGTTTCGTGTCTATTATTTAGAAATAGCGGTTGTCTTGCCCTCTTATCTCTGCTAGTTTTATATTCAGTTATTCGTTTATGAAGTTATTTTCCCTACAGCCCAAATAAGCTTGTATGAAATGTTTCTCCTTTGGACAAAAACAAGTCAACCACTAACGGAGCTTTACACGTCACAACTAAGTTCACACAGCATGAAACAGCACAGGCATACGGGTCTGTGTGCAACACAGATACATCTTTACACCTTGTTTTGTGTAAACCAACTTCCTTCATTCAGGAATGCAGAGAACTAACCAACAACATCACTAGATCTGTCAGAGTTATTACATAATCATCCAAACGCAATTATATGAGATGATTGCCATCTTTCTGTGAACTCCTCTCTTTCCATCCAAATTTAAAAGCCATTTTAAAATGATGTTAGAAATGTAGCAATAATAATAATAATAATAATGTGAATCAGGTGAGTTTCCATCAGTTGGGTTGAGGAAAATTAACCACCCAAATGTTCCAATCTTCAAGGCAAACAAATGATCTTCTGCAATAGGAAGACATGAAATATTACAAGTTTGGTTTTATTCCATGGTGGGATCAACATGGCGATTAATAAATTGTCAAAAACAAAAGTTTATATTCTTAATCTTATTGATTTCTCTCCAAAGATCAGGGATGTCGAACGATCGTTTTTAACAGCTGACTTCCAGGAAAGACAGGAGACGAATGATCAAATAAAATCTCCTTTCTAATGGCTGTTTACGGGAGCTACATTCACAAAGTGGGAGTGGTGACTGAGTAGCTGTTCATCCCTGGAGCCCACAGAGTGGACGATGGGCTTCCTGTTCGAGCCGTTCTGAAGAGGGAGGGAGTCACCAAAATCAATAAGGAGCTGTAATTCTATCCCTGGCCTCCCTGGTGTTGGTCAGGCTGAAGAGGATGCACAGTTAGACCCATTACAGCAGCACATCGCAGCATCTCCCTTCCAGCCAGTTTGTGTGTATATAAAAAGAAAAAAAAAAAATGTATCCACTTTTCGCATGGTACTCCGATTCAATTCCATTCTTTCATATTTAGAATTTTTTTGAACATTTTAAAAAAGATACATTGTTTGGAGCATTTTCTGCTTAAAATAAAGACCACCATATTCATTGATTCATCTTAATATTTAATTTATGTATTGGAATTAATTTGTTGCGTGACATTTTTGTCATGCAAGTCAGATGGTATACTGAAGGTTTGCAGTAATTCTCATTATGTATTAAATGTCAAAATATCAATATAGAATTGTAATGTGAGCCATCTCTTCAATATCAGATGGCCTGGACTTGATTTTTTGAATGTGTATCGAAATCAAATCGTCAGCTCCCAGCTAATTGTCAGCTCTGATGTTTAATACTGTTTGAGAAATTTTTTTAATGCCGTTTCAAGTTAGTTCTTCTGCAGCAGCAAAGAAATCTAGTTTGTCTCAGATCTAAAATGCATTGAAAAATTAACATTTTATTAAACGGACGACTTCATAAATTCTCATTTCTGATACGCCAGAACTGTTGTGACAAATTTTAGATCTTATCTTCACATCAAAATTAACCAAAATGTGTTTTACAATATGGGAACATCTTAATCTTCTTCTCATTGCATCAAATCAGCAAAAAATCTCGACATCAAGCCTTCGTGATACAATATTTAGTCAGTAGATGGGACATTCAAAGGCCATGAGATCCTAAAACATTTGTTTTATCTAGTCAGTTGGTCTGACATAATTTAAAATGATCCTGTAGTTTAATGTGATTTGTTATTTTTATATACATTTTTATATTTTACGTTTTTATTACTATGTATATAGAGCCAGCGGCTAAGCTAGTATTTCCAGGTCATGTGTAGTCTACAGTCTTTGTATTGTTTTATGATGCACCTTGGTCCGCGTGCAACAAAATTTCGTTCGACATCAGGAATTGTACACCCACTGAGCACTGTATTAGGGACACCTACTTATTCATGGAATTGTCTAATCGGCCAATCGTGTGGCAGCAGTGCAATGCATAAAATCATGCAGATATAGCAGCTTCAGTTAATGTTCACATTACCCATCAGAATGGGGAAAAATGTGATCTCAGGTCTTTCGACTGTGGCATGATTGTTGATGCCAGACAGGCTGGTTTAAATTCATCTGCTGATCTCCTGGGATTTTCATGCACAACAGTCTCTAGAGTTTACTCAGAATGGCGAGTAAACAAAAAGCATCCAGTAAGCGGCAGTTCTGTGGACGGAAACGCGTTCTTGATGAGAGAGGTCAACGGAGAATGGCCAGACTGGTTCGAGCTGACAGGATACGGTAACTCAGATAACCACGTCGGGTTCCACCTCTGTCGGCCAAGATCAGAAAGCTGAGGCTGCAGTGGGCACCGGCTCACCAAAACTGGACAGTTGAAGGCTGGAAAAATGTGGCCTGGTCTGTTGAATCTTGATTTCTGCTGGGCAGTGTCAGAATTTGATGCCAACAGCATGGATCCATGGACCCAACCTGCCGTGTGTCAACAGCCCAGGCTGGTGGTGGTGGTGGTGTAACGTTATGGGGATTTTTTCTTCTTTTTCTTTGGGCCCATTAATACCAATCAACCATCGCTAAATGCCGCAGCCTATTTGAGAATAGTCGCTGACCATCTGCATCCCTTCATGGCCACAATTTACCCATCTTCTAAAGGCTACTTCCAGCATGACAATGCACCATGTCACAAAACAAAAGTAGTCTCAAACTGGTTTCATGAACATGACAATGAGTTCAATGTTCTTCCTTCCCAGTCACTGGATCTGAATCCAATAGAACACCTTTGGGATGTGATAGAACGGGAGATTCGCAGCATGAATGTGCAGCTGACAAATCTGCAGGAAATGCGTGATGCAATCATGTCAACATGGACCAGAAACTCAAAAGGAATGTTTCCATCATCTTGTGGAATCAGTGCCAAGAAGAATTGAGGCTGTTTTGAGAGCAAAGCGAGGCCCTACTAGGGGTGCAATGGATCACAAAACTCACAGTTCGGATCGTATCATGGTTTTAAGTCACGGATCGGATCATTTTTTCGAATCAGCAAAAAATAAAAAAAGACAAATAAGGAACAAATATAGCTTTGCTTTCCATTTACTCTGTAAAGCACTTGAAGCAAGGAACTTTTGCCCATGGCCTTAAATGAAAACAAAATACAAGACATCCAATCTTTAAATAAAATCCTAAAATATATAAAATATGCAATACTCAGTTGTTAAATTAAAGTGCAATATGACATGCATGACACCTTCTTTCGTTAAACATGGTAGTGAATGTAAATATATGATTAGATCCACCCCCAGTAACTGAATTTAACTCCCAATAAAAAAAACAGTATAATGTTGAATTTCCCACGTTTATAACAACCTAAACTTCATAAAAATCGATTGAGAATTAAGTTACAGTCGATTTTGTAGAGTTGTCTGCATCTCTCAATACACATCGTTTTTATTTACGAGCACCTCTTTATGCTCCAATATGGCGGATGCGCAGACGCATAGCGGCGCCTCAGAGCAGCTCAATCACGACACTTTGTAAAGTATCAGCGACACAGTACGACGTACCATAAAGCAATCATTGCGTTTCAGAGTAAAACACAGCTCGTATGTGTCTTGAATATCTTCAAGACGTGGTCAAATGTAAGGGGCGATCCGTACGGACCAACTATATTCCATTAGACCGCACTGAGTGTATATTGTAATAATGAATGATAATAAAAATCTATCTGAATCTGATAAAAGATTAACAAGGGATTTTGAATATATAAGCAGACGTTGTGATACTTTAGTGTAGATATTGCATAAAGTCCCCAGTGACTGCTGTGATTTGTTCCATATCATCTGGGGTTACCAGGGAGTTTCTTTTGCACACATTGCATTGTCAAGTTTCTACTCATCTACACAGAGGGAGCAAAACAAAGGTACTTTGCAAAGATTTGCCGTCCAAATCCTGAGAGCAAAGCCGTCCAGTGTGCTGGACTCTAGAACCTGGCCCACAGTGAGACCATCGTCAAAATGTAAAGCTTAGGAAATGTCAACAGTGTAACTAATTGATTTTTTATTTTGGTATAATAAGGAATACCAAGGAAATTGATGAGGGAATCCATAGGGATGACCCTGTTTTCCCATTTGGTGCTCTGTCTCAGCCAAGCAGACTCCATGATGGTGTTTCCGTCACTAGTTTTTGAACGTGTAGCACAGGCTAATGGCGGTTTCGGAAAGCCCACTGAATAAGCCTGTCTACACAGTCTGGATCTAAACAGTCACGTCATTCATTACAGTGCTCAGTGACACCCAAACCAATCCCAAGCTGGCAACCTGCGGCGCCCTTTAACCAAACAGTGACCAAAGCCTCAATTGCTCGCCGGCCCAGCGATGTCATCGTGCTCCAGAGAGAGATGACAAATGGCGGAAAGGAAAGAGCAGCACCACCCAGAAAACCAACTAGATGGCAAGGAATCCCTGTGTACTTCACTTCCTGTTTAGAAAATAAAAGTCCATCCTTTCCTTCATTACTCCTTCCACTCACCATCAGGAACCCTCCGGCTGCCAGCAGGAGCTGCAAAGGACACTTTTCTAATACGGTGGATGTGTCCTGGTTGAAAAGGGGGGAAAAAAATGACAAAAGAACATATTTACAAGTTTTATTCTGGGTTGATTTTCTGGATGACTGATAAGTGGCGGGTTGACCTGAACATCATCTACCCACACAAACCCACAGTGTTAGGCTTTGCGTGTCCAGTCTGATGGACACAGCGTGAGGGCTGAGCTTTATAGAGGACCTTGTTTATGAATTCAAAACCCAACTGAGGTTCACTGAATTATGTCATGTAAAATATGATATAAGCCCGAAAACTGTTACTTCCAAATAAAAGGTGCTATGGAGCTCATAGTGACACAATGAATTCCTAATTTCATCGATATAATGAACTACAATTTTCATTATACAATGTACCCGTTATATCCAATTACTAGATCGAAACACAGAAAATACCACTGCAGTTACACAGACTGGCCTATCCCTATGAAAATGAGCATGAGGTCAGGTAGGGTGTATAGGCGCGCACACACACAGTGTTGGCCAGTTTACACTGCTGTCTGAGTGTAGCAGGGAGGGTTCAGCCATCTTCAGTTCAGTCATCAGCAAACAGAACAAGCGTGTTCTGACAGGTATCAAAGCACACAAAGCCACAATGAGACTGTAGTCGTGTAGTGATAGGATTTCTATATGCGCACATGCACACAGCTACTTTACTGTATATCCAATGTGCTAAATGGCTTCAGTAATCAGAGCTTATAAAAATTAGCATTGGCCATACAGTTCACACAATGTCAGGGCTTCCATTTTATTACACAAACTAGTGTTAAAAAAAAAAAGGTGAAATATGCAACACAAATTCTAAAAGCAAGCAAGTCCAGTCTGGATGATCGTGTGACCAAAAGACGCCCTCCAAAGTCCTTTTAACTATAGCTGGTGAAAGGCAGAGAGCGTTAGCATAGTATTGTTTATTAAACGAACTAGACTGAAAATACTTTTGTAATGTTGGAGGGACCTTCTACAACACGCATGTCTTTCTACAACTGACATTTAACTAAATAGCTTGGGTAGCCGTGGGTTAATATACCGTGTATGACATCCTAGTTCAAGAATAAGAATAATAACTGTGCGTAATAGACTTGGCTTGATCCAAGGAATCCATGGACGCACAAATTTTGTTCCTACAATAACCGGATCAGAAGTTATTAGACAAAACGTAAAAGTGGTCGTTATAGCGGCACCATCTGGCCGATCCCATTTTTTGCGTTTCCTAATTTGGGAATCAGAATCAGAATCAAAAATACTTTAATAATCCTTGGGGGAAATAACTTAAAGGAAGGGAAGATGTTGAACCTATCTCCCAAGTTTGGTGTACGTGGGTTAAATGTTTTCTGAGTGCCGGGCACCTTCAGCGGAGAATGATAATAATAATAATAATAATTATACATATAGTTGCAGGCAGCAATACAGTTTTAAAGTTTTCTGACGCCACGGTGGATTTTGAAGGGCTCACTGAGTCTGACATTTCAGTGTTTGAGGGACGCACTGATGACATTTCAAGGATTATTTCCTCTTCTTTTTTTCCCCCATTAATCCAGAAAAGTAATGTGGACCACGGATTGAAAATATCAATCTAACAGATCTACTGACATCTACCAGGTAAGAAGCTATATTAATATACAAGTAAATTGATAGTTTGGTCATTTCTAAACACTACATAGGGACCCATTCCACAACGCCCTGTGGACACCGTCCAACTGGACATTCTAAATCGGAATTTGTACATTTATAGTAAAAAGTATGATGACGTTGTAAAGCGACTTACTGTAAATCTCATCTCGCTCAATTTCGAATGACACATGTGACATGTCATAATTAGAAATACTGAATATTTAGGGTCAAATTTGTTTGGTTTTCCCACTTATATCTGCTCTGTAAGTGGATTGATTTGGATGAGATATAAACCACGAGATCCTTGTTCTCTAGCAGATTAAACAACACCTTCACTGTGTTTCTAGCTTATGCCGAAGTATGTGTTTCAGACAACTATAGCAGGGTTTGACATTTTACTTTGACATACTGGCATGTCTGTCTTAAAATAGATACATTTTTGGTCGGTTTTTCGCTAATATCTGCTCCGCATGTGGGTCAATCTGGATGAAACTCGGACCACGGGGTCTTTTGTGACAGCGCGGTTGAAACAAGAGCACAAGCACTCGTGCTGTTAAGTGTTGAGTACCTTTGAGGCGGATCCGACTAAACATAGTTGAGCTAGTTGCAACTGGCTCAAGATGATCTTCCGCTATGGTGTGTCCCATTGCAAGCAGGCCCAGACGCTTCATACGAAGCAGTTTGAGACCTGTGTCTCGGGGCAGGGCCCCTCCGTGGTCTGCCAGCCCCTCCCCGGAGAGGACAGTGGGGACCAAGCTCTTTAAGAATTCCATCCGTCTCTCTCCGCAGCTTCAATGCAGCTTGCCGTCCATTAGCCTGTGCCGTGCCGTCCTCCCACAGGAACTAATGGCCAGCTACATCTCCATCCACAGGAACTACTGGCCGGCTACATCTCCATTCACAGACCAGTAAGCGTTGGAGAGGCGAAGTCCACCTGCTGCCCAGCACCTGTTCAGTTGGTGCTTATTAACTGACTGGGACAATACCGGCCACACTTGCTAATGCTCCCTGTCCAGGGTAGCAGCGGAGCCGCTGTCTAGTGTACCGGAGACCTTCTGCAGTGAAACTCTACCTGTGGAGGCACAGGGAAAATAGACATTGCACTCTGCTGTGACAGTGGTGTAATCAGGAGTGGGCAGGGCCATGACTGTATCCCAGGCACTATCAGGGTGGAACTACAACATGTTCCACAGCAGATAACAAATGCCTGGGTCAGCCAATCACAAGAGATGTCACTACCATCAGCCTCAACCTGGTTTCTTGCTAAAGGCAGAGTCACAAGTATTCAACCATTTGTAGGTTAATTTACCTAGTCATATTTAGGGACGCAATGGTACACAGCATGTTATCGAACTGTTCGGTACGCCCCCTACGGTTCAATACGCACACGTGAACCGTGGAATTACGGTAGTAGTCCACCAAATGTGTTGACGCAGTGCACGGGCGCAGCGCAGTGTGCCGTAAGTGCACACTTCCTATTGAATCCGCCGTTGGAGCTCCACTGGCCATGGCACCGTGGGGGGTCCACACAGAGCCACACAACATTTCGCTATTTTTGCGCAAAGGGTCTATGGTTTTCAACTGTGCGCATCTACGTAAGCCTTTAATATAAACATGAGATAAAACTACATAGAAATAATTTGGTAAAGAGTGCAATCAATCAAGGTGTCCAGTCACATTTCATAATGTTCTTTACGTACTTATTTCGTTCCATAAGGATCCTTATGGAACAAAAAACAATCACACAGTTCCGACGCAGGGACCCCATTGCTGGCGCGCATCACTAGCACGCATATTGTCTGTACTGTCGGAGACAAACACCGGTGCATGAATTTGGCTCGAATTACAGCATTTCCTTTTTTTATTTTTAATTATTATTTTATTTATTTTTAAATTTGTATTAAAAAAATTTTTGACACAAAGACACCAAAACTGTACAGGTACCATGACACTTAAATCCTGATACATACCGAACTGTGAGCCCACTGTACCGTTGCATCCTGAGTAATATGCAAGTAATGCTTCTGGCTCACTTCATCACAGTTACAGTATTAAAAGGGCTTTACAGGGCCACTTGTGCAGAAATTTAACAAAAGCCAAGCCCTGGAGCTTCAAACTGCCAAGCAAATAATTAATGAAAAGCACTTAGGCTGAGGATACACTTTCTGGGTGATATTTCTGGGTAATATTGCAATATTAAGAAACATGATCCGTACATGGTTAAGGTGACTGGTGCTCAGCTGCCATTGGCCAAAGCATGTGACAATAATCAACAGTCTTTTGTTGGACTATGTTGGCCTTTGACTGAATTTCTGGAGTCTGGTTAGTGGACAAAAACAGACAGAGGTAGAGGTTTACTTAAGTAAAAGCACAAATACCCTGAAAACTGAAAATTACATTGATGAGCAGTTTGAGAGATCCAGCCCAAGATTAATTTTTTTAACTAAAGTAACAACTGTGTTGGAAATGTAGTAGCTTTCAAATGTAGTGGTGTAATAGCCGTAAAGGTCAAAAATCTCCAAAACTGAATACACTCAAGTACAGATACTTGTGATTAAAGGCAGTAACAAAGTACTTGTATTTCGTCACTTCCACAGAGACCACTGTAAACAGCACCGTCTCTGTGTCAAACCCATGAAAAGTGCACCAATTTCATGAAGTCGGCCACAGCAGAGGGGTTGAATTCACTGATAGCACTTATCAGGGACCGAACTGGAGCAAATGTTTACGCTCGCACACCAACAGATTGCCACACAAACACTTGTTATCTTGCGTGCAAAAACTCTAAAGTCACTACAGGCAAGTTCGCCTGACACTCCACCTCTGTGCCATCGGGCTGTGAGGCGGGGCAGCCAGTCGATGGTCAATGGAACAGGAAGACGACAGACCGCTGTGATGGGTTGCACAGCTCGTACCTGCAGAAAACCTATAATGGTTCAAATACACAAAACATATGCAAAAAAATCTGGTGCTCATTATACTGTATGTACAAAACTAGATTTGACAATGTTCCAAATTCAACAAAACAAATCTTTACTGCTTATCTAGTGTCCACCTCTCTATCAAAGCATCTTTAAGACAGAGCTTTATGGCCAATGTACCACTAAGAAAACACATTATGCAACACAGTCAGCAAGGAACTGTACAACTTTGTTTGAAAATGCAATTATGCTTATGGACATTTAGAGTATTAGCACTCCAGTTTTTGCAGGTCTAAGCAGAGTTCCACTACAAGGACGGTGACTGTATGTGAAATCAATGGCTTAGCTTATCCTTTAATGACAGAATGGCAGTCAGCTTGACGTATAGTCAGGGTGTCATTAGAATAGGCAATGGCAGAAAAAAATAATAATCCTATTGTACCAATGGTTCCAACTTCATCCAGAACAATAAAATAACAAGTTACTCTAATAAATAATAATGTGCTTAGGAAAGGCAACATTTATGTTCATTAAGGCTGCAACTAAGGATAATTTTCATAATTCATTAGTGTTATTTATTATTTTATGTGACCATTTACACAACAGAAATATGGTCAAATCAGGTAATAAAGGTGGATAATTATGGTGATTTGAACCACAGCTTAATATTATCCAGTAGTCTAAAATATGTTTCTTTCAATGTATAATGAAGGCATTCATGTGACAGTGAAGCTGGATACAAGCTACATCTCTAAAAGAGATTCTGTCAATTACTAAAATCAAATTTACAAATTTTCAATCAATTACTGGATTAATCAATAGATAATGTTCATGTTACATAACGCAGGTATAAGTTGGCTTCTATTTTCTTCTTGTTTTATTATTGGAGAATAAAAGGAAGAAGTGGAGGCCAGAGGCTTGTGACAGATCGTCTGGTCTTCAAACGGTCAGTGAGAGTGCTTGACACTCTGGGCAAGGCTCCTACAGGCTGTCACAATCAGGAAATTGTAGTCGAAGATTAATGTTATACAAATAGGCCTTAATGCATTCAAAGTAAATCTGTAACATAATTTTGTTAAAATATCCTAGATTTGATTATTTGCGTTCTGTCTGTGGTTTTTTCCCCTATTGGTCCCGCTTTCCCGACAAAAGAAAAATAAACACTGATCGGGCACATGCAAGAAGTGAAAGGCAGTCGTGGTGAATTAGCTAAAGCAGCATAGCTAGTTGTGGTCAATGATGTTTCAATATGGATGAACATGAAAAATAACCAAAAAATACCCCCACCACCTCAAATGACCAAAAATAAATAAAGAAATAAAATAATTGAGTAATTAATCGAAAACAAGAGAAAAGGACAACAGAGAAAACACAAAAAAGGGAGAGTTTCGTTCGATTTATGGAACTTAGTGTAATCCACCCAGCACAGACAATCTTAAGGACCGTCTCTTACAATTTAATTGTCTTTATCGTTCATTTAATGCCACTATTGCCGTATATGCTTATAGTAGGATAATAATGCATGCATACCAATTGCAGAAGTGCCTCCATTATATTAATCATAAATATTAATTTGCCTCAACCCATCTCATGAAAATATGCCAAAGTCATTTTATTCAATGAAAGACTTCAAAGATTGTATGTAATTAATTTGGTATTTGGATAATAAATGATTGTAGAATGTAATGATTTCCCAATATGATGGCGGTCTGCTCAAATAATTGCAATCATTATATAATTGTGACATCTCTACACAGGGGCACCATTATTCATCTCTCCTAAAGCAGGGCATTAACTATCACGCTATAGGAATACACAATACAGGACTGTAGATTCAGAAGTAATTTAGTATAGGAATATTCTTCTGAGAAGTCAGCAAACAGAACATTTCTTTTGAATATCGAAACAAGGGCCATTTGGAGGACAGTATTGTGACAGTGGTGTAAATCAACTGTGTTGGTGGTGGGGTGGGGTTGTCAAAAAGTTTTAAAGGAAGTGCTCACACCCTGAAATGATGTAAGCGTTTCAACATACAACACAAGAAAACAGCCAGAGTGGAGACAGCGCTCACTGTGTGTTGCCCAGACAATAAGGATCAAATGAATCATAATGAAAGTCCTTCCCATCACTTATTCTCTTCTGTTTCTGGGTTACTAGCCAGTATTGCTTCTAGTCTGTACAGTGAGCTCAAAGTGGCAGACAAATACTGTAGCAGGCATGCCCTCTAGAGGACAACTGGAAAACAGCGCTGTAAGCGCTACACAATGCTTCTGTTGGGATGTCAAAGATATTTCTTTTCCACGCCAGGGACTGTTACAGTTAGCATCGATGTAATTATGGGTCATTAAATTCAGTCTACTGTTTCATAATATATTACAACAAATACAATGTAAATATAGATTCAGGAACCAGTGAAATCATAAAGGAATAATAAAAAAAAAGTACAAAATAAACTGCCATTAGAACGTTTTTTTTTGGTAGACATGGAGCCGCAGCGTCGGCCATGCTGCTGGGCTAAAACAATACCCCAGCACGGGACGCACTGATCCCAATCAGCACAGGAATGTGAAAGAGGAAGCCCTGGGAACAATGTGCAGCGTTCCTCTGTCATTCTGGTTGCCGCCTGGCTCAGCCTCCTTCTGCTCTCAAAAGCATGAGAAAACAGGAAGACTAGCAGGCCCAGAGCCTGTCAACCAATCAGAAGGAGGTGCTGGCGAGCCCTGGCTCTGAATTGGCCAGTTGACCGTTTTGGGTTTAGGATTTATTATGGCTGTGAGTCAGTAAGAACCTAACCATTCAAACCGAAACCTTCCAACATCCCAGTAAGTAGCTGGGGGTCTGGAGTGGTAAGTGGACAACACGACAACTCTGTACTGCCCCCTACAGGTGTAAATAATAATAGTAATAATAATAACAATAAATATCGCTGCAGGAAGCAAAACACAGGGTCAAGTTTATATCTTTTTAGGTACGTATTTGTTTTTTGGTGGACTGTTTATGTGCATCACAAGTTACAAAAGTTACAAACATCGTCGACTCACATCTGGACTAATCAACATGGACTAAGATCTGCATGTTTCTCTTCTAGCATTCAGTTAAAATATTTCTGAAACGTGTGTTTTAAGAATTATAATCGTTGCTCGGTGACAACGCCCACACTGCATCACCCAGTAATTTTAGTGGTGACTTTTTTCCTTGAATTACATTTTCAAAAAGTTACGTTTCCATGAAATACAAGAAGTTGTGGTATTTCTGTGAATATTTACAATATCACGTCTTCTATTTTTCTGGCGCCTCGCAGGATCTTGAACGCATTACTCACTTGTACATTTGAGTGGACTGGACGTGGTCAAGAGTTTTTGAAGACTACTGTTTTTCATGTTTTTCATTAATCCGCCAAAGTAATGGGGACCACAGAGATAAAATATCAATCGAACAGATCCACAGACATCTACCAGGTAAGAAGGTACATAATACACATGCAAACAGCTAATTTGTAATCTTTAACCACTATAGAGCGACAGAGTCTACACGACACTGGACACGGTGCAAATGTACATTCTGAAAGAGAACCTGCACATTTATAGTAAATAATATGATGTCATAAAGGATCTTACTCTAGATCTCATTTTGTTTATTTTGTTTACGAATAGTGGCATCTCAGACAATGGCGACTAGCTGAATACTTGGGGTCAAATGAGGTCGGTCTTTCACAAATTTCTGTTCCATATTTCTGTACGAGATGTTTGTGACATAGGGCTTCAAACGAGATGTGAACTGTGTTTGTAGCTTCTGCCGTTCTTCTGTTTTAAATGGTTTTCGAATTCAA
Organism: Zeus faber; assembly: GCF_960531495.2. Taxonomy (NCBI): domain Eukaryota; kingdom Metazoa; phylum Chordata; class Actinopteri; order Zeiformes; family Zeidae; genus Zeus; species Zeus faber. The sequence continues at coordinate 36,900,826 of NC_137193.1, forward strand.
AATTTAAACAATTTTTCCCGAACAATAACAATAGAGGACCTAAAAATAGCTGCAAGCAGCAATACATTGGGTCCATTTAGTCGTGTTTGGTTTGGTACGTATTAGTTTCCCAAAATTTGTCTTACAAAGACTTCATTTCCTGTATTCTGGTGAATTTCAGTGCATGTGAATCAAACTAATGAGCCAACAACTGCTAAGTAGAATGTACTGTTATGAACCTCAAATAAAAACAAAGGTACATATCATTAAGAAGGGATGGGACAAAGGGACTAACGTTCAAACAACATTTATTGTATAATAGATAACCAATGTACTTACAAAATACGAAAATTAGGTTTCAGCATCAGTGGTGGGTGCAGGGTCAGGACTGGGACAAAAAAAAAAAAAAAAAAAAAAAAAAAAAAAAAAAACATTTACCCTGGACATTTTTACCCACCACAACCAGCCTGTGTGTACTCCACGACCCCAGCCACATTGGCACACATACAAATACACCAGCCCTTGATACCACCACTTATAACCATAATGGAACGATACTCTAGGCCACTGTAACACTAAAGCACAGCTATTTTAAGAGCAAAGGTTTATTGCCAGCAGGCCATCACTGTGAGGACACCATGGTCGATTCAGGTAATCAGTATTTCATGAATAACTATATTTGAACAGGCTGAATAATCTATATCAATAAAGGAAATAAGTCAGATAATACCATTGCCAATTTGATCACTTTGACCTTGAAACTTGAAGGACACACTCTTCAGGGCCGGTCTATAAACAATAAATAATAAGCATCAGGTATTGACTTTACACACCTGCACTTCTACATTGCAGTTAAACAATTAATATTGAAATAAACTTAAAAATAAACTTTAAACTAAATAAATACATATCTAAAATTGAACAAAAATTAAGTACTGTACATTTTATTGGCCTACTCCATATAGTGGTATAGACCTTAAATATATAGCTTGCATATAATTGTTCTAGTCTTGTTCTCAGATATTGCTGGTCTATAAATTATAAATAATATCTAAATTTGATATTTCCGACGCTTGAAGGCAGCACAGTAGTATTTCCGACAGGCCTTGAATGCAGTGGTGCTACCTTTGAAACAAAAATTCCTCTCAACTTTGAGAAACAAATGCTGTTGTGTGTCCCTAACAGTATTAAATGCCCTTCTTACAAACCATTAATGTTGGTGCATATTCCTGGGATAAGGAGGATCCTTAACTGTGCGTTACTTGACTGGTATCTTTTGGAAGAGAGAATTGGCAAGTAAATAATAAAGATATGTTGCAGCTGATTCTCCTGTTTTTCCACCAGCATTTACACTTTTAATTGTATAAGACTTAGGTCATTTATTAAAGGGTTAATAGGTTCAGGGTCCCAAATCTGAATGAGAGAATTTGCTGCTATTCTGTTGTGTTAAATCATCATATATTTGGGGTTTTCTGTGGGTCAGCCAAAACAAGCAAGTTGTAAAAGTCACCTCGGACAGTTCTGACATTTTCCAGAACAAAATATTGCTTACTTATCGAACAGCCCCATAGACATCTACCAGGTAAGATGGTACATAAACCCACACATACCTAGTTTGTAATCTCTAACCCTACAGAGCGATTGAGTCTACACCACGCATGGCACACGACGCAAATGGACATTCAGAACCACAACCTGCACAATTATAGTACATTGGATGATGATGTCACAAATCATCCAAATTGTTATCAAATTGATTAAAAACATTTTCCACTAATTTCTTCTCCGGATGTGGATCGATTTGGATGAAACTTGAACCACGACATGTATGCGATGTCCCGGTTCTAATGATGCCGTATAATAAAAATCCTAACAAAATAATAAATAAAGCTGCAGGCAGCAATAAACGGGGTCCAGCATATTCGTTTTAGGTTCGTATTAGTTTTCTTGATCATTTTGTGCAATGCATCACAATTTACTTAACATATAAACATCAAACATCGTGGAGTTACGTCGTGTACATACCTGGAACATTTTTTCAGAACTTTGTAACTGACCTTCAGACTGACTTGGACATGTAGTTAATACAGTTCGTCCATGTAATTTCATGAATCAAATGTTTATGGCATTACGTATGACAGTTGCAGTTCAAAGAGACGTCAAACACTGATTTCATTTATGATCGACATAAATGTATGAGAAAGGTCAGTTATAAATAATTGTTACAAATTGCTGAGTTTATAGTTTTGACATTGTTTGTATTACAAAATAGAGTCATTAGTAAATTTGTACAACAAATGACAAAACAAGTCAGATTATTGTTTTATTAAACAATTGTCCTAAACAGCTGAACAAAATATTAACAAATATCACATTGTATTTATAAAGATCACATGTCAAATAATCAACAAATGTTGTTAAAATGGCAATCTTAAGAAACTAAAATAAATGAGTCCAACTGGACACTCAATCGGAATCTGTACATTTATAGTAAATAATGATGACGTCATAAAGCGTTTTACTGTACTGTTACCGTTCTGACTTACGACCAGCTCTCGAACCAGTCTGTATTGTGTACTGTGTACAATACCACGGCGTGCGCATTGCGTGCCACGGCCCCTTACCATGAAATAACACGGGTCCTAGCTTATCGATCAATTCGGAAAGGAACTCGGTCGTTAAGTGAGGAGTACCTGTATTCAATAGAAAATATTATACATCTACATGACTGTCATTCTCTATATAGCCTGCTTATCAATTGTTTTTAAGCCCAATAAAGAGATAATATTTGACCGGAGTCCCTCCCATTTATGTTGGAAATTGAAATCTCCCAGATACGTTGAGCGGCACCAATATTTTCTTACGGAAACTGTTTCAGACACCCCTAAAGGAGCCCATACCATTATGCTGAGCATGCGTATTGACCAAATCGGGTATGCGATGCTCGCAAGCGTGAGCGCGGGGTGAGAAGAAGAGGAGACTGGAGAGAGGAGAGAGGGTAGGAGGAAGAAAGGTGGAGAAGCAGATGAGAGTGAGAGAAGGGGGGGGGGGGGTGTGTATCGCAGTGGTATAGTCTACGTCAGGGGTGCCCAATACGTTGATCGCAATTGACCGGTAGATCGCAGAGGTATTGCGGGTAGATCATGCGCCATTCAAATGTATCTTTTTATTTTTTTTAACTGATCTGACCAACATGTTGAATGAGCTCAATTTAGAACTGCAAGGAAAACGCAAAACGGTGGTCAACATGATCAGTTCAGTTAATGCTTTCAAATGAAAAATGCAACTTCTCGCCTCAAAGCTGCAGTGCCATGGTTTGGGGAACTTTCAAAACTTTGCATCAGAGCTGGAGACCCAAGGGAAGGCGTGTGCGCAACTTGACAGTGTGCACTACAAAGAGCAGATTGAAATTTGTCTGTCAGACAAGGGTTACAACAGTTAATCTTGAAACAAACGGTTTCAAGATTTTGCTTGACTCGAGCCAATTGCTACATTTATGTGCTACCCATTTAGGGAAGATATTGAGGCTGATTAACTCCATCAAAAACTGCAACTTTCACCTGAACTCTTCTGCAGTGGAGGATAAGATGTTGACACTATAAGTTGACATTCAGCTGAAGTCCAGGGCTCATGGACAGTTTTGGAACTTACTCAGAGGAAAAGTACCCAAACATGAGGAAATGTGCTAGGTCCTTGACTGCATTATTTAGCTCTACTTATTTATGCGAGTCAGCCTTTTCACACAGATTATTGAGTCCAAATATCGTTCCACTGTGACTGATGATCATTTGGAAGCCTGCTTGAGGCTGGCTACCAGCAGCTAGTGTCCGGGCTCTGCAAACATAAATGTATTTAATTGCATTGTGTCGTAAGGGTTCATGCAGTGATGCAAGGTACGCCTACATATATTGTATATATAAAGTATACTCAGTATATTTATAAATATATAAAGCATTTTTTTTTTTAAATGCAGGTAGATCATTTTGACCTGGTCATTTTAAAAGTAGCTCACAAGCCGAAAAAGTGTGGGCACCCCCCTCACTCTGTGCTCAATAAACGTTGTGATGCAGCCCACATGCAGCTCAGTTGTCACTGCTGAAGAATGCAAGAATGTGACCTGACGAGCCATGGGTCACAATCACACTCTGTTCTGGCCAATTAGCATTCTGGCTGTACAGAAGTGTTTTTAATGTGGCCGGATCTCAGAGGCCATAACTATGGACTTTAAAATCTTAAAAAAGGTACAGTTTTGTGCCTGTGAATATTTTGGTTTGAAACATTTTAAGCTGCCTGCTCAAACCCGAACGGAAACATTTTTTTTCGGTCCACATTTAACATAGGAAGTTTCCTCAGACCGCATTCTCCTTCACAGAAATAGGGAGTGAAAGAACAAGGTGGTTATGCAGACGTATACAAACCTTTGAGCTGCTCACCAGACCAGAGCTGCGCTGTTAGCGTTGTACTATAGCCATTAAAATATAAAATAAACCCTTAAAGTCTTATGACATTCATTTCTATAACCCATTACGTGCATTTACTTGACCTGATTTAACAACCATGTTCCAGAAATTCACCCACAGGATAATTGTGATTTTCCTCTAACAATGTGTTCCATCAATAGCAGTGAGATCAAGAGAAGGCGAGTAATGAGCTCTGACCAAACTGACACCAATCATTCCCCTCCAGCATAGCCACAGTCACACTGCACAAAATGCCCGGTCGTAACTGTTGTTTAGCAAATCAAACTCACAAATCCCACCTTGCCATTCAATTTAATTCTAAAATAGATACAATTGCAGACTTATTGGAGGATCATGGAGTTCTCAAGTCATAACAAGCTTGTTTCTCGAGCTACCAGATCCCAGTTGCTCCATAATCTCGGTCAGGACTGATGAAACGCTCAGTGCTCCTTTGTCCTGCCGAGACCTGCAACACACCTCACACAGTTGCATTCCTGGATTGCAGGTCTAATAAATACTCAATGCACAAATAACTCACAAAATCTTGTGAGTTTTTCTTGTGGATAAGCACTAGATTAACCCAGAGCTCTTGCTCTTTGCTAGGTGTTTGTGTTGCTATGCAGAGAGCACAGATCGAGGAATTTCTTGAGCCAGCACCATAAGACTTTATTCAGACTGGATCCCCTATTGATATTGTTTAGGGAAAATTCTCTGAATTTTGAAATCAAAACAATTTAAAACAGAAGAATGGCAGAAGCTTCAAACACAGTTCACAGCTTGTTTGAACCAGTATGTCACAAACGCCTCGTAGTTGAATTTTCATCCAAATCTATCTGCCCCTCGGTGATTGGAATTTTGCACGATTGCCCAAGCCTAGTTGGTATTAATTCCTTTTTCTTTTAATGATTTGTTTGTTGAGTCACTCAGATGGGATGCTGCTCCAATTCAAATTCTCACGTGTCTCAATGCTATGAAGCACTGAGACAAATCGGAACATCATGTCAAGCAGAAACAGCTCATTTCATAGCTTCTGAATTAGAACGCTCACAAAAACCCTCTGAGTTGTCTTACTTCACAGTTTGTGTGTCAGAAAGCCTATCAGAAACCCAAATGTACGTGCACAATAACTGAAAAAGTGAGTTTTGCATAATAAGTCCCCTTTAAAGAGAACAGCAACAAAGAGATTAGTTCATCACAAACTTATTTTCCACACTTCTTAGCGCTACTTGGGTAGCACAGCGGTGGACCATATGACGTACCTTAAGGCCATAGATCAGTGGCTGGATCAGACAGCAGGTCCTTCAGTCTCGTTACACAACAACCTGAAACACAGAACCCTCTACTCATCATTGGGAACAGAGGAAGGCACATTGACCAGGGAGGTGGTGTGTGTCATTTGGCATAGTGTACTAAAACTAGAGCTGAGCCCTGAAAGTGGATGAGTTAAATCAGTCAGAAACCAGTCAGTTGACTGAAATTCTTCAAGTTGAGCGGTCGTTTTTTCGTTTTGTTTTTCAGTCAATGTACATCATAACAGGATAAACAGATAGAAGCTTCCAAAATGCACAGGGATAACATTTCAATGGGGAATTACACCGATCAGCCAGAACATTAAAACCACCACAAATTACCACTAATATTGTATAGGTCCCCCTCGTGCTGCCAAAACAGCTCTGACCCGTCGAAGCATGGTCTTCAGACCTCTGAAGGTGTCCTGTGGTATCTGGCACCAAGACGTTATCAGCAGATCCTTTAAGTCCTGTGAGTTGCGAGGTGGGGCCACCATGGATTAGGTTTTTTGTTCCAGCACATCCCTCAGATGCTTGATTGGACTAACCATGGCCATCCAAATGATGTAGAACAAAATGTGATTCATCAGACCAGGCCACCTTGTCCACCTTGTTAAGTACAGTTAACTGTGTTCTCAAACTGGAGCAGAGGGGGGGGGGGCTCTCCGCTCAGAGCTGTCGAATAACCACTGGTTGTACAGTCCCGTACAGAGACTTTGAGGGGCAGGTGCTCAAAAAAAAGAAAAGGCACATGGACCCCCAGCTTCGGTTCTAGGCATTGTGCCGCTCTGGGCAAACGGAGAAGAACAGCAGAGTCGCTGTGCGCACATCGCAGAAGCACCAAGGTTCATGAGGAGTTCCCCATGAATACATCTTGCCCAGACAATACGCTACCCATCAACGTTTGGAGAAAAAAATAAAAATAAAAGAGCGCTTGATAAGAACGGAACTGTGGGGTCCATGGGGCAGGTTCTTGGGGAACCCTCTGCTGCCCCCCCTGCACGTACCTGCCACTCTATATGCAAATGTTGTGATTATAATAGAAATATATAATAGTGGTGTGGGGATGGTCTGGTTTGAGCAGCCACACCTGACATGGATCTAGGTGATTGGGATAGAGTGGCTGCATACCTGTTGCTCATTGGTTGGTCTAACGAGCAGCAGGTAAAACCCCCATCCCCACACGCACTCAGGATAGGAGCCTGTGTCATGACATGTGTATCTGCTCCCGGGCTGATTCCAGCAGTCTCTCTTTTCTTTTATTTTTTAGATCCATTTATTTTCATTTGTATCCTACATGTATGAAACAACATATTTAAACACAACTGGGTTAAGGGACTAAGCCGTTCAGTACTTTGCCAATTAAAAAGTGTCCCCACTGCCGGGACAATGGGGACACACGTCTCCCCGTTTCTTTCTATTGCTTTGGGATTTCATTTAGTAAAAACTGGATGTTTTCTCGTGTAATTACTTTACTAAATATAAATAAATATATAATATATTTGTTTATTATATAATAACATAAATAATAAATCCTGCACTTCTGGAACAGGGAGCCCGCATTTGCCACATTACATTACGTTCTTTGTGCAAAAACCTCACCGAGCGCATTCCCGATAAAATCGCATGCCACCAATCGCTGCCCCCCAGCCATCGGTTGGAACTTTGCACGATCGTCCAAGCCCCATCACTTTTAAAAAGTGAAATACTGAGAGCCAGACTACAACATCAAACCTTGTTACATTTCGCCCGTCTGTCTGTCTGTTTTCAGAATATCTCAAAAAGTTATGAGCAGATTTACACAAATTGATTAGATTGAATTAAGTAGCAGCTGCCATGATGATCTGATCATACTGTGTGTGTAACCAGCAGGAGGGTTATTAGTGTTTGTTGGGTGAAAAAACAAAAAAAAAAAAAAAACACAACACGTAGCGAGGAGCTTGACTGACAGGGTCGTCATCAAATCATGACAATGTCCAGTGTGCTCTCACATACCAGGAAACATGACACTGACACTTGTTATGTGACCATTGACATGGTTGAACGTTTTAATATTTTATATTTAATATTAGGGCTGTGTGTTATGACAATGTATATCACAAGAAAATAGAAAAATCATCATCATCTATATATATTTTTGGAGCCCGACAGATGCCAGATTTCTGGGTCCAATGCCAATCCCATTTTTGGAGTCCTAGCCCACCGATTTACCGATTTTTTTAACTTATATTCTGTTTGTTGCAAAATTTTTGAATCAATTTCAAAAACTCGTATTTTATTGAAGTTTCTATATTTGAGAACATTTCACTTATAACCAAACAAATAAAAAACACACAAACAACCTTTTCATAGATAAAAATGTATAACATGTTATTTAATTAAAAAATAAATAAATAATAATAAAATTCCCTCCAGCATAGTTTTCCAAGTTTCCCATGAACGCAGCATCACTTACGTTTATAATGCTTAGTCAGACTTCTGTGCTTATTTTGGCGAGTAACTTAAAAGTAGTGTAAAACATAAGTACAGCCTATATAATCAATGTTTTTTGTACTAATTTAGAAATCTGGACACATTGGCTGCATAACTGCCCATCCCGATGTGGTCAAAAAAAGTCAATGAATGGCCAATATAGGTTGGGCTTTTATATCATTTTGTATCGCACATCCCTGCCATATACCAGTATATCATGATACACACATTTTAATTAATAAAAAAATTACAAAATAAATGATCAGAAGACATGACCTAAAATTTCTGGGATAGGTCTGAAAATTTTAGGAATGATTTTATTTGAGAACCTTTAGTCTGACACCATACTTAACAATTTAGTAAAGTGCTGTTTACCCAAGTTGGACTCCTCAACATGGGAGGTTTAACTCATTTATAGACATTGTGATATACCCAAGTCATGTTAAAATCCCTTTGATTATTATGATAAATTCTTCCATATCTCCCAGGCCTGGTTTGATATCAGACGTAGATGAACGGGCACTCTCTGACCCGTCTGAAACTGATCAGGCCTATGAGTCACAGAGGAGATAGGGCAGACAGTCAGACAGAGAAGTAAAAATGTGAGAAGAACTTCCGCTCTCTGGTGTGCAGGGAGCGTGAGAACAGGTCAGCCGCAACGCGACAAACAGAAACAAAGTGAAGCCTCAGCTCACACGTGAGCCAGATATCACCGTTCAGCAACACAGAAAGTCAGAGGTGTCTGATCTTTCTCAGACACCTACCACTTTCTCATGCTGACAGACCTGTGAATAATAAATCTCACTTCCTGTTCCAGCTCAGCAACTCCAAAAAATAAAAAGTATGACCACAGAAAAAGGCAAGATGGATCTGTGTACCTCTTCGAGGACAGAATCAAACGCAGCCAGACTAAGCTGCTGCTATATATAGATCTCCAAGAGGAGAGAAAATACATTTCCACTTCACATTTACATGTTTTCAGGAAATTGATCATTAAATCCAACTCTCTAGAGAAAAATAATCTTAACATCTCTGTTAATGTACAGAAGATTACATTTAGTTAATTTTGGGGTTATATAAAACAGCGTGCAAAACACAAACAAGGTCAACAGAGTAGCCCTGATCCTATCAATGGTTAACTTGACTTCACCTAAAATCACCGGCTGTTTTCTGCCTCAGACAGTGCAAGTACTGTGAGCTTCACCGGTAGGGCTGCATAAAAAAAAGCAACATATCACCGCGGTCTAGCAGTTTACCGATGTATTCACATCTAACAGCCGAATTCGATTGACTAAATTATGAGTCGGTATAGCCCTAGAAACAATAAATAAGAATCTGACACACAAAATAAATCCCAAATAAGTTTGACTGTCTCTCCCCCTAAAGCGCCAAGCTGAACTGACGAGCTAGTGCGGACTCAGCAGAGAAGCTCAAAAATTTCTCCACAAGTCCTCGAACATAGGATGGAAGACAGTCAATGAGGATAACTTATCATTGATTGTGTTCATATAATATCCTCTGATAAACTTTCACGTTTCACTTTAACACACACACACACACACACACACACACACACACACACACACACACACACACACACACACACACACACACACACACACACACACACACACACACACACACACACACACACACACCTTCAGAACTGCCGAAATTCTATGTGGCATAGATTCAACAAGGTGTTGGAAACATTCCTCAGAGATGTTGGTCCATCTTGACATGATAGCATTACGCAGTTGCTGCAGATTTGTCGCAACACATCAATGACGCAAATCTCCCACTCCACCACATCACAAAAGTGTTCTATTGGATTGAGATCTGGTGACTGTGGAGGCCATTGGAGTACAGTGAACTCATTGTCATGTTCAAGAAACCAGTTTGAGATGATTTGAGCTTTGTGCATGGTGTATTGTCCTTCTGGAAGTAGCCATCAGAAGATGGGTACACTGTGCTCATAAAGGGATGGACATGGTCAGCAACAATAGCGGGACAGTAGCTCAGGAGGTAGAGCTGGTCGTCTAGTAATCTAAAGGTTGCTGGTTTGATCCCAGGCTCCTCCTGCTAGCATGCTGTAGTGTCCTTGAGCAAGACACTTAGACCCCAAATTGCTCCTGATGGCTGCGTCCGTCGGTGTTTGAATAATTGTAAGTCGCTTTGGATAAAAGCGTCCGCTAAATGTAATGTAATGTAAAAAAAACAATAAATCCTCAGGTATGCTGTGGTGTTTAAACCATGCTCAGTTGGTACTAAGGGGCCTAAAGTGTGCCAAGAAAATATCCCCCACACCATTACACCACCAGCAGCAGCCTGAACCGTTGATACGAGGATGGATCCATGCTTTAATGTTGTTTACTCTAAATTCTGACCTTACCATCTAAATGTCGCAACTGAAATCGAGACTCAGACCAGGCAACATTTTTCCAATCTTCTATTGTCCATTTTTGGTGAGCCTGTGCGAATTGTAGCCCCAGTTTCCTATTCTTAGTTGACAGGAGTGGCACCCGGTGTGCTCTTCTGCTGCTGTAGCCCACCTGCTTCAAGGTTCCACGTGTTGTGCGTTTAGAGATGGTATTCTGCGTACCTTGGTTGTAACGAGTGGTTATTTCAGTTACTGTTGCCTTTCTATTGTCTCAAACCAGTCTGCCCATTCTCCTCTGACCTCTGACATCAACAAGGCATTTTCTACACAACTGCCGCTCACTGGATATTTTCTCTCTTTCGGACTATTCTCTGTAAACCCTGGAGATGGTTGTACGTGAAAATCCCAGTAGGTCAGCAGTTTCTGAAATACTCAGACCAGCCCGTCTGGCACCAACAACCATGCCACATTCAAAGTCACTTAAATCCCTTTTCGTCCCCATTCTGATGCTCGGTTTGAACTTCAGCAAGTCATCCTCTGCATGTCTACATGCCTTAATGCAGTGAGTTGCTGCCAAGTGATTGGCTGATTAGCTATTTGTGTTAACAAGCAATTGAACAGGTGTACCTAATAAAGTGGCCGTGAGTCAGTCCGTGTCCGTCACCGGACATGGCCAGGCAGAGACTCATTACTTGGTAATAAAGGGCTGCTTCTCTTCCAAATTGTTATTACCTAATTTGGCCATGAACATTTTCCCTTCCGCAGTTTAAAACAAGCAAACATGACACGCATGACACACATGGGGAAGATAAAGTGCATTTATCTTCAAAAGTTGGTCAAGCCAATGGCCAAACACCAAGCGATGTGCCATAAGGCCAATGAGACAAAGGGAAACTAAATGATCTGCATGAAGCTCCTTCCAGCACTAAATGACAGGCTGGCTCAGGGTATAATCACAACCTCTTTAGAAAGCTGAAATAGTGCTAACTTTTCATGAAAGAAGTATTTACTGTAACTTCCATAATCAACCAACTATTGACATGTTGAAAACAGACGTACCTGTCACCTGGCCACGCCCTGAGTTAAAAAAAAAAAATGAGGCTTTAGTACACCTACAGCAGACACAGAACAGGCTGCGCTTCAGGCGAAGACAATGTGGTTTCTCTGGTGTAGTCAGAACCAAACATCAATTACAGTCCAAAATCTTTCTCCAAAAGCCAAAAATAATCTGCCTCAGTGAGGCTCAATTATAGGTTCCTTGTAGCTAAACTCACTCCACTTTGAGTGCCACAGAGCAGCGAGTCTTCCAACTAGATTAAATGGCAAAAAGGAATATGCTACGTTCATCAGGCAAGTATCCATTTTAGAGGGATTTGGCGTTTTTAAGCAGAACTTGGTATTAATCAGTTTCTAAGCAAAATCCCTGTTAAAGTTCGGATTCATGTCTTCATGGAACAAACTGTAATTTACTTATGGAAATCATTCTGTCCTTATTGCCATCATTTCAATTAAACTTTGTTTCATATTTTTAATTGTTTTTTGTGCTCAAAGACAGGAATAAATATTGAATCAAATCGATTTATAGATTTAATTTGGTGTAGAACAGGCAATTTGTAAGTCGGTAAATCTAGTTACTAACTAGGGTTACTAATGCCAGGCATTACACCTAATAAAGTGATCAAACAAACTGAGCACCTGTACTTGCAGTTGTTAATGTTCTCTACAGTGTTTCTTCTGGACACAAAATGGCACTGTGTCTCTATCACAGCCTAAAACTGTGTCTTCTTCATGGTACAATAACATTTTTTAAGATAACATTCTTACATCAACAATGTTTTTTAATACTTTACCATGTTAGCAGGGCCCAGAAATATAGAATGAATAGAGACAAGACCATCTCCTGTGGTCTGGTTGCCCCATTGTCAACCACTTTGCATATGTTTGAAAAAATTAAAATGCACATTATACTTCCTGTGTGTTCAGAAACTTCCGCCAAGTAAAATGTGTTTTCCTGGCTCGTTAATTTACTCCAAAATGGTTAAACAATTGCAAACAGTGAAATATGGATTATAATTATATAGGGTCATTATCACTAAATAATAAAATTATTCAAATTAAGCAACCATTTTGTCAGTCTTGACGACAGCTGATGCATGGTTGTCAACTTGGCAACAACCACTTCCAAAGGTTAGTGCCGGGCCCTGGTTAGTAGTATGGAATTTCACATTAAAATGATGACCATGTCTTTTAGAGGGAAATCTCTCGTATGTCATTAAAAGGGTGGTTGAATGACAAACATTGTACTTCCATTTCTGTGGTTAGTCATTCAGCAAAGACACAGACACACACCTGGAGCCAATCACTTGGTCTAGTTTGATAAGAAACCGTTTGCGGCAGACTGACTCACCAAATGGGAGCCATTATCTCAGCTACAGAGGAACAGCACACAACTTGGAAGAGACATGGATTTCCCATAAATGGAGCAGATAAGGAAATAGGATAACTGCAGAGGACAACAGTCATAGGAGCAGGTGCAGAGGAGAATAAAAGCAGACAGTGTGTGAAGCTGTGGGATTAACCTTCCATGTAATTAAGGCAACAAATCAGTACAAGATTGATGAATGATTGACCTCAAGGTTGATGAATGACAATGACAATCGAGTATTTGTTTTTACCAAATTGTTGCTTGTAGATACATCAGCCCTGATAAAATAACATTTAATCACAGGTAATGGCACAGAAGTTACCTCCAGTGCGGAAATCACTTGGGATTTTTTTTCTGCCAAACAATATGACTATTTGCGTTTTAAAAAAATAAGGTAAAAAGTCCTATGTCTTGCATTACGTAACATCTCTGGGCAGTGCAGCAAAGTGCTGAGTTAACAGTAATCCCAGCGAGAGGCAGCTTAGCGAGGGGCCGCTGAGGGGATGTTTTTACAGTCTGCTTTTTATCCCCATACTCATCAATGCCATTAATGTCTTACCAGATTAAACCCAACACACAGTGGGTAGAATTATGGTCTTGATAATCACAGATTCCTATCTGCAATCCAGAAGGATTCCTCATGGTGTGGGTATCTGTGCATCATGTAGAGAACACAGCACATCTGCCCTGACATCAGGGGCTTATCTCTGTGGGGGGCAGAGGCCAACCCTCATGGCTGGGTTTGTCCAGATAAATCATAGTCAATTCCATGAATAAAGCACAAGTCTTTTTATATCTATATTATTCTCTGTTGAACCTTCATGACAGCAGTGCTTCATTATCTAAAACAGACTGCAGCGGAAGCAAACAGACACACTTACACAAACTACTGTGATCTTAACAAGCGTTGACCCAAGGACATAAAAAGAAGCGCCCAACAAGAGTCAATAAGAATAGATAATCAGATACAGTTTTGCCATCTCCACCTGCAGCAAACTGCCCGAGATCCTCCCTTGTCTGCGTCCCGGTCTCGCTGCTTGGATCTCTTTGACCCGAAAACAAATCATTCATTGTGTTTGAAGCCGCCGAACAGTGAGAATCAAGTTGTGTGAGGAATGCCTGCTGGTGCTGATGCGCTGCCTTGGCATGTTTCACTAGTAGGTCATCAAGGACTGACTATTCCAGCCATTTTGTTGTGATGAAAACTACAGTATTCCTTAGAGTACAAAAGTAAAAAATACTTAAGATCTGCTTCGCTTTTAAAGACACAGAACACCGGTCGACCTACTCCTCCACTGCTATCCATGTTCGTGTACAGAAACATCCCAACTATATTAACACCCACAGCCAATACTAGCAACCATGCTGCCCCTGACACAGGCATTTCATCTATCCTGTGCATACAGAACATTTTGTATATTCTGTGTGTTTTTTACACTTCATATTTCTGTGCTAGCTGTCTGTGTCTGATTGTAAAACAATGCACCAACTCTTACCAAGACAAATCCCTTGTGCATGAAAGTGTACTTGGCCAAACAAACAGATGCAGAGATTGTTCTATATATTTCTAGGACTTCAATGTGTTCTGGGTGTGAGCGCTCTCGCCCATTATTTACAGGATGGTCGTTGGGTTAGACAGAGAGTCAGATTATGGGGTTGGGTTCTGTGTCATAACTGTCTTACTGTGAGGACCATCAGTCTGCTGGAGCCACCGTCCACACAAGTGCTCCCTGTCTCTGAGCGAACCCCTGCTAGTCTAACACACACAGCAGCAGACTCGTTGTCCGGTAGAGACGGACGGCAAACAAGCAAGAAGACAAGACAAACCCGGTAGTGTGGAACTCGGGCTGCTGTGGAGCGGTGCTCACACGTTAGCATGGACCTAGCTGAGTGGCTAGCATAGAGCTAGCTGCCGTGCTAACATGCTAACCGCGCTAGCCACTTCCAACGCTCTGCAAGAAACTCAACGTTCGCAGTCGTTTACCGGGTTGGACAGCAGACCGATAAGAGTGAAGTTATTTCACCATTGGTGGAGTTAAAATATTGTTACTCACAACTTGTGTCTCCTCCTCCTTCCCTTCAGCTGCTTGGCTGAAAGCTTCTGTTCATTTTGGCCAAACAGCGTCAATTCCACGAAGGGGTGAGGGGAGGTGGAGGGCCTGCCTCCTGTGTCTGGTTGGCTGTCGTCGTGGACGCCTCCGTGCAGCGAGGCGTCCTATTAGTCCGAATGAGTGCCACTCATATGACGGTACCGGAAGAGGCCCGCTGATTGGCTGACATTTCTGGTATGAGATTTGATGATGCGTTCCGTTAAATTGGGAACTCGGGAAAACCCGACCTCCCACTGGGAAAAGTGTGAAGGAACGACTGTGTATGTAGGAATTCCAAGTGGGAATTCCGGGGGAGGTCTCTCTGGTCAGGGTTTGCTGAGGTCAGGCCCGACGCTACGTCAACACAGTGGCGCACACCGTTGATGGTGAACAAAGTTCCCTTTGCATGGATTTTAATGGAAAAACACGCCCTACTTCTATATAAACTACTCTGTAGTGTCGTGTCAAATAAGCATTCGTTTTCTAGCCTGCAGAATTCACAAGCTGACAGAAATCGCACATTTGCTGCGAGAGCCCATGTTTTCCCCGAACAGAGCAATCGCAACACATTAAGCTCGGAAGTGGGAAATACCATTGGGGAATTTCCGAGTTCCGCCTCCAAAGAAATGCAGCATCAATCCGAAACCGCCTGTCGTGATACGTCAAAAGTGCCGCCATTTTGCCACGGTTTCTGACTGCGAGATAGCGGGCGTGAGCTCAGCAGCACACATCGGAACAAATATTACCAAAAGTGCAAAACAAACTGAACAAGTTTGCCAATATTAAAAAATATATAAAAATAAAATGGCAATATCTAATATATATATACACCCACAATTAACAACTGTAAGTATAACAAACGATAGCACACGCTTAGAAGTTGCACTGGTTTATACGAATGGTGTCATTACACTATACTGTATAATTATACAATATATAACTGATTTTATGTGGTTCACTGAATGAAGACCGCACCAAGATGGCGACGGTATTTACGCGTAATCTACACGGGTAAATCCAGCGAGGACGCTGTATTAATGGGGGAGAGAAACCAGTTCTCAGTTTGGAACTACGTTCACGCCAGTTTTCAAGCAGCTAATTGTAATTGTGTATTGGGACATCACAACTAAGAAATAGGATTTATTCGGCAAAATGTTAAACAGTCATACACAAAATACATAATTTTAAATGATGTGATCTATTAATGAAGATGTAAATCCTGATGTTCCGAATTTTACGGTTCCCATTATTGGGGCTATCTGTCAAATCTTCGGTGAATTGTGTTGAAATTATCCACAAGAGTGCTATCAACATTAAATTCTTAAATTAAACCCCCCAAGGCCAAGCAGATTTGATTACTCACCTCACCTACGCACCACAGTTCAATTTACTCAAATTCTACTGTTCTACTCCAAACAAAACCATTTCCCCTTCAATGTTGAATCCCTCACTTCTAATTTAGCCTCCAAAATGCACAAAAACATGTTTATATGTCCATGTTTGGTGTTTGAGTCATGCATTTCATTGTTCCCCTCAAGAGAGGCATCAGCACAGGACGAGAGAGCCATTTCTGTACAGTCACATTCACTGGAACGAAAGAGAGGAACAAAAAAAAAGTCACAACTATTGCTATAACACTTGAGTGCTTATTCACCTGAAAATGGTAGTTTGTACAATTGCAATGTGCTGCTTGAGTTCGTTTTACAGTTGAATACGAGGAGTGGAGGGGAGACCAGTGGTGAGGGTAGAACGTCTTAAGCTGCGGGGCTTGCTCTTCCTTGAAGCGCATTTCAAATGTCCAGAAACAGGAAAGGACCAAACCAGTTGGAAGCAGTAAATAGCCAAACGAACCGAGCGCCCCTTGGTGGCGAATTGGGTTCTAACACCTACCGAGGAGATACAACGGCCGTTTCTCAACGCCGAGTACGCTAAGCCCGGACTTGCGGACTCGGGAGTACAGACTCCCGGGGCCCAGTACCATTACCACCGCTTGGTGCTAAATGCATCCTGGGATACTTGGCTGTCCCAAGTCCACACAAGTCACCACCGACGTGGCCTCGATTAAATGGGCGGAGCAAGTCCAACATCCGGGCATTTGGACCGGACTTTGAATTGGAACAGTACTTGGGCTGCGACTGATGACGTTTCACAAGTCCGCAAGAACACAAGCACAGGCAAGGACGCGGACTGAGAAAGGGCCAGTGTGTGAAATAAAGCTGAATTCTTCATGGCTACGTGCAAAGCAGTGGTCGCCGCTGAAAGGGCGATACAGGCCAGCCGGGTATTAACCGTTTCCAATCTACAGGGTCCCTATCCTACGCCTAGCAGTCCAAAGGCCCCCACGTTCACGACGCCCTGTGACGTCATCAAATGCGACACCAAACAAGCCCCCCCCCTTTTTTTTTTTATTCAATTTTCATTTACAGACTCAAAAGGGGAACAGTAGCTTGCATACAAACAATAAATACAAGTCACAAAATATTCATATTAACACACAAACACAGTAGAGTCCTGATTACGATATAGTTAGTGTATATACCAGTGGTGGGCCGCATTTTAAAATATTTCATGAATATGTATTAAATGATTCCCAAGTGTCTATTCTCTTCGTTTAATTAGACCCAAATGTTTATTATCTTCATGTCATAGCTTTTCTCTTGTTTGCGCTGCTTCCACTGGTGTATGTTTACGTTAGAGCTTCTATCCAATCATATTTCATCCATCTTGTGTCGCCATGTCAACGAAATCTGTCTTGAGGCCTTCAGAATCAACAGTGCGGGCGCTTGACCGTATGTATATGTACGTGACAAATAATCTCTTAAACTTGAACTTGTGAGTTAAAATCAATGGCAACGAAGCTTACTTTAACCAATCGGAAGTCGACTTGGCGGGTTGACACCAGCGCCATCTCGCAGGCGTTCAATAACGTCGGCACTTTCCCGTCCTTTGATTGGATTGGGCAGAGAGCGTAAGAACTAGCTTGTGACGCCACTGCGCGAGAAAGGGGCCAACGTGGTCAGATCTGCGAAGCCACTGCGCGCATCTCAAGCGCACGGAGAGCCTGGCGCACACTACCAACAACTCCACGGCAATATTCTGGACAGCGTTCTTTGCCAGATAAGGGATCGATTTCAAGACCATGGAAAATTCATGTTGTTCCCTCCTAGACCCCCAGTAGTTTCAGACATACCGGGGGGAGAAAAAAAATTCTGCATACAGCCTTCGCCAGCTTAGGGCAGAGTCACGGAACACTTTTCGACCCGTCTCAGCTAAAAACAGAACTGACTAATGTATGCCATGACTGATTTTGAAGGGAAAAGTACCGCTGCTCTCTCTGTACACATTGGCATGTTCGGCGGTGACTATCCCTGTGTCAACTGTATGTATGTATATGTAAGTGACGAATAAAAATCTTGAATCTTGAACTGCGTCAGTCGAGCGGACATTCTCCGCCGTAACGAGAATTACAACTTATGCCAGAAATATAACTGGACAGACTCGACTTTCAGCATTAGCCTCCATGGCGATTGATGAGGGCTTATTGTCGGAGTTGAAACACACATAACCTGCACAACAGAGTCATTGAACTCTTCTTGAGGAAAAAGAGGAGGATGGAGTTTGTGTACAAATAATCAAAAGCTTTGGTGAGTGTAAAACATTTTTTTACATTTTGTGTTTTTGCCATATCAGGTTAATATTGATGCTTCTGCTATATATGCATGTGGCGCAGCTCTGACCGCAGTGGAAGGAAGCCTGTTGAATTGTGTTAATTAGGTTTCATGCTTTAATAATGGCATTCATCCTTGCTATATAAAATACCCGTCTGCAATGCAACGTACTGCGTTTCTGTATAATATTGATGGTGTCATAATGATGGTATTAAGAGGTGGATTGATTTAGGTAGGACGCCACTGAAGGACTAGGTTTAAAATTCACAGCCCGCCACTGGTATATACACATACTCACATGTGCATTGTAACAAACAGAAAAGCGGAGGAGGAGGGGGGGGGGCGGTTGAAACACCTGGGTGGTTGACAATAACAATAAAACAAAATGTGAACGTCAATCATCTGAGCAGCAAGGGCCACAACTCAAAGACGCAAGAGCCTTGTAACACCAAGCAAGACGTATATTGTGTGAAACAATCACCGAGGAGACTCTTATGAAACAGGAACCGGTCTGGCGTCACGGCAACATGGCGGCACACGCCGTTAACGGTGAACAAAAATCCCCTTCATATGGGTTTCTACTGGACGACAACGTCGAACTCCGATCGAAACGAATCTGTAATTGTATCTCCTGCGTAGGTGTGTGTGTAGAATTCCAAATCAGCCCAACAAACACACAACTACTGCACGTTCACCTGCCGTGTTGTCACCGAGCAGACGCAACGGAATACATTCCGCTCGCAAGTGCAAACCACCAACTCCACCGATTTCCGAGGTCCGGTGGAACGCAGCATGAGGAAGTGCCCTGGAGACGCGTCGACGTCCGAGTGAAATGGCACACCTATTAGCCAATAAGGAGAAAGGAGGGGCGGGGCCTCAGTCTCGTTCATGTGTTGCATTCTGTCGAACCTCGGAAATCGGTATTTTTGAGTCGCTAATGCCCACTTCTGAGCTAAATGTCTCCCGCTGCTTCTGTTCTGTTAAATGGTTTTTGAAGACGTGTGACTTCTACCAACTGCAACTTTTTCTTTCTTACATAAAAGATTTTGAGTAACTTCGATCGACGTTAAACCGGTCTTCACATTAAGCGCACATGTACAGGGAGCTTTGTTCAGTGTTAACGGTGCGCGCTGCCACGCCATGGGATCACGCCAGGCCTGTTATCTCGGCGATCTCAGTAAACCGCGATATACCCTGACATCCCCACTTATATTGCCCTTTCCACCCATTCAATTAGGAGGCGTGTTTCCTCCGATTTCCGACTTCGATTAAATGCAGCACAACGTACACTGGGCGTGGTTTTCGGCGCCCGGCCCCGCCCATTGGCCGGTCTCACTCACACACGCACACACACACGGTTGTATGTTTGCTAAAGATGCACTCTGATGCGGCAGGTTCGTAGAACATCCTCAGTTTTTCGTGCTTCACATATTTGGCGGTGGAGCCGCATGTCGCTGTCCGCGCAGCAGCAGCTCTGCGGACCAGACTGCTGGGGTTTGTTTTTTCACTCTTCACGTCTTGGGGAGACAACAAAGGGAATCATTTCAGCTTGCTCTGCTGCTGCAGGGGCACAGTGTGCACTGTGCACGTCCATTAACTCTGTGTATTAAGTCACATAGGTGGTGATCAGCTGACCCTTGCAGGAGCGATGCCCAGCTGATCACAGCTTATGGGAGGTAATATTGGTCATTTAGCTGACTGGCTTATTAAACGGCATTCTGTGCACAGAATGGAACTTGGTGACAGCATGATGTTGGTGCGAAATCTGTCGATTTTTTTTAAGTCAGCTGCGGGAAATCGGTGGTAAGGCAAATTGTGACGCAGTTGAGTAAAAGCTGCGTGTGCTGCAGCTGCATCCTGCTTGGGTCTGCAGCGGAGCAAGCTGCTGCTGCAGAAGATGCAGCAACACGCCCCGACCAGTCCCACACAGGGCTGCGTTTTAGAAACACTGCAAAACGCATTGAATCAGTGTAGCTGGATGTCGGCGGCAGAGAGGCTCTGAATGGAACGGTTGCGTGTCAGATTTGGGAGTTGTAGTTTGTTTCTGCGGCCGGCGCTCCGGGTTCCGAGGAGCCTTCGGAGGAAAAGAACTACAAGGCCCATGGCCCCAATCCTCCAGCTACTTTGTAAACTCCGAGCAAGTTGTGTGTGCGCCGCTGGGGGGGCTCTGCAGCCTGAAGTGTGTCGCTTTGGTGCTTCTTCCCCAGCACGGGAATGGAGGCAGTTGAGTCTGGTGGCAGCTTTTGGACACTCACCCCAGAAGCCATTTGGCGACAAGGCAGCAGTCCGACCTGAAGCTGCAGCTGGCACACATGCGGTTTCATACCTTCTCACTTTATATACATTTAAGGAGTTGACAGAACGGAAAGTTGATTGTTCTACATTGCATCGCATACAGTGGACCAAAGCCTTTCTATAACAGTTGATTTGTGGTAGTAGCCAATGGATGCTATACACTCATTGGATTTTAATTGTGGGGTTTGATTTTTTTTTAACCTACGGTGCAGATTTTCAGCTGAACTCCCATTTGTCTACACTGGCCAGCATCCACAAGATCTACCACACGCTGCACAGACTGGTAAATAGGCCCCACTCCCCCCTCCCACACACACACACACACACACACACACACACACACACACACCCACACCTACGTGTGTGTCTGTCCGTGTCCGTCCACCTACAAACTGGTTGTAATGTTTGTGTCACTGCTAGAACCTGACGGAGGACGGAGCAGAAGAAGGACATCCAGCAGGTAAACGGACCACTGGCCTTGTGTGCTTCAGTATAAATTTGAAATTCTTCTGTTTTGGGACTGATGTTCTTCTTTGAATGAACGGTTTATATGGTTTGATATTTCTTCCTGTGTCCTGTCCTTCCAAGCTTGTTGTCCTAGAGCCATGCCTCCCAGGAAAAAGAGGAGACCCTCCACTGGAGACGACATGTCCTCCAAGAAGAGTCGCCAAGACAGGTAGGACGGCTGTCCCCCTGGTCCCACTAGGGGGTTTGTAACTGCAGGAAGGAACTGAGGAACTGCAGGACCCTGGAGCGAGGGTTGTGGTCATATCCTCGGCGTTGGGTCACATCCCTTCTCCGTAGGTGTTGGGCTCCACCGAGGGTGCGTCTTGTCTCCTGTTCTGTTTGTGATCTTCATGGGCAGGATATCAAGGAGTGTGTCCAGTTTGGGGGGTGAGGGTGGCATCTCTGCTTTTTGCACATGATGTCGTCCCCTTCGCCTGCCTGTGGTTTCCCAGCATGCACTGGAAGGGTTTGCATCCGTTCCACACTGCGGTTCAGGAGGAGCTCGGAGTAGAACCTGTGGTCCTTCATATTGAGAGGAGCCAGTTGAGGTGGTTCGTCTGGTGAGGACGCCCCCTGGTGGTGGTGTACCTTGTCTTATTCCGATGTCTTCAAACTTGAGAATGAGACGTCGCATCACGGGAGAATGAAGGAAATGCCGCGACTGAATGGCCTTTTTGATCCACAGTGTTTTCAGGAAACACGAGCCGTCGCAGATCCGGGAGGAGGAGACGTTCTCCAGTAAAAGATGTCTGGAGTGGTTCTACGAGTATGCAGGTCAGAGCACGTTCCTCAGAGCAGCAGCAGCAGCAGCAGCAGCAGCAGCAGCTCCACCAGGCGGGAGCAGCCTGTCTCACTGTGTTTCCTCTGACTCAGGCTGCGACGACGTGGTGGGACCGGACGGGATGGAGAAGTTCTGCGAGGACATCGGAGTCGAACCCGAGAATGTAAGAAGCTCCTTGATGCCTCTCTTCTTCCTCCTCTTCCTCTTCTCTTCCCCCTCCTTCTCCTTCTCCTCCTCTATCTCTTCTTCCTCATTTAACCTCTTCTCCCTCCTTCTACTCTTCCTTCCTTTCCTCCTTTTTTCTTCTTCCTTGTCCTTCTCTTCTTCCACCTCATCCCTTTCCTCCACCTCCTTTTCCTCCTTTTCTTTTTCCTCCACCTTCTGCTTCCTATTTGAGTTGAATGTGCCATCACTGTTGTGAGGTTGGGATTTGCTTAAATGTTCCCCTGGTGAAAGTATTTAGGCAAAGCCGCTTTGCCATTTGAATTATTTGTTTTATCTACATGAACATGAAAACGATTTTAGATGGATGGATGGATCTAAAATACCTCCTTGGAGGGAAATTGCGGTCTTAAAGCAGCTCACATCAAAACAAATAAGCAATAACAATAAAAAGTTATAAAATAGAAAAAAAGACAGTGAACAATTTGTGTGTGTAGGTGGTGATGCTGGTTCTGGCCTGGAAGCTGGACGCTCAGAGCATGGGGTACTTCACGCTGCAGGAGTGGCTCAGAGGGATGGGGTTGCTGCAGTAAGACCCTCTTCTCCTCTGTTTGACCTGTGTGAAGGCGTGCACGTGAAGGGGGAGTGTGCATGTGGGTTCAGGATACCTTTCCATCACAGAAAGCCGGGCTCTGAAGAAGGGACGGATCATGAAGAAGAATTTATATTGTTATTATCCCCGAAATCTCTGGCAATATTCCACCTTTAGAATTCATCACAATAAGTCAATCCAGAACGAGTATCATGTTTTTTTCGTTTTTTGTTTTTTTTTAACTATGTCAATATAATACTTTCACTAAATAAACGGTTCTAGACACAAACCAGTGGTGCATAGTACAAACACTTTATGACCTTACTTAAGTGGATTTTTCAAGTGTCTGTACTTACTGTACTTAAATATATCCAGTTTCAGATTGAACTTTTACTGCACTACATTCGAAAGCAAATATTTGTACTTTTGAATGTACTACTACTACTTAACGTTAGTTTGTAAAAAAAAATCAACATTTATTTACATCAAAAGCAAGAGGAACTTATCCACTGAACCGATAAGATTGTGTTGTCCTGTATTACAGACACTGCTGAAGACAAGTTCTTCTACTAGAGCGATTTAGTGTTGGGGTACAGAGTACTTTTACTGCAGTAAAAGGTCAATACTACACGTTGTGCTTCAGGTGTGACTCCACCGAGCGGCTGCGGAACTCTCTGGAATACCTGCGCTCCGTCCTGAGCGACGCCACCAGCTTCAAGCTCATTTACCGCTACGCCTTTGACTTTGCGCGGGTGAGTCGAACAGGCGCCGCGTGCACCAGAAACAACACGCTCTCCGGGGTAACAGGCTATGAACACGGCATGGTGCCTCCCACGTTGGGGCCGTGCTTAACTTACACTTCGAGCTTCGCAAAGTTGGTTTCAGGCATTGCATTCTGAAATGTGTCGCCTGGAAAACATGATGCAAGCTGCCGTACCACGCATCACCACAAGGGGCGCCACAGGGGCAGGGTGAATCAGTGGTTCTTACTGTTGCCTCAAAGTTCAAGTTCAAGAGATTATTTGTCACATACATATACATACTGTCATACATATATGCAGTGAAATGTCATGACACCCGGTGATTACGCACAATAAGCTCTATAAGCTCTAAAAATACAAAAAAATACCAAAATGGTGCTCGGGCAGGCAGCTGCAAGGGGAGGCGCCACAATCGCGATTCTGTGTTCTATAATTATATAATAGAATTAATTGACTGTGTTGTATTAAATATACATTTAAATCCTCCTAAATGAAACTTACCTGAACTTACATACCTCCAGCACTTAGCTCACAGAGTAGAAGTCCTGGCTATTAAAATTGCCAACCTTTGCAAACGACATATATACACATCATATCATAGCTTAAATTATATTGTTTATCATATCCAATTATATAACCTGTATATCGTTAAACCGTAACTGTACATTGCATTTTGCTCTATTGCAAGCACAAGGTTCTGGGTTTGAACTTGATTGGGGCCCTTCGTGGGGAGTCTGTGTGTCCTACCGTGTTCACATGGTCCCCCCGATTTTGCTGATGCCCCTGCGCAAGGCATCGGTTAAGATATGGAGTTGGTATATAATGTATATAAAAACAAAATAGCAAGCAACAGAAAAGTGTCTCTGATATCCCTTATATTATTTATCCCTTTAAAATCTCTTCCCGTAGTGGAAAGTCTGATTGTTCTCTCCTCACAAACTTCTGGACTTTTCTTTTTGGCGAAATAGGAAAAGGACCAAAGAAGTCTGGACCTGAATACAGCCAAGTGCATGCTGGGACTTCTGCTGGGAAAGACGTGGCCTCTGTTTCCCGTGTTCAATCAGTTCCTCGAGGTAAGAGCCGCAAAATGCCTCCCAACAACACCTGGATCACTTCCTGTGGCGTGGGCCACTCACTACGGCATTTAAAGTTTCACCACCTTTTTAATCTGATGGAATCTAACCCTGCAGGAGCATTTTATCTGATAGGTTTGTGGAATATTACATGTTCTCCTTCAGCAATCCAAGTACAAAGTGATCAACAAAGACCAGTGGTGCAACGTGTTGGAGTTCAGCCGGACCATCAGCCTGGACCTCAGCAACTACGATGAGGACGGAGCCTGTGAGTTGACAGATGAGAAGCTGAGCCATGACCACATTCATCTCTCAAGACTTCCATTCCGTTGCACTTTCTATATATTGTCACAAGATGGCGCTAGTGTTTGCATTAGCATTTAGGCGGAGTGACCGAGGGACATGAAACCAGAGGGGATGTGGTTGCCTGTGACAACACAAATTGTTAACAGATCAGTGGTCATTATTCAGAAAAAACTGACCACTGATTTCAATTGCAATTGACCAGTCGGCAATCAACAGATCAATCCATTTTTTTAACAGTTGTTAGTCGCAGCTCATAATTGTCCCCTCCCCCCTACAGGGCCTGTGCTGCTGGATGAGTTTGTGGAGTGGTACAAGGAGCGGGAGATGTCTTAGCGACTGAGCGACAACAACCAATCAGAAGACTCAAAACGACCAGGAAATACACACAAATATCAAGTAAACAAAACAAACATGTGGACGGTCCGTCAGGGTGGTGGGGGCTTCCTAGCCGGGGGCGGTGGCGATCGGGTTCAGGCTCGGGGTCACAAGTCTGTCTGATGCCCAGGGAGGGGAGGGTGCCATTGTGAAGCAGTGTTCCCTTGTGGGGGGGTTAAAGCCCCTTGCATTAAATATTATAAACCACGGTCTCCAGCCTGTGATGTGCTTAGGTTTTCACAGTGAACCAGGACCCTGCGGTGGGTTTGCCAAAGCAGCCGGTGGATGCCCCCCCGCCACCACATAAGGGGTGACCCACCCTTATCTTGTGCCCTTGGAAGTGTTGCATCATGGGTAAAGTTGTGACATCGCCCTCCATCACTGTGACGCGTCATATCGCTGCTGTGTTCGGTTCATGTGCTGCTTCTGAAGGGACAACCTGCTCCTGTTCCAAATCCCACTGAGCCTATTCTGAGTCTGAACCGAGGATTGGAATTCTTCAACACCCACACTGTGTCAAGCGGCTTTGGATCATCTGCAGAACTGATTATTAATTTGTGCCAGTTTGTTTCCCTTCTCTTTAAGCCCGGTCTCACCCGGTGCCCCCACACCCCCCGTACCCGTTTGCTAAACGCTGCTTTCCGACTCTTGCAACGGCACGGCTGAACCTGTTTCCATGCTGCGCTGGTAAGAGTCTCTCTGTGCCTCGAATAAATTGAAGTCACTTTTTACCATCTCACACACACACACACACACACACACACACACACACACACACACACACACACACACACACACGCTGGTCAGGGAATTACTTCAGGCTGGGTTCAGAGTGCCAGGCCTGTGTTGGGAGTCGATAGAGGTAGTTGATGTCCATTTAGTCTGGATGTGGCCTCTCCTGTGTCTCCCTTGCTGGTTCCAGGTCTGATGAGCAGCCCCACAGTGGAGACTGTGACCCACTCAGGACGAGTGGAGAGGTTTTCTGAACGTGCTGCATTGAGGGTTTGGAGCCGTTATTCTGCCGAGTAAAATATTCTTGTAACACATGTATAAACTTTAGTCTTTGGCTGTGATGTTGCTGACCTGTCCTGGGTTTTGATATCTGCATGCATGCTCCGTCAGAGCTTCTGTGGATGGATGTTTTGTAAACAAGTTTTTTTATTTTGCTCTTTTTGTACAGGAATTTTGTGGTTTTTGTGTTTCATTTGATATCCACAGTCAAATTTCTCTTAAATCTCCTCTGAAAATCTGTTTAGACCTGGAACCCGTCTGACACCTCACAGTGGGAGGGACTTCCTTCCTGCGCCCCTACATCACGCAGCCTCTGGTCTACAGGGTCCAGTCTTATCCACTGGGAGGCTACAGACTGTGTTGAGACTTTTCAGCCCCAGTGAGAATCTCAAAACCTGAGCTTTAAAGCCCTTACCAGGAGTGTAGTGTGTTCTTTCCTGTTTCATCTCTCTAATCTCCAAAAGCCAAAGCTCCTTGTAGGGGCTTGGACTCAGTATTGAGCGTAATAAAAGACTTTAAAGTCAGCCCAGTGTAGTCTAAATTGTTCCATCTCATCAGTATGTGGGAGTTAAAGAGTTGGACCTTGTTAAGATCCTTCAATTAATCCTTGTAAATGAACTATTTAGATAGTGTTCTGAGATGAAAATGCAGGATGAACAGTCTTGTCCTGAGTGTATATATGTATGTAAACTATGTGTGTATATGTCTGTTTTCACTATAACCTATGTCTATATCTAAAAATAAAGGGGTTTATTGACTTGCTGAATCATTTCTCTCTTTAATAAACCAAAAAAAGATTCAAGATTAACAAGATACAAACTATTCATCAGTCACGTGATTATAACAGACTTTACTTGCAACAAAGATAAAAGCTGGAACATTATCGATCCCCAGGATCTGGGTTAGTTACTAACCCAGATTTCATAAAAACATTCAAATTACAGCCTCAGTACAGACAGACTTGAACAGGATTTAGCAATTACTTGAAGATGCAATTCACTTGCATTTGAGAAAAATATAACAACTTAAAATGTACAAGCAATTATTATGGAATAACGTAGTTCGCCATCATAGGGGAACAACAAGGTGTTTGGTTTCTACTGGAACTACTGTATCATTTGTGACATGCAAAACTGGCATAGTAAACCACAGCCACAGCCTACCTGAAATTTGGGAAATTGTTTGGTTGTACCAGTTTCACTGATGGATAACTGGGGATATGGGGGCCAAAGCAGGACATTTTCATCCCATAAATCCCTCCACAATTTGTAACGGCTGTCCTGAGTTTGTGTCTCTAAAGAAGGGGCAAGTTAACTAAACTTCACTGATGTGCTGCTCGGAGAGACTGGAATGCACCATGGAGCTCTGAGACTGACACATGTCCCTTTCTTCACAGTCGAAGGTGACGCTCTTAGTGGTCGTAGCGGTCACAGTTTCATAATGCCTCGCTGTTTGATAAGTTCCATCCACAACGCTCTCTCTTTGCTGATAGGAACCCAGGATTTTCCGGTCTTGATTGCCACTACTCTGGGATGTCATAATGAGTCCTTCAACATCCACCCTGTCTGGGCAGGTGAGTGTCTGGCTCTGTCCAGCTACAGGCCTCACAGGGTGGAAGATGCTCTGCAGGGGAGCACCCACTCCTGCCTCAGCTGTGGTGGTAGAAGTTCTGGGGAAGTCTAGCTTTGGGGCATCTTGGTAGGACAGAACTGACGTCCCTCTATCCGGCTCCTTGTACACAGAGTCCCACCGTCGCCTCTCTGAGGACACAGCTCGCAGAGCACTCAGGCCTTTTTTGTCCCTCCTGCCCCTCACAACGGAACTCAACTTTTCACCATCTCTGATGACCATCTTGGATGAGTTTACAGGAGCAGCGACCAAATCTGCCCTGGATGTGAGGAAAATGCTGCGTGCCGGACTGTGAGTCAAGTATACAGGGAGCGGCATGATATCTGCTTTCTGTCTCACCTGTTTTGTATCATCCTCACTCTCAATGCTGGAAGAGGAGGAGGGGGAGTCGGGAGGAGGTCTTCCTGGGACTGCAGGAGGAGTGTCCTGTGGTGGCAGACCACGCACACCCAAAGGCCTCCTCTGGTTTCCAATGGGGAGCTCAGACGAATTATGACCAATAGTGGTCCACCTCAGCTCTGGAGCCAGAGCCACATCTGTGGCACCTTGAGCCTTCTCAATTCTCCTCGCCACCTCATCAATGCTGATATTAGGTGGCAAGTACTCTCTTTTAACTGTTTCGATTAGAACCTCATCGGTCTCATCATCACTTCTAGAAGGGGAAGAGTCATGTTGTGGCATTGGTTTTAAGTCTAAACGTCTCTTTAAACTAGGAATACTGCGAAAACCCAAGTCAGGCCATTGGAGCTTTGGCTCGGGAACCATTTGTGATTGACTGCCTATGATTTGTGTTACAACTGTTCCATCTCTCCTTTGTTTCACTGTACTGTCGTATTCAGACTCACTGCTGGAAGAGGAGGAATCAGCGTTTTGTGGTAATGATGTTTTAATGGTCAGATATGGCCCCTCACGAGGGACACCTTTATCCAGGTTAGGCAACCATGTCTCCAGATCAGCACTTGTCATGACCATATCAGCAGTGGCTGTTCTTCTGACTGTAGTCTCGTCTTCGCTGTCCCTGCTGGAGGCTGATACGCTCCGCAGTGGAGATGCTACTCTGATATCCAGACGCCTCTTGATATGAGGAACACCACTGATGCTCAGGTCAGGCCACTTTGACTCAGAGCCTCTCTCTTCTTCTGCTGTTTGATTGTTGAGCGGCCTGCTCTTGATGCTGCCCTCTGATTGATGAGCTCTTTTAGGATAAAGAGAGACAATGTTCTGAGGAGATCTCTCTTGGACAGCAGATTGTTGAGCTGTCTCTTTCCCTCTTTCACCTGCTTGGTCTGTTGTTTCATCATCAGTATCACTACTGGAGGAGGAATCAGGTAGTTTACCAAATGGAATTGGAGGCAGAGCCTCAACTGAGCTTTCAGAGCTACTATCATCAGCACCAGTAACATTTTTGGACAGATCCACTGATTTGTCACGGCTTTGAGTAATTTCTTGCACCTCCATTCCCTCTCTCTGGTGTTTATCTCTGTGGCTCTCCTGTTCATCCCCTTTGCTGCTAGAAAAGGATGACTCTGTCCTCGTTAAAGAGGACAACTTGGGCGAAGTATCTTTGTGTGATGAGATATCTAAACGCTTTCTAAAGCGAGAGATTCCAACACTCAGCCCTGCCCGATGTGACTCTTGCTCTGGGTTAACTCTCGGTGTTGAGCTTTGGTAATTATCCTTCACCTCATCTGTAATTATTGCATACATTTTCAATTTAATATGAGGATCATTTGTGTCTTTTGTACTTAAGATGGACTTCTGTTTGATCATCTGTGACAATACAGGTTCCCTTCCCAGTTTACCAGCATTGTCTTGTTTCTCATCCTCATTCTCAGAACTTGAAGACTCGATCTGGGCTTGAAGAGGAACTGGGCCACCCTGAGTATCATGAGATGGTTGTGGGGAAGGCGCCCTGATATCAAGGCGCCTTGCGATGCGAGGGACACCCAGACTCAGGTCAGGCCACTTTGTTGTTGGTTCTTGACCTGGGACTTCAACATCAGATCTGCCAATTTCTTGTTTTACTCTTTGGATTGACATCTGGTTTTCACTCTCACTGCAGGAAGAGGAGGAATGAGGTTGTTTCGGGGATGATGCTGTAATATTTGATTTCCTTGTTAAGGGGGAGACTTTGAGACTCTTTGGCTCTAGCTGTCTGTCCCGTCCGCTCTCCACTTTCACTGCAGATTTCCCAGTCTCGTCTTCACTCTCACTGCTACTAGAAGTGGAATCAGGTGCCGTTGATCGTATATTGATGCCCACACGGTTCTTGATCTCAGGGCTTCTTGAGTCGGAATGGTCCTTAGTTTCTCCCTCACTCTCATCACTAGAGGATGAGTCAGCAGGTGGTGATGATGCTTTGATATCTAAACTCCTCTTGATGTGGGACACACTGCTCAAATCCAACTCAGGCCACTTGCTGTTTGCCTCCTCAATTTCAGATTCTTTAATAAAGCTCCCTGACGGCTTTGCTCCTCCTTCCTCCCTCATCTTCAGCTTTGTTGTTTTATGACTCCCACTACTCCACGTTATGTCAGGTGGTTGGAACGGTGCCTTGATATCCAGACGCCTCCTGATTCGGGGGATTCTTTCCAAATCCAGGACAGGCCATCTCGTGTCTGCCGTATCGTGGCTCGCGATTCCCACTTCTGTTCTGTCTTTCTTTTTCCCTCCTTTGTGGCCCAATATTTCTTCTTCACTCTCACTTGTAGAAGAAGATGAATTGGATGGTGGAGGTATAGGTGCTGCAGTGTTTAGGATATTAATGTCACGGCCACTCTGAGACGGTTGTGGTGAAGGCGCCCTAATATCAAGACGCCTTGCGACGCGAGGGACACCCAGACTCAGGTCAGGCCACTTCGTTGTTGGTTCTTGACTTGGGAATTCAACATCAGATCTGCCAATTTCTTGTTTTACTCTTTGGATTGACATCTGGTTTTCACTCTCACTGCAGGAAGAGGAGGAATGAGGTTGTTTCGGGGATGATGCTGTAATATTTGATTTCCTTGTTAAGGGGTAGACTTTGAGACTCTTTGGCTCTAGCTGTCTGTCCCGTCCGCTCTCCACTTTCACTGCAGATTTCCCAGTCTCGTCTTCACTCTCACTGCTACTAGAAGTGGAATCAGGTGCCGTTGATCGTATATTGATGCCCACACGGTTCTTGATCTCAGGGCTTCTTGAGTCGGAATGGTCCTTAGTTTCTCCCTCACTCTCATCACTAGAGGATGAGTCAGCAGGTGGTGATGATGCTTTGATATCTAAACTCCTCTTGATGTGGGACACACTGCTCAAATCCAACTCAGGCCACTTGCTGTTTGCCTCCTCAATTTCAGATTCCTTAATAAAGCTCCCTGACGGCTTCACTCCTCCTTCCTCCCTCATCTTCAGCTTTGTTGTTTTATGACTCCCACTACTCCACGTTATGTCAGGTGGTTGGAACGGTGCCTTGATATCCAGACGCCTCCTGATTCGGGGGATTCTTTCCAAATCCAGGACAGGCCATCTCGTGTCTGCCGTATCGTGGCTCGCGATTCCCACTTCTGTTCTGTCTTTCTTTTTCCCTCCTTTGTGGCCCAATATTTCTTCTTCACTCTCACTTGTGGAAGAAGATGAATTGGATGGTGGAGGTATAGGTGCTGCAGTGTTTAGGATATTAATGTCACGGCCACTCTGAGACGGTTGTGGTGAAGGCGCCCTGATATCAAGACCCCTTGCGACGCGAGGGACACCCAGACTCAGGTCAGGCCACTTTGTTGTTGGTTCTTGACTTGGGAATTCAACATCAGATCTGCCAATTTCTTGTTTTACTCTTTGGATTGACATCAGGTTTTCACTCTCACTGCAGGAAGAGGAGGAATGAGGTTGTTTCGGGGATGATGCTGTAATATTTGATTTCCTTGTTAAGGGGGAGACTTTGAGACTCTTTGGCTCTAGCTGTCTGTCCCGTCCGCTCTCCACTTTCACTGCAGATTTCCCAGTCTCGTCTTCACTCTCACTGCTACTAGAAGTGGAATCAGGCGCCGTTGATCGTATACTGATACCCACACGGTTCTTGATCTCAGGCCATCTTGAGTTGGAATGGTCCTTAGTTTCTCCCTCACTCTCATCACTAGAGGATGAGTCAGCAGGTGGTGATGATGCTTTGATATCTAAACTCCTCTTGGTGTGGGACACACTGCTCAAATCCAACTCAGGCCACTTGCTGTTTGCCTCCTCAATTTCAGATTCCTTAATAAAGCTCCCTGACGGCTTCACTCCTCCTTCCTCCCTCATCTTCAGCTTTGTTGTTTTATGACTCCCACTACTCCATGTTATGTCAGGTGGTTGGAACGGTGCCTTGATATCCAGACGCCTCCTGATTCGGGGGATTCTTTCCAAATCCAGGACAGGCCATCGCGTGTCTGCCGTATCGTGGCTCGCGATTCCCACTTCTGTTCTGTCTTTCTTTTTCCCTCCTTTGTGGCCCAATATTTCTTCTTCACTCTCACTTGTGGAAGAAGATGAATTGGATGGTGGAGGTATAGGTGCTGCAGTGTTTAGGATATTAATGTCACGGCCACTCTGAGACGGTTGTGGTGAAGGCGCCCTGATATCAAGACGCCTTGCGACGCGAGGGACACCCAGACTCAGGTCAGGCCACTTTGTTGTTGGTTCTTGACTTGGGACTTCAACATCAGATCTGCCAATTTCTTGTTTTACTCTTTGGATTGACATCTGGTTTTCACTCTCACTGCAGGAAGAGGAGGAATGAGGTTGTTTCGGGGATGATGCTGTAATATTTGGTTTCCTTGTTAAGGGGGAGACTTTGAGACTCTTTGGCTCTAGCTGTCTGTCCCGTCCGCTCTCCACTTTCACTGCAGATTTCCCAGTCTCGTCTTCACTCTCACTGCTACTAGAAGTGGAATCAGGTGCCGTTGATCGTATATTGATGCCCACACGGTTCTTGATCTCAGGGCTTCTTGAGTCGGAATGGTCCTTAGTTTCTCCCTCACTCTCATCACTAGAGGATGAGTCAGCAGGTGGTGATGATGCTTTGATATCTAAACTCCTCTTGGTGTGGGACACACTGCTCAAATCCAACTCAGGCCACTTGCTGTTTGCCTCCTCAATTTCAGATTCCTTAATAAAGCTCCCTGACGGCTTTGCTCCTCCTTCCTCCCTCATCTTCAGCTTTGTTGTTTTATGACTCCCACTACTGCACGTTATGTCAGGTGGTTGGAACGGCGTCTTGATATCCAGACGCCTCCTGATTCGGGGGATTCTTTCCAAATCCAGGACAGGCCATTGTGTGTCTGCCGTATCATGGCTCGCGATTCCCACTTCTGTTCTGTCTTTCTTTTTCCCTCCTTTGTGGCCCCATGTTTCTTCTTCACTCTCACTTGTGGAAGATGAAGTGGGTGGCGGCGGTATAGGTGCTGCAGTGTTTAGGATATTAATGTCACGGCCACTCTGAGACGGTTGTGGTGAAGGCGCCCTGATATCAAGACCCCTTGCGACGCGAGGGACACCCAGACTCAGGTCAGGCCACTTTGTTGTTGGTTCTTGACTTGGGAATTCAACATCAGATCTGCCAATTTCTTGTTTTACTCTTTGGATTGACATCTGGTTTTCACTCTCACTGCAGGAAGAGGAGGAATGAGGTTGTTTCGGGGATGATGCTGTAATATTTGATTTCCTTGTTAAGGGGGAGACTTTGAGACTCTTTGGCTCTAGCTGTCTGTCCCGTCCGCTCTCCACTTTCACTGCAGATTTCCCAGTCTCGTCTTCACTCTCACTGCTACTAGAAGTGGAATCAGGCGCCGTTGATCGTATACTGATACCCACACGGTTCTTGATCTCAGGCCATCTTGAGTTGGAATGGTCCTTAGTTTCTCCCTCACTCTCATCACTAGAGGATGAGTCAGCAGGTGGTGATGATGCTTTGATATCTAAACTCCTCTTGGTGTGGGACACACTGCTCAAATCCAACTCAGGCCACTTGCTGTTTGCCTCCTCAATTTCAGATTCCTTAATAAAGCTCCCTGACGGCTTTGCTCCTCCTTCCTCCCTCATCTTCAGCTTTGTTGTTTTATGACTCCCACTACTGCACGTTATGTCAGGTGGTTGGAACGGCGTCTTGATATCCAGACGCCTCCTGATTCGGGGGATTCTTTCCAAATCCAGGACAGGCCATTGTGTGTCTGCCGTATCATGGCTCGCGATTCCCACTTCTGTTCTGTCTTTCTTTTTCCCTCCTTTGTGGCCCCATGTTTCTTCTTCACTCTCACTTGTGGAAGATGAAGTGGGTGGCGGCGGTATAGGTGCTGCAGTGTTTAGGATATTAATGTCACGGCCACTCTGAGACGGTTGTGGTGAAGGCGCCCTGATATCAAGACCCCTTGCGACGCGAGGGACACCCAGACTCAGGTCAGGCCACTTTGTTGTTGGTTCTTGACTTGGGAATTCAACATCAGATCTGCCAATTTCTTGTTTTACTCTTTGGATTGACATCTGGTTTTCACTCTCACTGCAGGAAGAGGAGGAATGAGGTTGTTTCGGGGATGATGCTGTAATATTTGGTTTCCTTGTTAAGGGGGAGACTTTGAGACTCTTTGGCTCTAGCTGTCTGTCCCGTCCGCTCTCCACTTTCACTGCAGATTTCCCAGTCTCGTCTTCACTCTCACTGCTACTAGAAGTGGAATCAGGTGCCGTTGATCGTATATTGATGCCCACACGGTTCTTGATCTCAGGGCTTCTTGAGTCGGAATGGTCCTTAGTTTCTCCCTCACTCTCATCACTAGAGGATGAGTCAGCAGGTGGTGATGATGCTTTGATATCTAAACTCCTCTTGGTGTGGGACACACTGCTCAAATCCAACTCAGGCCACTTGCTGTTTGCCTCCTCAATTTCAGATTCCTTAATAAAGCTCCCTGACGGCTTTGCTCCTCCTTCCTCCCTCATCTTCAGCTTTGTTGTTTTATGACTCCCACTACTGCACGTTATGTCAGGTGATTGGAACGGCGTCTTGATATCCAGACGCCTCCTGATTCGGGGGATTCTTTCCAAATCCAGGACAGGCCATTGTGTGTCTGCCGTATCATGGCTCGCGATTCCCACTTCTGTTCTGTCTTTCTTTTTCCCTCCTTTGTGGCCCCATGTTTCTTCTTCACTCTCACTTGTGGAAGATGAAGTGGGTGGCGGCGGTATAGGTGCTGCAGTGTTTAGGATATTAATGTCACGGCCACTCTGAGACGGTTGTGGTGAAGGCGCCCTGATATCAAGACCCCTTGCGACGCGAGGGACACCCAGACTCAGGTCAGGCCACTTTGTTGTTGGTTCTTGACTTGGGAATTCAACATCAGATCTGCCAATTTCTTGTTTTACTCTTTGGATTGACATCTGGTTTTCACTCTCACTGCAGGAAGAGGAGGAATGAGGTTGTTTCGGGGATGATGCTGTAATATTTGATTTCCTTGTTAAGGGGGAGACTTTGAGACTCTTTGGCTCTAGCTGTCTGTCCCGTCCGCTCTCCACTTTCACTGCAGATTTCCCAGTCTCGTCTTCACTCTCACTGCTACTAGAAGTGGAATCAGGCGCCGTTGATCGTATACTGATACCCACACGGTTCTTGATCTCAGGCCATCTTGAGTTGGAATGGTCCTTAGTTTCTCCCTCACTCTCATCACTAGAGGATGAGTCAGCAGGTGGTGATGATGCTTTGATATCTAAACTCCTCTTGGTGTGGGACACACTGCTCAAATCCAACTCAGGCCACTTGCTGTTTGCCTCCTCAATTTCAGATTCCTTAATAAAGCTCCCTGACGGCTTCACTCCTCCTTCCTCCCTCATCTTCAGCTTTGTTGTTTTATGACTCCCACTACTCCATGTTATGTCAGGTGGTTGGAACGGTGCCTTGATATCCAGACGCCTCCTGATTCGGGGGATTCTTTCCAAATCCAGGACAGGCCATCGCGTGTCTGCCGTATCGTGGCTCGCGATTCCCACTTCTGTTCTGTCTTTCTTTTTCCCTCCTTTGTGGCCCAATATTTCTTCTTCACTCTCACTTGTGGAAGAAGATGAATTGGATGGTGGAGGTATAGGTGCTGCAGTGTTTAGGATATTAATGTCACGGCCACTCTGAGACGGTTGTGGTGAAGGCGCCCTGATATCAAGGCGCCTTGCGATGCGAGGGACACCCAGACTCAGGTCAGGCCACTTTGTTGTTGGTTCTTGACTTGGGACTTCAACATCAGATCTGCCAATTTCTTGTTTTACTCTTTGGATTGACATCTGGTTTTCACTCTCACTGCAGGAAGAGGAGGAATGAGGTTGTTTCGGGGATGATGCTGTAATATTTGGTTTCCTTGTTAAGGGGGAGACTTTGAGACTCTTTGGCTCTAGCTGTCTGTCCCGTCCGCTCTCCACTTTCACTGCAGATTTCCCAGTCTCGTCTTCACTCTCACTGCTACTAGAAGTGGAATCAGGTGCCGTTGATCGTATATTGATGCCCACACGGTTCTTGATCTCAGGGCTTCTTGAGTCGGAATGGTCCTTAGTTTCTCCCTCACTCTCATCACTAGAGGATGAGTCAGCAGGTGGTGATGATGCTTTGATATCTAAACTCCTCTTGGTGTGGGACACACTGCTCAAATCCAACTCAGGCCACTTGCTGTTTGCCTCCTCAATTTCAGATTCCTTAATAAAGCTCCCTGACGGCTTTGCTCCTCCTTCCTCCCTCATCTTCAGCTTTGTTGTTTTATGACTCCCACTACTGCACGTTATGTCAGGTGGTTGGAACGGCGTCTTGATATCCAGACGCCTCCTGATTCGGGGGATTCTTTCCAAATCCAGGACAGGCCATTGTGTGTCTGCCGTATCATGGCTCGCGATTCCCACTTCTGTTCTGTCTTTCTTTTTCCCTCCTTTGTGGCCCCATGTTTCTTCTTCACTCTCACTTGTGGAAGATGAAGTGGGTGGCGGCGGTACAGGTGCTGCACTGTTTAGGATATTCATGTCACGGCCAGAACCGAAATTAGGGGCAGGGCACCGGGCTTCAGGCTCCAGATCTGTCCAGCCCATGGAGCTAGCTTCCATGGGTTGGTCCCCTTGTGCTCTTTTAATTCTGGCTGGTTTATGATGTTTGTCTCCCTCAGCTTGTTCTTGGGTGACCGTGGATTGTGTGATCTTATCATCACTGTCACTGGACTGAGAGGAATTAGAGTCTTCTGATGCTTGACCTTGATAAGGCCATGCCTCTTGTGGAGAAAACCTGCCTTTGGTCTGTTCCTCAAAATTAACACTCTCTTTAGGATACGGTCCGGTGCTCTCTGGTTTAGTGTCATGCATGAGCTGTGCATTCTGGACAACATCAGCTCTTTCTCCTTCATCTCTCTCTGGGTTTACAGTGTATTGTGTTGGCTCGTTGCTTGCATCGGAACTACAGCTGGACCTATCAGAATGCCTCCGATTTTTTGAAGAGGGGAAAACATTCTGATTTGAATGATTAATGGAACTAAAGATACTACTGGACCTTGCTGAACCACTTTGAATTGAATCTGTGAATTCAAAGTTCTCTCCACTCTCGCTCCATTGATCCTGGTCCCTCAAGCTTGAATCGTTACAATTCGTAAAGGGTTCCAATGAAAGTCTCACAACCTCACTCTGGCCGTCAATAGAAATTTGAGGCACATCTACAGGTTGGATTGAACGGGAATTAGTGTTCTTCTGAAATGGGTCACTGACTAGTTCAGATAACGGAGGTTGCCAAGGATCTTTCTGGGTAATTTTCTCCTCTTTCTGTTCGTCATCAGAGTGTGAAGATGAGCTTCCCTTGTACTCCACCTCATCAGGATCTGGAATGTGCTCAAACTCTGTGGTGTTGGTTGGGTCTATAGTGGTTTCCTCTATGCTCACATTAGCCTCCAAACTGTGTGAACTCAATTTGCTCTTGCTCCCCGATTCCCCAGATTTAGTCTTAGTCTTTTCAGACTGGTGCCTTGCATTAGTTGCCTCCAAATCCACCACTGCATTTTCATTTATGTTTTCCTGATTCCCTCTGGCCACCGTGTCATAATACAGCGTGCTGCTCTGTTCCCTAAGGTCCACGGTGCTGAGGGTCACTCTGCGTTCCCTGTTGGATACTACCTCCTCTGGCTCTCCGTCATCGCAGTAGGCCTCATTCTCATACGGTCTCTGTCCGGTGGAGGAGGCAGAGTTGGGGGAGGGGACTTTTGTCTTGGTACAGACTTTCCCCCAGAGAAAATCAATAAGAGGTCTAGAGACGACACCAAGGACAAATGCTACAAGGAAAGTAATAAGGACAGACAGACACACAGCCAGAGTAAGGTCAGAGTTCTGCTTCCCTGCTTTGCTGGCCCAGTGAATGCCTTTTGGCATTACCGGTTGGCTGCTTCTGGGTAAACTCCTGAGAGTTCTGTTTTTCTTCTTTATCTCACTACGAAGCTGCAGGTTGAAAACAGACACAACTTCTTGATGCTGTGACTCAGACACACACACATACAGTCCTGCATCTTTCTCTGTGATGTCGGTCAGCAGCAGTCCAGCCTGCCATTGCTCAACAGACACTTCACCTTTCGGCGTCCACCATGTTGAATCTACAAAACATAACAATGAAGTACAGTTAGAATGGCAATGAACTAGAGATGCCTCGATTCCACTTTTTCACTGCTGATCCTGATTCAGACTCCTAAACTTTAAGTATTGACTGAGAGGGGTCATTTACCAGATCCATTTCTGTTACTGAACTGTACAGACTTAGTTTGGGGTCATGAAATCATAATGGTTGACATTCAATAAATTTGTTATCCATTATACATTTCTAACATGATAACTAACATGCAAAAAAAGTTGAAATTCAAGTACTTTCTATATCTGACATGTTTATTTTCTATGCATCCATTTAAAAATGCACATGACAAACAAAGCTCATTGTTTATTTATCTTTTGATCGTGATTATGTAAATATAAAATATGCATCTGAATATGGATTTTATTTATTTATTTATTTATTATTTTATTATAGATTCATTATTTTGGTCAAATTATTATATCATTAAACATGTAAGGATATGACTGATCAGCATGTAGGTGTGTTCTTGGGCAGGCGACAGGTCACAGTACCTCGTAAAGCAGGGCAGGGCAGCAGGATGCTCGAACCCCGCTCGAGCGTCACATTGTGGTGGGTCGCGGCCTGGCCCCAGGTGCCATCGCAGGGCCACTCCTGGTCCTCCAGCTGGAGCAGGTCCCTCCCTGCCAGGGCAGATGGCGAGGCACACACCACCCCCCAGGACCGCTGGCCTCCGTTAGTGTCCAACACCATCCACCTCCTGACACTCCACATCCCACAGTCACAGTGCCATGCGTTTCCGCCTGCCTGGACCTCAACACCAAGGCCACGCAGTGCCAGGAAGGTGCTGGGAGGGAGGGTGGTCAACCTGTTGAAGCTCAGGTCGAGGACCTAGGTGGAGGACACGAGGAGATGAAATGCTACAGCATATCTTACCACCATACTGTATATTTATTGATCGCTAATGCGAAACTGCTAGATCAGAGACTTTTTCACATCATGGACCATCAGTTTGACCCACATTAGGCCACAGACCCCATTTGATCAGATTTAGACTATTTTTATTGATACATATGATTAGGACCTATACTCTATTTAAGGAGATAACAGAGAAAGTAGGATCTAAACAGTCGTTATTGGACATTCTCTAACGGTGCTCACGTCTTGAGAATTAAATGACAGTGAGGCTTAACTAATAATCATTTTGCTGGGGACTTGTTGCAACCTCTTGAAGGACCTTGGGAGTCCCCGGACCCACATTGAGAACTAGATCATTATGTTGATATTATTAAGTCCTGATTTTAGCTAACAAATAGATTTAGAAGGGACGACACTGTCATATTCAAAAGTTTCAGATTTCTTTTCCTTTTTTCCATTTCCTTCTAGAGTTATATTCTAAAGACCAGGACAAAATGTGCTCATGATGCAATATTACTATTGCTACTGTGATGTGAACGTTTTTTGTTTATTTTTAAAATTAACTAAAGAATACAAAGTAGTATGTCATAAAAACCAGTAATGGGATGAAACCCCACCCCTCTAGCAGTCTGGGTGTTACCGTGAGGCTGGCCAGATGCCTGAAGGCTTGCGGGTGGATGCTGCGGATGAGGTTGTGCTGCAGGTGGAGCTCCTGCAGCTGCTGCAGGTCGCTCAGCTCGTCCGCTCCTAACGTAGAGATGCGGTTGTAGGAAAGATGCAGAACCTGCAGCGAGCCACTTCCCTGCAGCCCTGACAGCACAGACAGAAAGAGTGTTTATTGAGAATATGAAGATAAAGACCTGGAGCAGGTGATGGAGGAACCTTTGACCCGTTGAGTTTTACTGGCTGCTGGGGCTGAATCTTCACTGTGCAGATGTTCTTAACGAAGTAAAAACACCTTTAACGTTGATCGAAATCTTTGAAAGGATTGAAGACAAATAAAATATATATATTTTTTATTAGAGCTGTTAGAATTAATTTAGGCTGAAAATGGCAAATATATTGCACAAGAACATTTCAAAATTATACTAGAAACTGGAGGTCATATGACCCAAGCTGATTAGTGTAAGAGATTGGGAAATGTTTTTGGGAAAAGCCACATTAAGCTGCATTTTCCCAGGGTGGCAATAGACTATACTTTTGGACCATATTTAAGATTTTTTATTAACTTCAAATTTGCAACAGAGGATCAACGCATGTCGCCCTATGATCTCATTGACGTCTCATGACGCCCATTATTCTTAAGAACTTGTGGTATGTAGGTTATAGGTCATAGATTAAGTTCATATTAAGATATTTGTTTAATGTGATGCCAAAATCTGGACTTTGTTCAATTACTTCCCATATTTCTTGAGTTTTTTCAGAAACACAAATACAGCAAATACACAAATACACAATATTTTTTATTAACGGTGAATATGTTTTTGTCTCATTAAACCATTTCACATTAAGCCTTTTATTATGTCCCCTATAAACCCAGAGCTGCCACCACTGCACTGCTTGCTCCGCTTCACTGAATCCTTGTAGTGTGAATAAGTCTTCAATAGCTGCAGAGCATTTTGCAGAACGGTGATTTCTAAATCATGTCATACTCAGGCCTTTCTCTCCCTCTCCCTCTCTCTCTCTCTCCTTTCTCTCTCTTTCTCTCTCTCTCGCTCTCTCTCTGTGACATAACATGCAATATACATACAATAATCTAAATGCAGTCTCATTTATCGGAGTGGCTCTGGAGATCCAGGACTGAGACACCGATATGGAACAGCGACGCTCTGGCCATCAGCAGCACGCACACACTCTCCAAAAATCTAGGAGAGTTCACCTGAGTAGATGTCACTGAAAAAAAGGTAAAACTAAGCAGAAAGATTTAGTATCTTTAGTAGAAGGATCAAAGGATGAACTGGAGCACGCAGATAAACCCAGGAATATATACAGTATATACAGTATAATATTTTTTTCAGGTTTCAGGTTTTCCCTCTCTTGTTAAAGGGACACACCTTAGTGTCCGGTGGAATTTGAGAAGCAACGCCTGGCGCCTGGTAATTTACTCAGCGCACTGTGCCACTATCTAAGGGGGTTTAATAATTTCTGAATGGAGCAATGTACTAAAGATAATTACTGCCATAACTGTACTGTACGCCCTCTTGTTTGCCTGCCCAGTTCTGTTCTGATGGAGTGCAAATAAGTAATAAAGAAAACAAACATCGTAGACACCCACACCCACACAACTCATGGACTCATTAAGCAAGAATCAGAAAGTCCTAAAACAAACAACAAACAAGTCTCATCCTGGTTCATCAGAGGAATTAAACATTTTCTGGAAGGTCCATGAACTGGAGTCACTGGAAGAATTACTTTGAGCTTTTATTTCAGTAAAAAAAAAAAAGTACAACTCTTACTCTTCTTACTCTAATCAAAGTAAGAGTGTCACAGATATACACTCAACAGATATATACTTAAGTAGAAGTATAGAAGTACTTCCCATTAAGTACATTTAGGTATTAAAAGTAAAAGTATTAGTCATATCCAGTGTTCTGATATGATAGAGCCTATAATACTTCATAAAGTACTACTGTAGTACTTATGTGTTGTAAGCGGAGTCATAGGCATTACAAGGATGTGGAGCAGTTTGATAGACCCTGCCTCTGGTTTTGATTTATATATACTGTGTATATATCTATATATATATATATATATATATATATATATATATATATATATATATATATATATATATATATATATAGATATATATACATACAGTGAATATAAATCCTGATAAAAAAAAAAAGAAAGAAACTGTAACCTAAAGTAGTGACGAAAAAAAGTACAGTAAAAAGTCATAGTCTCCGAGTACAGATACTTTACTACAGTAACAAAGTACTTGTACTGTGTAACTTTCCTCCTCTGGTGTGTGTCACCACTGAACAGGCAGATCCCTGAGAGTGTGTGAGTGACTCACCCGTGGGGAGCTGCAGCAACTGGTTCCTCTCAGCAGAGAGCAGCTGGAGGGCGGGGGCCCAGGACACACAGCCCTGTTGGCCACGGGACGGGGGTCTGAGCCTCCGCCGAGGGGGTCTGGGCCTCCAGGTCCCCTCCACGCAGAGGGACAGGCGTGTGATGCTGTTGCTCCCCAGCCAGACCCTCCTGAGGTGGAGGTTGGGGCGGAGCAGTATGAGGGACCGGAGCAGGTTGTGGGTCAGATCCAGCTGGGGGGCCGCCACCGTCTGGATGGTGGCGGGGGCGAGCGCCAGGCCGGCGGAGGAGCAGTTCACCAGGACGCCCTCTTGGCAGCAGCAGGGCGGGGGGCACCCAGGTGAGCCTGGGGACCCCTGGAGCGACTCCTGGAGCAGCATCACCACAAGCAGGGACACCACAGTGG
This sequence comes from Zeus faber, assembly GCF_960531495.2. Classification (NCBI taxonomy): domain Eukaryota; kingdom Metazoa; phylum Chordata; class Actinopteri; order Zeiformes; family Zeidae; genus Zeus; species Zeus faber. The sequence goes on from NC_137193.1 coordinate 36,944,002, forward strand.
ACCACACCACCGCCATGGCACAGTGCTGGAGGACCAGGGGTCGGGGGGCGTACTCTGAGCCTTTACTGACGTGGAATTACAAATACACTGTCCCTAATTACTCAAGGGAAAGTGAAAGTCACACATTGACTTTTCTACTGAAGTAAAGAACTTGCTGTTAAATGTACTTAAAATATTAAAAGTAAGAATAATTCTCTTGTCTTGTCTGTATTATATATTGTCTATAATACAGGAGTACGCAATCTGATTGGTTCAGTGGATTATTTCCCATTATTTTTTACTTTGTCTTTCTTTGATATATACGGTATACACAGTAAATCCTGATAAAAAAAAAAACTAAACAAAAGTAACACCTGTTAGAAATGTAGTGGATTTGCGTAAAAACTCTAAAGTCTCGGAAACTGAATCTACTTCAGAACAAACACTGTAATTACAGTACTGTATTGTACATACAGTACTGTACTTACAGTGTTTGTTCTGAAGTAGACTCAAAATAAAGGAAATTTACAATATGTGAATTATGAAATTAATTGAAATTACCTTGGTCCAATTTCTAAATCTGAAGGCAGAGCTCTTGCTTACGCCCCGTTCTTCCTCCTCTTCGTCTCCGTCTCTGTATATCGACAAAGACGCCGTCTCGTATCAATCTGATCAAAGTCCTGATCAGCACATTCCACAGGACCATGGCGTCTCACGTCGACTCCTTCAATCATTCACATGGCGGGTTAATGTCTCACAGGGACACTTCTCTGACAACCTGGGATCCTGGAAAACAAGCTTGGAAGTGTGCTGGACCATAACCAGTAGATATGAACCATGTCACTCTATTTAGAACTTGTAAAAATAAAAAGTTAAGATCAATATCTTCAACAGTTTCAGTTTCATACACGTGGTGTACACTGATCTGCCATAACATTACGACCACTGACAGGTGAAGTGAATAACATTGATCATCTCGTTCCAATGGCACTTCTCAAGGGGTGGGATATATTGGGCAGCAAGTGAACAGTCAGTTCTTGAAGATGATGCGTTGGAAGCAGTAAAAAAGGGCAAGCGTAAGGATCTGAGCAACTTTGACAAGGGCCAAATTGTGATGGCTAGACAACTGGGTCAGAGCATCTCCAAAACAGCAGCTCTTGTGGGCTGTTCCCAGTATGCAGTGGTTAGTACCGACCAAAATTGATCCAAGGAAGGACAACCGTTGAACTGGCAACAGGGTCACGGGCGCCTAAGGCTCAATGATGCGTGTGGGGAGCGAAGTCTAGCCTGTCTGGTCCTGTCCCACAGAAGAGCTACTGTAGCACAAATTGCTGAAAAGGTTAATGCTGCTATGATGAAAGGTGTCAGAACACACAGTGCATCACAGCTTGCTGTGTATAGGGCTGTGTAGCTGCAGACCTGCTTCTGCTGCTAACGTCTTGGTGCCAGATACCACACTACACCTTCAGAGGTCTTGTGGAGTCCATGCCTCGACGGGTCAGAGCTGTTTTGGTGGCACAAGGGGGAGCTACACAAAACTAATGGTGGTTTTAATGTTGTGGCAGATCTGTGTACTGTATATAGACTGGAAGGAAGTCTGTCCTGGAAAATCATCCCCCACATGGAACACTGTCCTAGAAAACAGTTCTCTAATTGGAATATGGTCCTTGAAAACTGTCCCTAACCTGGAAAACTGACTAGAACAAAACAAAATGGGTATAAATAAATGACATTAAATGACAAGGGTAGATATTAAAAACATGTTTTTATTTAAATAAAACACAGAATTTTCCGTCACTTGTTAAACAGAAGTTTGTGACTTTAAACAGGTTTTAAGTTCTGTTTTCAGTTCAAATAATTCATTTGATTGCATGACATGAATGTCAGGAGAATTTTTACTTAAAACCTTCCTGTGATAAAACAGTTAACCCACTGCACAGATAAATACAAATATAATCTCAGGCTCCGGCTCTGACTCAGGGTATTGCACTCAGGTGTTCAGTCTCCAAACTTCAACCAAGACACTGTTTAATTGTCGTGGATGTTAAATATGAAATCAAACATTGTGCAATTAAAAAACAAACACTGCAAAACCACAGTGTAAAACACTGCAACGCCGTCCCTCATGAATCCGTTGGCACGTTAACATTCAAGGTTTAATAACACTGGACGGCAGAGAGCTTCGTTCATCTAAACCAGAGGTCTCAACACAAACTACCGGGGGGGCTGTATTTTTATTTATTTTTTTTACTGTGCATTATTGAATTTCCGAATAATACACACCGAATTAAATTGTCCCGCAGGCCGGGTGTGGTAGTTGAGAACCCTGGTCTAAATCATCCAACCTTTGCATGTATGACTTTCATTAAATAATAATCTCTGCAGAGTCCCACACTTCATTAGAGCTCCTTGCTCATAAAATAAATCAGAGAACTGACAAATAACATGTAAATAAACATTCTGAATTATAACACTGCACGGTAAGCAACAAAAGTGACTTTCAGCTGTATCCACACCAGCATTACACAGGAAAAATAAGACGTATAGATATCTATATATCTATACATACTACAGAACTTTAACATGGTGTCTTTGGCAAAGTGGAGATGGTTTAATGTAACAAATGGCATTAAATTAGGAAATAAGCATCTGCAGATATTCAAGCACATTCACCTCTGAACTGTTTCACTGAACCAGGGTCCGACACAAATGGCTTGCCATGGCTGACAAAATGGTTGCCAAAATTGATCAATTAATAATTGAGGGATAATAAACCTATATAATTATAGATCAATCAATAAATCAATGCTTCAGGATAACTCCTTTTCTTTCAGTTTCTAAATACACAGAGGTAAACTGCGCTTCCTTTTTACATATTAAAAGGGATTGACAACAGGGCAAACAGACAGCACAAGATGATTGACCCAAAGCTGGTTACCCGGGACAACTGGGCAAGCGTTATTGTCGGAACCTGTGAACAGTTAAGAGTTGGACTGCTAGTTTGGGCTCAATAGAACATAATGATTGACAGGGAACCATTTTTTCTCCATCATATTCTTCTTACTTGCTTTGGAAAAGCAAAAAGTATTTTCTTTAATCTGTGCTGTGTTTTCCTGCGGCTGCTGGGATTGGTGTTGCCGGATTCGTTTTCAGTCTGGTACCACTGTATGTTCTGGCTGCTCCTAGTGAGCCGTGCCGCAGGGGTTGTCCGAGGTCTGGCAGCCCATGTTGGGGTACTTGACCTGGATACGGAACAGCGTCCCGTCAGCGCACATGCACAGCTTGTACCTCTCCAGACCCTCGTCGAAGTACACGTCACCCGCAGAGTTGGGGATGCGTGTGGTGTTGAACATGACAGAGCCGTTCAGCACGATGCTGTTCTCCTGCAGAGGAAGAGTCCTTGTTCAAACATCTGGTATTACTAGAACTCTGAGCTTTTTACCAGAGCACAAGTACGAATACCCTGACACTAAATGACTTTAGTGAAAGAGAAAGTACCACATTAACATTATATCATATATAAAAGTACGTTAAATAATGTACTTATGGGTACAGTGGCACAGTCCTGGATTCAATTCCCAACTAGGACACTGGTGGCACCGTGCTCCAGTGGGTTATCTCCCAATAAGGGGCCTTTCTGTGTGGAGTTTGCGTGTTCTCCCCGTGCTCACATGGGGTTTCCTCCATGTAACATCAGTAAGGACCCCGACCAAAAACATGCCCAACATCATCGTCTGACCAGCGATGGGCATTTGCAACTGGTCGTGTTGCTGTATGCTGCCCACTGCTCCTGGGTGCCCCCCGGAGGAAGGACAAGCCAGGATGGGTCAAAAGGAGAGATCTCCTTTCACCGGCCACCATTTGAAGCATGTGTATGTGTGTATGTGTTGGGCGCCGTCACCACATGAGTGCATGTGTTGTGGTGTGTGTGCCGTGGACAAATAAAGATTCTTCTTCTTCTCCTTGCTCTGAATTTAAGTTTTACGTTTTGAACTTAAAGTACTTGTCATGTCATACGGCATAAAGTACTATGAACCTATTTTTCTACAGATGATGGTCATGCAGATCCTGATTACAATTTACAATAAAATAGTTCAGGCGATGTAATTCTAATACTAATTTACAAATATATACAAATATAAATTCAAATCCTGATAAAACATACTACATTTAAAGATGGCTACTGTAAAAGAAGTTTGTTTGCATGCACATACTTCTATGTTTGTGGTACCTTTTTGAACAGTATCTGCACCAAGCAACACAGGTGCATCGGGCTAGAAAATGTAGATGACACAATCTTGACCACGTTATTCCATTGTACTACGCATTACAGTCAAAGATTTTGATGCCAATTACTCGGTTGACTGCCAATGGTAGAAAAATAAGTCTTTAAGTTGAAAAATACTGGAGTGAATACTGGAGACGGAGCCCTCGTACATTACATTGTGTTCTGGAATTAGACAGATTGTCAGGTGACATGACATCACGGTGCCGCAGCTCGACTCACCGCTCTGAGCTCGATGTTTCCTCCGGTCTTGAACTCAACCGTGCGGCCCATGATGTTGACCCCCTCGTTGCCGCGGATGATGGCCTTGCTGTCGCCTTTGATGTTCAGGTCGGCCGAGGCATTGCTGGTGATCTGCAAACGGGAAGAGTCACGTCACACACCCTCCCACTTCCTGCACCGACCCCCGACGCTCGTTTCAAACACAGACGAGGGTCCTCGGACCGCAGTACGTGCCCTTTCTGTGGAGGCTTTCTTCACGCGCAGAACCTTCACCCCTTTGGGAAGCTGGAACTCGTGGTTTTCAAAGTCGGTGCTGAAAAAGGTGGTTTGGGTGCGAGGGTCAGTGAAGGAGATGCCCACGTCGCTGACGATGGAGGTCTTGTCTTTCTCCACACTCAGCTTGGTGCTGCCTTGTTGGAACACCACCTGGAGGAGGGTGCATGAGGCTGTTTGTCATTCTAGGAAGTCAACGCTAGGGCTGTCATGATCATCACATTTAAATTAAAAAAATCAGCAGGCTATATTTCTTATATTTCTAATGTACTGTAGTTATATACTGAGGAATTTTAACATCATATCCCTTGTGATTGCCTTGGATTAAATTAAGTATCTTTATAAAGACTCTTTCTGTTTTGTCAAACACTATGTAACTTTCGTTTTCAAAAACTGCTATGCTGCTGCTGAGTTTGTTATAATTATAATGTTTTCTCATTGCTGAGCAAGTATGAAGTGAAGTGAATACATGAAGTGAATATAATAGTAATATAAAACGGGAGATTCAACTTGAATCTAAGTATTAACATTTTCTACGTAAGTAATTAACCACCACTACATAAAATTATATTGAATTTGTTTGTGACAAAGCTTTTTTTGTTTTTTCTGGTCGGAAAGCAAAGGCTTTAGATGATGTAACATCCAAAGCTCAAATACTACCGATGACACTATAATCCAAAATTCTCAATAAATCTCTTTGGGTTCAGTATAGAAACCACAAAACAGAACACCAAACTTGCACCGGATTAAAATGAGCTACATGGATTTCCCTTCTCTAGTTTATTCTCACAGGATTGCCATTTCCGGTGATGACCAGGTCCTGGTCCTTCCGGCCCCCGATGGTGCTTTTGTGCAGCGGGTAAACCGTTCCCATGTCGGCTTTCTGCTTGAAGCGCAGCAGGCCGCTCTCGTGGAACTCCATGCTGTCGCAGCCGTTGGGGCCGATGCGGATCACCGTCCATATGACCAGGGTAATCTGAGAGGAGGGAAGCAGGGCACAGCATTACCACACCTACCATACCAAACAACACCTAATTTCCTTGTTTTTGGTGCTTTGGGCTAAGTGTGCCAGTTTACTCATGATGAAAAACAACTTTGAGGTGTGCTTAGAACAAGAAAACTACAAAAATCTTTTGGAGTTCAAGCACAGAGAGAAAACCAGTTCTCACCAGTTCACCAGCAGTTTGCAGTGTTGGTCTCTAAAGAGGTTGTTGGTCAGAAAGGCAGCTGTTACAGGTGTTCTCAACCTTTACGTCCCCGGGAACCGACATGCAACTTCATTTTTATCAAAATAACAATTAATTAAAAGTCAAGGTTCTCAACTCATTTTGAACTATAATCTTGAAGTTGCAAAATTATATTTTCATTCATTTCTTGTTATTGTTTCTGGTATTAGGCCTTTTCAGAAAAAGCTTGAAAGGATAAAATAACCCAAAATAACCAACGATATTAAAGGTCCCATATTATACTCCTTTTCAATAAGTTAATATAGTTCCATGAGTTCCCCAAAACATGTCTCAAGTTTTTTGCTGAAAAACCACTCAGGTTGTGAATTTTAGCCATTTTAGAATGCCTCTATACCCCCCCCTGTTCTCGACAGGCTGTTTCTGTGTCTGCAGCTTTAAATGCAAATGAGCTGCTACTTTTCACGGCCTACTTCAGAACTGGTTGTGGCTCTAGCCGTGGCTCCTTGATACCATGATTACGGTGAGCGTTTACCTACCCCCCATGAAAACAAGCGATATGGTATATACAGGAGTTCAACCGCACATATTTGATCTAGGGATGTGCGCGATTAGTAGATTAAACGTTGCTACCCTCGCTAGTCTGCACGACAAATACTAGTCGGTTAAGGGTATTATTATTTTATTAATGTAAACATTAATGTGTAATGTTCATAATTCATGGTGCAATGTGCCACACATTTCAGCGGCATTTAAAATATAATTTTGTTATTAAAGAATGTGAAATCAAATCCGTCATGTTAAATACTCTTATGGAGCGTGTACCGGTGCCTACCAGTACTTCTCACAAGCTGTTCTGCCCTCAAGTGGACATATTGTAAAATATATCATATTTTATTGAGTTGAAGCGCACTTTTTCTTTAAATTACTAAAACGCACAAGCTGCGAGCTCTGGCTTGAGCTGTGGCTCAAGCGTGGCGCACCTTCCCAAAGGTTATTTCTTAAGCAGTGGGTGGAGTTACTTAGATGGGGGGTGGTCTCATCCTCATGAGGCCCCAAATGACGTAGGAAGGAGAGGCAAATCTGAATGCCTTGTTCAATCACATGTTTTCTGAATCAGGCAATTACAATTTGCCTTGGTTAATGCCGCTACAGTGTGAGCCTTCTGTTTAGTGTCAGAGCATATCGTGTCCCTAGTGGGTGCTACTTCCAGGTTACTGCATCATCTGGGTTAGAGTTGAGAGGTTGAGAGCAAGAGTTCGGAACAAATGTGTCCCCATAGCAATATGTCTGGTCTTTAATTTTGCGCGTCATTGACGAGATAACACACACACACACACACACACACACACACACACACAGTGTGTAGCGGTGTAGGCTGAGTAGCTATACTCACGATGAGGTTGATGAGGGCGAGCAGGAAGAGCAGGATGATGATGCAGACGGCCATGTTGCCCTTGCGTCCTCTCAGACCTGTCTTGTGGAGACGCTCCTCCTCGATGGGAATATAACCTGCTTTGAAATTGCTGTTGTGCTCCTTGTTGATGGTGCGTCTCTCCACCGCCTTCTCTCGCATCGACTTCTTCACCGGACCGTTGGAACTCTCCTGGAAAACAGGAAAATAAGAAATAAAGTCCATGGCTGTGTTTGAATCTGATCAAATGTTAATGTCAAATGTTACTGTATCACTGTTCTGGGTCACTGCATACTGTGCTTTATTGCTGCTCTGTTCGGTGTTACCGTATTGCTGCGCTGTACTGTACTGTATACTGTGCTGTATATCTCACACACACTACCTCACTTTATTCACATGCCCTTTTATGCACATATCTGTATATACATAATAGCCTATCCCAGATACATAAGTCTGTTCTCTTTATTCATATTTTATACCCCCACTCTCCATTACCTTTGAGTTCTTATTGTATTTTATTTTATTCTATAGTATTCTACTTACTGCATTACGTTTTAGGAATCAGTTAGTCAGTCAAATATAAATTTTTAGCTAGCCATTGTGCTCAGTCTAGAATATATTGTGCATAATTACCGGGAGCGTTGCATTGACATTTCACTGCATATATTTATGAAAGCATGTATATGTATGTGACTAATAAACCTCTTGAATCTTGAATGTGCTTGAACCAACAAGCATATCCTGATTTTAGTTGAGTTGTCCTTGTCTCTTATTTTATTCATTATATATTGTTCTTTATACTTGAATTGCTTGGATATTTTGTTTATCTGAATTATTACTCCTTCACTTTTATTATGTTGGTTTTATTAGTATTGTGAAGTATTATTAATAATATAAAACAATCTCTCAAATCAGATACAACATTGTGTTGTTTTTAACATGCACCAACAGCAATAGAACGATAAGTTGAATTTCAAAAGACAGACTTTGCCATACAAATTCAAGCACAAGTTCACATTGTAATGCTGCATTCATGCTGTGTGGGAATTCATGTTAAATGCCCGTTGGTCATAACGGCAACTTGGAAGTGTTGACACTGTTTGACCTCGGCCAAACTTGTATTTCAACATGATGGAGATCTGCCGGAAACTTTTATTTTTTGTCTTTTATTAACTATTGCCAAGTCTATCTGTTACAACTTCTTACACTGAACAAAAATACACTAAATGTCAGCACTGAGCAGGGCAAGTTATCTTGACATATATCATTATATAAAATAAAGTATAATTAAATTATTATTATTACTAAATAAGTGCTGGATCATAGGCAGACCTGTTCACACATGGGAGAGTCTTTATTCATCTCACAGCCTATGTATAGTCTGTAAGATAAATGTGAAGAACATAGGTTATTTAAATGAAATTGTTTACTTTTATCCGGGCTAATAAACCGCGTTTTTCCAGGCCCGGAGGCTGTTGTGAGCACAAAGCTACACTCCCAGTTCCCCAGTAGTATTTACGGTTTGACAGCTGAGCTAACGGCATTTCCAAGTGCGAACCTCGAAATGCTCATCCCACCCACAGGGCTTAAATGCGGCAATAATAAGAACGTTCGCCCCTTTGCATCCTGGACAAACACGACGCCACTTGAACCGAAACACAACACTGTGCGTGCGTCAAAAGCGGACCTGCCGCCGGTACATTGTGAGGCATCTGTGTATTGGTGGTTATATCAGACTTGCGTGTCGTAGACTCGTTCGGTGGAATGCGTGAACGCGTCCGACTGTCGGCGTCTAAAAATAACTAGTTCACATTTCAGCTGCCTCCTTACCACCATTTAAACACATCGAGCCCCGTTTAACACCGCAACACAACTCCGTCACTTATATTTCCCCTTAAAACTGCGTACAGCGATAAGTGTGGTGTTTAATACCGCGCTGACAGCAAGGCCCTGACTGCTCGTTTTCGTGTGTTTTTTGCGTGTACAATGTAAGCTGCTTTTAAGCAAATGCGATTGTTTTTTTTTTCTACAATTACAGAGAAATCACAATATATATATATATGTATATATATATAAATCTTATCCAGGACAGACCTGCTCCGCCATCTTGCTCCTCTGTGTGTTGCGGCTGCTGGTGGAACGAACCACTTTTCACCAGACACGGGGCAGAAGAATCCTAAGGGTTATTTTAACACATAATAGCTATATAACATGTTGTACTGTAGAAACATAAAATATATGGGACTGTACGGAGGATACTTTTTATTATTTACCCGTTTTCTGTTATTGTTATTTAAGGGGCGGCTATGTTTTTTGGGGAGGATGGTACACTCCGCTTGTGAACAGCCAATAGCGGAGCGAAGCAGCGCGACCCCAAAATAACACGCACGCCCATTCATATTTTCCACAGGGGGCGTGTCGGGTCAGACTACAGACCATAATATGAGCTAATTACTGTATTTTTTTCATAACATTTTTTTTTCTGCTTAATAACAAATAAAATTAATAATATAGGATATATGCTGTTGTTGAATCAGATCATTGAGATATAAGATAAGCCTTTATTAATCCTCAGAAATTGCAAAAAAGTAATAAATATGCACAAATCTACATACACAAAGTTAACAAGCATCACAAAACGCGTTTGTGAACATTTATAGGCCTTTACCATTAAAAACGGATATTATTATATCATAACATATTCCACTCTCCGCTGGTGGAAAGTAACGAAGTACTTACCACAGGAGAAGTACATTTTTAATGCAACTGTATTTACTTAAGAACCTTCATTTTCAGAGACTTCGGACTTTTATGCCACTGCATTTCATAGCAAATATCTATACTAAAGAATAAAAATAAATAAATAAACAAAACTCAATTAGAAGTGCCTATATGCAAAAGTCATATCCTAGAAAATCCTATTCTTTAGGATAGTTAACAATGAATACAAATATATATATATATATATATATATATATATATATATATATATATATATATATATATATATATATATATATATATATATAATTTTTTGTAAATTATAATCAGGATCTTCATGAGCATCATCTGCAGAACAAAGGGCTCAGTAGTACTTGGTGAAGTATTATAGACTCTGTTGAATCAGGAGACTGGAAACGGCAGGTCCATTTACCTTTAATACTTAAAGTAATTTTAAGAGCAAGTATTTGAATACTTTTTACTTCAGTGAAAGGTCTGAGTACTTCCTCCACTGACTTTGGATCCCTGCCTCCAATTTGAATCTGATCCTCCCTCTCGGTGTCGTCTGACGGTGTGACGTTCCGGCTCAACCTCATTCTGGCCATCACCTCACTGGGGAGCGACCCGTGGACGGACTGGTTTACCACACTGCTTTACGCGCTGGTTCCCACGACTCGAGCTGCTGCCGCACAACTCGCCGGGAGACGCGCCACGGCCGGTGGGAAACCGGGCGAGGGGCGCGGTTGTCCTGGCCGCTGTCTTTTAAAAGGGTTGAATCCGCTTATTACCCCCTTGCGAGGCCGGGGACATGTCGGACTCCCTGAGGAGGCTGGTCCACTCTTCTGCCTTCGGGGCTTTGCAGGACAAGCTGGAGAGCTGGAGCACGGACTACCATGTGAGTCTTCAATTAGTCATCAATAAGTCATCGCTGACCCACGTCTGAGCAGGACAATTCTAATGACACAACCCTGGTGTATTTGCTCCGTGAGAACAGCATGCACTGAATCTGCGTTAACGGTTTACTTTTTAAAATAGATTAGTTCGAGTCTGTTGAAAGCATAATTCAAATTTAAAAAGAAATATTTGATAAACAATATCGCTTTCTATAAACGTTTATTTACGAATAGGGAGGTTGAAATGATGATGATGGTTTATTTTAATTAACCGGGTTTGCAATATAACAATGTAAAGTGGAGGAATAACCCTTAGTTTTTGTATTGTATACTGACCGCCAAAGCAAAGTTTGGTTGCTATGGACACCCATCGCCATGACAACCATTAACTAACCAACAGAGGGAAAGAAATTAACTTGTGCGTTTGTCGACACTTTCGTCGGCATATACAGCCTTAATAAGGATAAATCAAATTTTCTGATTTTCTGAGTTTGAATGGTTGAGTGGTTTGGATTCGTGTTACTTTTTTGAATGTACTACAACTTGAAACGCAGGCCTGTTTCAACAGACAACATCTGATGGGCCTACTAACACACAAACTGTGAAATAAGACAGTCCACTTAGTTTTTTGTGAGCCGCTTGTTTAGAGGAGGACCCTGTTAGGGACTGTATAGGTTTGGTGTTGGCTCAGTTAATACAGTATCTCGCCCTGGGGCATCAATCAAAATGCATGTACATTAATATATGCATTAAACCAGCATTTACCACCCTTTCTGTTTTACACAGAAACCTCATGTTTAGCTTTCAGAACAGTAAGTTTTAAAGGGAAAAAGTCTGATATCAATTTTTTAAATTGTCTTTTTGTAAGTCTCTTTGGACAAAAGCATCAATGACGTGATATAGTGTAGTCTAATGTGAAAATCCCTAAAACCCTGCTTGTTCTTTGTTGCCTCTCTCACCCTCTCAGGTGATTTCGTGCGACCAGAACCTAAACCGATGCTGTGAGATGATCGAGCTGACGGCCAAGCTCCAGGGCCAGCTCTTCACCATCCTCAACCTCGCTGCTGCAGAAGGTGAGGCGTCCACGCAGAACCTCACACGCAGGGAAACATCTTCCACACCCGGTGACCTCTGAGTTTCGGTACGCCCTTTCAGGTGGACATTATGCCGGAGTGGACACGCTGAAGACTCGCCTGTTGCCGTGGCTTGGAACCTGCTTCTCCATGGCACGGCCATCGGTCACGGGGGACACCAGCCTGCAGCTCATTCAGGTCAGATCTTATCATCTCAATCAGTCAAATTAAACATTAAATTCTATTATGTCTTGTCCTGTTCCATCATGGCACCTCTGTGTGACGCTGATGAGACCGATCTCCTCCTCAGGACTCGGTGGAGAAGGACAAGCGGCTCCGGGAGCTTTCTGCCTCCCACCACAGTGACATGCAGAAGATGGAGACGCAGCTCTGCTCCACCCGCCTGCAGCTGGACTCCGTCAAGGCAGAGTGAGTCTGGTGACAGTACCAAGCTATACCGACTCTTTTGTGTATCTATTGTGTAACAACATGTTAAGCAAAACCCATGCGACAGATTTTGAAAATTTGGTCCGGATTATGTAAAACAAAACATCCATGGTTTAGTTGGAAATCATTGGCTGGGTAGAAGTATATCAATAGTAGAGTGGAGGAAGAGTTGGGTAGAGTTTGAGTAGAGATAAAGAAGAGTTGAGGTGGAGTAGACGTAGGGAAGAGGAGAGTTAGAGTAGAGGTAGTTGAGAGGTGGAGTAGAGAGAGGGCAGAGTAGAGCGAGAGTAGAGGGTGAGGTAGGGTAGAAGTAGAGGGCGAGGTAGAGTAGAACCCCTTGTCCCTCCCTTCCTCTCTTGGCCTTTTGCTGTGAATCTTTTATTTTCCAGTTCAGGGTTCAACATCAGGTTCCTCAACAATCATCATTAAATAAACGCAAAAATAATCAATTCACCAAAATGTCGACCGATAACATTTTCTGCAGCGCCGATCTCATGAGACTGGGCTGGATGTCAGCAGGATTCCTGCTGGCGTCAACTTACACTCAATTTAACGCTCTGTTTGTGAGACAGTTTTGATTTTTCTTTCAGTTCTTTCCTATTTTCTGCCGTTGCATCAGACTGGCCGACGCTCAGGTGGCACTGGACAACACCAAGAGCAAGTCGGCGACCACACTGCTGGCCACGGAGGACGAGATCCTGCAGCTCAGTGCAGAGTGAGTGGAGCGGCGGCTCCGATTAAGACTAAGATATTAATATGTTAAGATATGACGATAACCACCCGAGTGTGTTCCCCACAGCCTGCGAGTCGCGAGGGAGGAGCTGGAGATCCAGCAGAGGAAGATGGAGGCTCTGGACGACTACGAGCGGCAGATACGCCTGCTTAGAGAAGAAGTGTCTTATCTGACCACGGAGAAGGCCATGCTGCAAGAGAGGTGGGTGTGTACACACACACACACACACACACACACACCTTTATCACAATTAAATTCCAGGGCTTCCCATAGGATAAGCTGTCGAGAATCTCTTTGCAACTCGCTGCACTTCTTTATTCTCTTCATCTCCATTTGCTGAATTATTGATGATCACATCCTCATTTGCAGGCTTGTCCAGGGAATGTGGAGCGTGTGTGTGAACGAATTAATAAGTGTATCATTTCGTGGTGACTGGTGAGGGTGATTTCAAAGTTCAAAACAACATGGAAAATAACTTTAATCGGTGTCAAACTGTCTCTCTGGTGTCTTACGAGGGTTTAACAGCCAAACACCTGAATGTCATTAATGCATCAGAGCACTGTGGCCACTAGAGGGCAGCGGCATGACTTCAATACATTTAAGTTCAAGTTCAAGAGATTATTTGTCACATACATACACATAGGGTCGTACATATATGCAGTGAAATGTCATGACACCCGGTGATTACGCACAAGCTCTATAATCTCAAAAAATACTCTAATTTGCGCACGCGGTGCTCGCTCAGGCGGCCACAAGGTGAGGCGCCACAATCGCGATTCTGGGTTCTATAATTATATAATAGAATTAATTGTCTGTGTTGTATTAAATATACATCTAAATCCTCCTAAAAGAAACTCTACCATAACTTACCTCCAGTACTCACCTCACAGAGTAGAAATCCTCCAAGTGTTCACATTTACTGTCTTCACCGTGCTGTTTTGAACAACTGCTGCAATTTCCGCAAGTGTGTTCACCCTCGTCTTTAAATAGCTCTGACTCTTCAAGATCCAAGATCATTTGTCACATACATATACATAGGGTCATACATATATGCAGTGAAATGTCATGACTTCCGGTGATTACACACAATAAGCTCTAAAAATACTAAAATATGTGTAATCGACACGAGGCGCTTGCGCAGGCGGCGCCACAATCGCAATTCTGGGTTCTATAATTATATAATACTATGACTATCCTCTCAGGTTAGCGAGGAGTCGCTCCCTGAGCCCCGTGACTAGGCGGGGCTGCCCGTCCAGCCCACCGCGGAGTGACTCTCCCACCAGGGCCCAGCTTACGCAGTCGTCCCGCCACGCCCGCGTCCTGTCGCGATTCAGCGACCTCTATGCTGTGGAGCGCCTGGAGGCCCAGACGCTGCTGCGGCGCTACATCCATGACCTGCACATGGTCCAGAAGATCATCTTCATTGCCGCCATGGTACGACAGGGATCAATCTGACCAAATGCCCCGTGGTAACCGGGGTCCCTCATTTCTAATCCCTGTCATGGTGTTTTGCAGGAGGCCTTCCAGGTAGCGAAGCTGGCCTACCGCCAGTTCAAACTGCGCGTGAGGAAGACGTTGTCTCCGTCCCACTTGGGTCCAGAGAGTCTGGAGGACGCAGCAGTGGACTACATCGTCAGGAACCTGGACCTGTACGATGTGCAGTCCAGTGCCAACGTAGGCTCACACTGTGAAAACACGAGAGAGTTAACACCCAAACAGTACAGCGTGACGGATTATATGCCTGTCTGTCTAGTTATACCATACCAGACAGGTATATAACTAGTTATAGTCACCTTGAAGCAGATCAACACCCTTAAACCATCCACACAGTGTCCAATTCCCTGACACAGCTCTGTGGAATACTCAATTCTGATTAGTCATTAGTGGCAATCAGTGGTCAGTTATTTTTGAATAATGGCTGCTGATCTGTTAATAATGGCGTTGCCACGGGCAATCACTAGTCCATCTGGTTTCACATTCTTCACTCCATATATCGTTCTGCCTACGTTCTTTTGCCAACACTAGCGAGTGCGCCATCCTGTGATAATACATGGAAATGCTTCAGGGTTTCTATGTATTGAATTGCATCAGGGTCCTGATCACCCTATTGGGGGTTATTTTGCCAATGGCTGCACATTACCTTACCTAACCCTAACCCATGATCCACGTGTTTGAACTCAAACAGTCATCATTTTCCTTGAGCCACTGTGGGAAATGCAGCTGTGGTGAAGCAGCTCTGGACTGTTGTTCTCCGTGTTCCTCTGACATCTCCACAGGATGTGATCAACGCCATGAACGTTAACCCGCGGATCTCCTTCCCCCCGGAGGTGGACTTCGCCCTGATCAGCCCTCTGATCAAGGAAACCTGCAAAGTGGCCTTCACCATGCAGACGCTGGAGCCACCGCTGGACGTAGCCTTCGCCAGTGACGGAGAACTCTACAACGAAAACAAGTCAGTTTGGGTGTTCTCAGCATGAACAGTAGGACCTGCCTGTCTGCCTGTCTGCCTGTCTTGTCTGCCCATCGCAGTCATCGCCAATAAATATACAGTATAGACCACTTCGGGTGGTTATTTGCTCTCCCTGCCACCAGATGTCCCCCTCAACACACAGTTGTGTGGTATCCAGTCACCCTGCTTATCCCCTCCTCACCCTCCTCTCCGTCAGGTACCGCCGCAGCTTCGACTCGGAGTTCAGCGCTCCGCTGGTCATGTACCACGTGTGGCCGGCGCTGATGGAGGCCGCCCAGGTTGTGGTGAAGGGTGAGGCTGTGACCAGGAGAGGAGCTCTGGTACGTACGTAGAGTCTGTCGGGCCAATAGAGTTTTGTTTAAATGCCAACTGACGTTTCCAAACAATTGGTGCGGTTACAAAAAACCCTATCCCAGGTCATTCTTAGAACTCTGGGACGGATAATAGGCCTTTTTTGGAGGAACTTAGGGGTCTATCAGTATGGTATGGGTATGGTAAGGACCTTAGGGGTCTACCGGACTGTTAAGGACCTGAGGAGTTCAGAGATATAGACAAGGAGCAAGGCCATAAAGAGCTTTAAACGCCAGCAGTAAGGTTTAAAATTGGATCCTGTACTGGAAAGGAATGCTTAAGGATGTAAAAGATCTGACAGACACCAAAGTCAACTCTGGAGTATCTCACTGTGTTGTTGCATTCACTAATGTTGGATGTTCCTGTTTGTCCAGTGGAGGAGCAGGAGTCGCAGCAGGAGCTGCAGCCCGGTCCGGTCCCGCTCCCTGAGCCCATCACGTGCTCTGGTGAGTTTCCAGATGAATGTTAGACGCTTTGGGTGCCAGTTGACTCCTCTCCTCTGTAGTTTGATGCTTTAAAGAGTTAAAACCCTTTTCACTGTCTCCACCAACCAAATGCTTCCACACGCACGGCCTGCAGGGTGAGTACGGAAATACCACAAGCACAGTTTGTCTTTTATTTACCTCCTCAGCTGTATCCGCCACATTGCTTACTTTATATTATATATTTTTATTCTATTTTTTATTCAATGTAAATTCTACCTTGTATATCCTTGAGCTTGTCAATTATTTTTTATTACTTTCTGTATCGTACCCCTACATGATGTTCCTCACTGCCCTGCTGCAACACCCAAATGAATACAGTACCATCTTCTCTTCTCTTCTCTTCTCTTCTCCTGTGTCCAGGCGTTTAGTAGCCTCAGAGAATCGTCACCCGGCCGCCTGACGGCCAGCCGACTGTGACAACATTCCTCGAGAGGCAAATCTCCTTCAAATGATGTTCTATACACTATATAGTCCACTACCCACAATGCACCACAACAGACAACGTTCACAACAAGAGCACAAAGTTCCCAAAATGCAAACAGGAAAAGGTGAAAACCGTAGGTTTTACCATGAGGTCACTGGATAGGTTTCACTCTGTAGGGGGTAGTGAACTACATAATGTTCTATCTAGTGTAGTATTGTCTAGTTATTAGTACTAGTTAGTAGTGAAGAACTGGATGGTTTAAAACAGATTTACATGGCCTCAATATGGAGATTTAATATGATCTTAAAGGGGCAACAGACAACTTTTCAACTTTTCTAACGTTTCCAAGTGGTAATATTGTTTGCGCTGCTGTCACAAAGACAACCAGATCTCCCCATGCTTTCCTCAGTGCCAAGTTCTGTGCAAGAAATGCATAGCTGTCAACCATCCCATTTTTCCCTGTACTTTCCTGTATTTTTCCTTTCTTTCTCGCTGTCCTCTCGGATTTTTATTTTCACATAATTTTAACCTTTCAAAAAAAAAAGAATAATAATACGTTGGCTGCACCGCTGGCCTCCGCAGTTACGTCTCCACTGGTGATGGAAGCTGATGGTGTCCTTTTTCCTACAGCCATTACACTCTGCAATCAACATTAAAACTAATGCTGAGGGAAAGCAAGAAAGTTGTCTATTGCCCCTTTAATAGGCAGCTAACTAAAGCTACTGTAACTAGTTCCTTTGTCCTAATTTAATATTTAATATCTACAATCGCTGATCCACAGAAACGTCCATTGGTTCAGACGTTTCCAACCTGCACGGCAGCACTTTCCAGCATTGAGCCTCTAATCCTGTGACGTTAACTATTTAACTCACACTATTTACTACAGTAACTTTACTAACCTCGTACACTAACCTGGACGCTTATTCTATATTTTGTTGGTGCTGTTAGACACTGATGTGTTTAAATCCTCAAATACTTGACAAACCCAAATCGACCACAGAGACTTTACGTTTAAACGTTGAGTTTTGGGTCTGTGGTGCGAATACATTTTGAGTGTTTTTAGAATAAATTGTACTTTCAGAAAATAAAAAATAAATAAATAACACATCTCTATAAAAAAATAATAAATATAAAAAATAGATGTAATAAATATCTAATAAAATCAATTCTATTGAATATTAATTAGTTGTTTTTAAAACCCTCATTGATGATCAGGGTTTTTTGGACTGAATTATATTATATAATTTATATTATTTTTTACTATTTTTTTTGACTTTGATCAACTTTTTCTGTTTCACAATGATCTGTGGAAAAGGTAATCCTCAATGTTAAGCCCTTTGAATAAAATGTTATTTTCTTTAAATTACATATATTGATTATAACTATTGAAATTGTGTTATTTTACACTGTTTAAAATAATTTAGCCTAGAGCAGCTTGACGTCTATTTAGAATTTATTAAAGGATTTGAATTGTACTATATGCCACTGACTATATCGTTTTTTGATTTGATGACCTGTGTGATGAGTAACTAAAAACCTTTTAATCTGTTCCAACGTGTTTCAGTTCGCACCCGAGAAAGTGTTATTGTTTAACAGTGTGAGATTTGGGGTTTCTGATTATTATTTATTATATATATATTTTTTGCACTCTGTTGATCAGAATTAAATCTCTTTAAATTCACCAGCAATAAGGAACAGTGTCCTGGTGCAGACACTGATTGCAGATCACACAGCGGCTTTGCAGCTGTACAAATTAGAACAACACATTTCGAGTTTGACTCCTCAAATGAAGCAGTGCAGCTGCTTCTCGACAGACCCATAAATTGGTGAAAAACTATTTCTGAGTTTCTGTTCCAGTTTCACATCAACACGTCGGCTGCTGGACGTGAGAAATTAATCGTGAAAACATTTTGGATGGAGTGTGTTGTCATTGGAGCGCCAACTAAAATGCTTGAGTCCAAGTAAAACTCCCGCTTGGTTCAGAGGTCTTTTCTAACACAGACCATGAGATGTTTCGCCACGATGCTCCGGCTCCTTTATCCCCAGGTCAGAGGAAAGGGGTGGGTTATTCTGCTGTAATTCACCGCTCATGATGACACCATTATGGATGAGCAGAGCGTAGAGAATGAATCGGAACATCAATGGAGATGCGAGACGCTGAAGCATAAAGAACAGGGAAGGAGTCGCTGGGATTCTCCTGCCATGTTTCTAGCTCATCCCTTCCATGTTTTGTGCTTTTCAGTAGTCAGTTGAAGAGCTGCTGCTGTTATAAATATGTTATAAGTGTTATAAGCAGATTCATTCATTTTGGGCGTGAACTTGACACAAATTTCCTTTTAGCCTCTTGTGCTCTGGTGCAGCAGTTAAACTGTAGGTGGGACTGAGATCGTCTGGACCTCTTCTCGTTTAAAACCACTTTTCATGACAACAGGGCCTGAGCAGCTTTTGATCCTGGCCCCGGTGAAGGCCTGTTGAAGAACATCTTTCAAGGCAATCCTTAAAAATACTTAAAAGGAGGGAAATTGAAAAGCAGAGCTGCGCCCATGATGCTGTTCTTCACCTCTCCGGCAGGGCCCGCGCAGGGGCCTGGATCATGGCTTGCATCAGGACCTGCACCAGAGCCTGGACAAGGACATAAATCAGGGCATGCTCCAGGGCCTACTGTAGATCTGGGAGTCTGCTGGTCCAAAGAGGCATGACCGAACATCCCCCCCAGCTTCAGGAAGACATTAACGTGTTCGCTCTGCCAGAGATACCGAGGCTAAATGCGCCTTCCTCCCTCTGAGGCTCCGGGTCCCAAACCATAAAACATTTTTCAACTTCAGACGCCAATTTCCTCAAATCAGACGTTTGTTGAAGTACGGGACCTTGTTCCCATAGTGACTGAACATCTGGGTTCTGGTATCAGCCAGAAACTGTCCACTTGTATGAGTTCCTAAATCACACTCAAAAAAAAGGTGGTCAGTCACCCACAAAGTTTAATGTCCGTGATGATAAAACTTCTTATCTTCTGGTTCTAACGCTGTCTGCAGGGATGAAGGGTTCACAAGCTGACGTTTAACGTTCGGATCACACCGTGCACGTGTCAGCGAGAAGCAAAGAGAAACAGATCGGGGTCTGATCGCTGTTCCAGCTGTGAGAGTCCTTGTCCTGGAGCGACTGGGAAACGGCTCCAGAAAGAAGACAAAATGTTCTGCTGATCTGACGTGGACGGATTAGTCCACCACCCGATCGGAAGCCTCGAATCTCGATCCTGCGCTGTGTCCCCATCCAACCTGTTCTATTAACCTCAACCAACCTTCTACTAACCACAGATTAAAGCACAGATTGTTTAAAGAAAACCTTTACTCTGATTTTCCTTCATCCCAATTCTTCGACGAGGATTTAACCATGAAACAGCCGTCATGATAATAAAGGCTTCCTGTGTTTTTAGAAGAGCGCTATGGACCTTCATTACATTCTTCTGAACGATTATGAGCCCTGCAGCCTGCTTTGGTGCTTCCTTAATCCACGGACAGCTTTGGTGTCTGCAGAGAAGTAGGACGAGGAAATCAGAAGCGATTTGAATTTGAGGTTTGTGCAAAAAAAGTTTCCAGCCAGGTTCCAGTGTGACGGCTGGACAGGTTCCAGTGATCCCTGCGCAGATATTTGGACTCTGGTTCTGGAGGCAGAACGACGCTCCGGGGAGCTCATAGAGCAGTGTTTCCATTCTGGTTCTCACAGAAAAGTGTTCAACACGTCGTTAAACCCTGAGAGGCTTCAAAACCTATTTGCTTTTCTCCTGGAAATAGCAACCAAACGTCTCAATAGGTTTCCAAAGTTTTTTGGCAAGAGAAAGTGTCTCACACTCCACTGGCAGGAAACACTTATTCCTAAAGAACTGAGTTATAGGTTTATGAGGTTTGCTGAGTCGGGTCATTTTCAAACTATGGGTCACCAACGGGCCAATTCCTAAGTTGATGACATCATCAAAGTACAAGAATATTTATGTGGAGTTAAAACTGAATTACAGTTTTTGTTATATATTGGGAGGGTCCATGCATGGGCACCGGATTGTGGGCGAGGAGGGGATGGGGGTGTGCTATTCATCTATTACCGTAATACCTGAAAGTGGGGGGGGGGGACAAAGAATCCCTGTGTTCCTCATTCTGGGCCCCCTGGGTCCATGGCCGGTGAGGCTCTGATATCAGATATTTGACCAAAATCTGATTCCAAGAGCCATAAAACATGTCTGAAGGTTTGCTTCTTCGAAACAGAGTGGAATTTCAGAGTGGGTTCTGAGTTCATTAAAGTCAATATTTTGTAATGAGCTGGAGTAGAGGGTCTGTCTGTACTGTTGAGTTGAAGTAATGGAGGACTGCCACTCGCTTTACCGTCGCCACACTATTGTAATTCACTTTTCTCTTCCCTGGACCGTTCCCAAGTGTGCAAAACGCTGCTGCTGGTCTGACCAGGTCCAGTTCCAGGTGCCATGTTACTCCCATCCCGGCTTCCCCACATTGGCTCCCTGGTTAAGTTCAATATAAAATAACTGTAGTGACATATAGGCTGCTACATGCTCCTCCATCTTCCACCCATCACTGACCTCCCCATCCTTACACCACCAACTGGTCACTCACATCTGACCAAGGTTTGCTGACTGTCCCGCAGTGCGGACTAGAACCAAAGCCTCTGGAGGAGTTTTTCCCCACGTCTCTGGATCTCCGCCACTCTGGATTTTAGCTGTACTGTGTTTGTATCTTTTTTATTTATTTATTTATTTTTTACGTGACTAGATTTATACATTAAATGTATATATATCTTTTACTTAGAGTCAGGATCCTGAATGAGTACCGAGCCACAAACAGGTTTGAGAATGGAATCTCTGGTCCAATCTGCAGGTTCCCCACTGGGTCTACGAGCGTCTGGCTCCATCTGAGGATGGCGGAGTCTGGGGTCCAGGGGTTCTGCTGCGACTGGAACGTTCTGTAGAAACATACTGACCATTCTCACCCATTCCAACTCCTCCAAGTCCTGCAGCGTCACTGCTGCACCGAGACCTGATACGCTGAGCTGGAGCTGAGGAAACGGCACCCGACCCAGAGAACGGCACGGAAAGAAAGAACCGAGAGAGGGAGAAAGAAAGAAAAAAGGAACGAGTGATCTGGTGGATGAACAGACTACTGGGATAGTCATATTTGATGAAAAGAAACAGTTTCATGGCCGTTGGACTTCAGAGCACTCGGTACTGCGGTCTGTCTGAGTTTAAACTGCCTGGAAGTCTATAAAGAACTACAACATACGCAGATTGCAAATATCTATTTACAACTACTCTTTGTAACGATATCGTACACGACTTTGATCGGTACATTCAAAAACAATAAAGATGTGTTCTCTATTGATGCTAAAACTTTGTATTACCTGATGATGAGAGAGGAAAGTGATCTGTTCAAGGCTGTTTCAGAATATGATTAAAAAAAAAACATAGCGTGTGTGCTGCCATTCTCATCTGGAGGCCAAGGTCTGAAGGTTATTCCTGGACTGGAACGTTCTCTTGCCGATTTGACCAATTTGCCTGACACCAGTTGGCCACTAGAGGGAGGTATGTCCAAGGACGGCGTTCCCAACCTTGAATCAACGTCACTAATGGGGCTGAGTAAATTAAGAAAGAAAGGAATATATCAATAATCTTAGAAATTTTTTATCGTTTTGCGTATGCATTTCGGACGACCTTGCAGCCCCTCCGAGCACCCGTAGAGGGGCGTGGGCCCCACTTTCAGAATCCCTGTCCTGGGAAACATCCTTAACTCACCTCTAGTAGACCTGTGTTATTCTACTATTTTACAGCTGTTTTCCTTATTCAGAATTCAAGATAATTACAAAGTGCCAAAATGATACATAAATAAATGAGACATAAACAGCGAGACTGTTTCAATATGATTCTGATGTTTCTAATTCGTTTTTCATTGTGGGTGTTTTAATTTCAATATGATTTTATGATGTCTGCTGCTTTTTGGGAAATAGATACAATCTCAATGTGGGGACTCTGGTTAAATAAAGGATATATATATATATGGTTAATATGATGAACCAGAGCGTGCACCCAGAGGCTCTGCCGCTGAGGGATGATAATGCATTGCAGCGTCCCAGGTCCCAGGCTGTCAGAGGTGGAGCAACATCTTATCCAACTGGTGCACACAAAGCACCAGTCTGCTGACATACATAGAGGAGACGGGAGGGAGCAAGTGGATCGGATGAAGAAAAGTCAAGACGCCTGGCGGGAGGAGGACAGGTGATGTAACAGAGAGAGAAAGGGAGAAGAAAAGGAGTAGGAGTTCAGGAGGAGTGAGATTCAATAAAAGCCTTTTTTTTTTTTTTTTAAATGACATTCTATTTTTATTTTTCATTGGGTAGAAAGAGGGCCGGTTTTGAACTAGAGGATTGGATGTCTAGATGTTTCCTTCAGGGCAGATAGCCAGGTATGTTAAGGTAAGAGATTTTGGAACTGGAATATAATCTAACCAGGACTTTATTTCCATAGAATTTCAGTCAGATTAGAACAGAAAAGTATTTCTCTCTAGAGGTAATGATGAAGGTACTGTAGGTACAAAGTGAGTTGGTTCACCTAGAGAGTTGGGATCAATAGTAGGTTTAGGGTTTTAGAACAATAGCAAAGCTGCATTTTTGACAAAAATAAATATACATGAATAAATAAGATAAAATATTTATGAGGAAATTAAGACCTCAAATGCTATTAATATATCAGTTTTAAGGCATGATATATGCAAAACTGAATTTTAACACAGTTTAAGTTTATAATAAAAAAGAAGCCTAACGTTTTTGGACTAATACCTCCATGTTTCTTGCAGGATCGGGGTCAGCAGGTTTTACTGGAAGGTATCTTTAGACTCAGGAGGAATGAGGAATGAGGAATTTGTGACAAGCTGATTTTGTTACGGTTAAAATGTGTCGGAAATAGCCCAGAAAGAGTGCAAAAAGACAGAAATAAGACTTTCTTACTTTTAATTAGAGTCAAGAGAGTTGATATAAATCGAAATGGATTCATCCCCAGATGCAATTGTATTAATCTGTTCAGGAAGTGGTTGAACCCTGTCTTTGATGAGAAAGAGGCAGGATACTACAATCCAAAAGAATAAATGTAATTTGGAAAACACAATCACATTTGATCAGGATTCACCAGTGCTTTAACTCTACATGTGAGGACTTATTTTGGTTAAATATTAACTATTGTCTCCAAACTCAAATTAAACCACCAACACAACACGCTTTGGATTTTCTGTCTGTGCACTGGACAGTACACGTTGTCCTGGATGGTTTACTGGCAGGAAGCGATACTGCTGCACACAGAGTGATGCGGTTTGTGTATTACAGACGTCACTCAGATCGTTATCATGGTAACAGACACCATGAGTTCTGCTGAGGCCGCTGCTGTGAAACAGATTAAAGGTTGTGCTGAAAGTCTGGATGTCCAAGGGGGAAAGTTAGAGAACTTATAGAGAAACAACTTGAAAACCAAAATGATTATTTGTTTCTTAGTAAATGACGCAGCTCCCATGCACGCTAACAGACGCTGATAAGCGAAAAGTGAAACAAAGACGCAGCTGATGTATTAAATTAAACTTTTACTGAGACAAAAGATGCTTTGTCTCAGTAAAAGTATTTCCTGCATCACAGTTTGTGACATTTCTGGGAAGATTTTGAATTGTATTCAGTGTGTGTGCGTGTGTGTGTGTGTGTGTGTCTGTGTGCACGTGTGTGCGTGCGCGCGCGCGTGTGTGTGTGTGTGCACCATTAGAGGTAGAGTAGGGGTAGAGAAGAGGACCCCTCCAGTAATTGGAAGAATCTGTTCTCCAAGGCTCCAAGGCTGAAGGACAAAGACAAAACATGGAGCCTGAACAATGGAACAAGAACCAAAGCCTGACAGACAGACGGTCTGATGAGTCATCTCACAATGTGTCTTACATCTGGATGGGTTTACATTTGGAGAAAGCTCAAAGCACTCAGTGCAGCCCACAATAAACGGTGTCCCTTCAATGCTCCTATTCAATCACCTGATCTCAATCACAGCACGAGAGGTTATGGGAGGTTTTAGACTGAGGAGCGTGAGGTCGATCTCCACCTCCTCCACCCCTCAGAGAACTGGAGGCTGTTCTTCTAGAAGGGTGGAGCAGAATCCCACTAGACACAGTTCAGGACTGTAGGACGGTTCTAAGAAAGATCACAGGGGTTCTGAAGGCAATGCTAATTAATCCATGGACAGCTTCTTATGCCATGCTAATTATAAAATCCTATATTTATACAGTGTAAGTGTTTCCGCAATTTTGTAAAATATTCACAATCTCTATTTGTCACTGTTAATACAGAGAGAGACATAAGATAGCACTCCATTGATCTCCTTGGGGAAAGTCAGGAAGAGAGAATCATTCTCTATATCCTGCTCTCAATTATTTTTCGAGCAGTTTGCATCCGTAGACCTTCCCAATGTGTTCTCAGAAAAGTAAAGTAATTACTCTGAGAGAGAGAGGCTTTTAGAGGATCAGCGATCTCAAGCAGGACATCTCGGGATCGGTGGTTCCATTTCATTTTCAGTGAGCATAACACACGGTAAACATCTGGTGACCGAAACCACAGATTCTGAACCTTTTTCATAGAGGACCCTCAGTTTGATCCTCTGGAGCCAATCTGAGATCACTATTTTTATTGTGAGATCTGTCTCCACTCTAGCCAGGGAGATAACAGTGAAACAAGGACCCAAACAGCTATGACTGGACATTCTCTAATGGTGCTCATGTCTTGGAAATGTAATAAGGGTGCCAAGTTGAACTATTAGCCATTTTGGTGGAGACCCCCTGGAAGGATCCCCGGGGGTCCCTGGACCCCACGTTGATAACCACTGGCCTCAGCTGCCGTCTGTCTCTGGCTTGGGTGGGGTACAATGCCTCTTTAAGGACGTTTACAAATGTGAAGATCTTTTGTCTTTCTTCTTCCTCAGAGACCAAGTTGTGCGCGCGTTTGCACAACCACTCAGCTCCTCCTCAATGAACAACACTTGGATGACTCGATTTCTCAAAGACGCGGAACATTAGAATTGAGTCATCATCAACATCTTCTCTGTGTGTACGCGGAACGACTCCCAGTGAGAAAAGGAAGAGGAAGGAGCAAAGAAGATCAGAATCAGGGTTTGGGCTTGATGCTGCCGCTCGGTAGAACAGGAAGAGAAAAGAGAAAAGGATGAAGGGAATAAAGGAGGAGATGAGAAAAAGGTGTGAGGACAACAATGAGACGATAAATAGGGAAGCGATGAGTCAGGAGAAATGTAGAAAAAGTACTATGAAAAAATGAAAGAAAACAAAGAAAAATTCAATAATCATTTGGAAAAAATCAACAATTATCAGGAGTCATAGAAAGGACTTAGAGTCGTGTTTGTAGCAGATAAAGTCGTTTATTTGAACAGAACAGAACAGAACAAAAGAAACATCCTTCACGTTTAAGACTCGAAGCTCTTCACTAATAAAGTGCACTTCCAGTTTTACTCCACGTCTCACTCACACATGGATCTCAACATGCCCGGTACAGTTTGCGCGCACGCACACACACACACACACACACACACACACACACACACACACACACACACACACACACGCGCGCACACACACACACATGCGCGCGCACACACACACACACACACACACACACACACACACACGCGCACACACACACACACACACGACTCAGGCTGCGCCCCAAATCCGTCACTAGTTCACTACGTGCAGTCGTTCACAAACTCGGGCGTCGGCCATTTTGTTGCAAGTTCACTCAAAATGTAGTGAATAAATAATGTTCATTAAACAAGGAAAATATGCCAAATGCAAAGCAGGAAAATTGGATTGGTATTGGAAGTCAGAATCTTTTTCACTACGTAGGGCGTAGTGTACTACAGATTTTACAACATAGGGAGTAGTGAACTAAATCAATTTTCTTTGCAGGGAGTAGTGAACTACATAGATTTTACTACAGGGAGTAGTAAACTACATAGATTTTACTACAGGGAGTAGTAAACTACATAGATTTTACTACAGGGATTAGTGAACTACATAGATTTTTATTGTGTAGGGCATAGTGAACTACAGTTTTTACTATGTAGGGAGTCGTGAATTACATACATTTTCTTCATAGTGAGTAGTGAACTACACAGATTTAACTTGGTAGGAAGTAGTGAAATACACAGATTTTCTTCTTCGGGAGAAGTGAACTACATAGATTTTACTACATGGAGTAGTGAACTGCATACATTTTCTTCGTAGGGAGTAGTGAACTACACAGATTAAACTACATAGGGCGTAGTGAACTACAGACTTTATGACATAGGGAGTAGTGAACTCCACAAATCTTACTACGTAGTGAGTAGTTAGCTATAAAGATTCTACTTTGTAGGGAGTAGTGAACTATATAGATTCTACTATGTAGGGCGTGGTGAACTACAGATTTTACTATGTAGAGAGTAGTGAACCACATACATTTTCTTCGTAGGGAATAGTGAACTACAGATTTTACTTCAGGGAGTAGTGAACTACATAGATTTTACCATGTAGGGAGTAGTGAACTACATACATTTTCTTCGTAGGGAATAGTGAACTACAAATTTTACTTCAGGGAGTAGTGAACTACATAGATTTTACCATGTAGGGAGTAGTGAACTACAGATTTTCTTCTTAGGGAGAAGTGAACTACATAGATTTTACTACATGGTGTAGTGAACTACTGAGATTTTACTTTGTAGGGAGTAGTGAACTACAGACTTTATGACAGAGAGTAGTGAACTCCACAGATCTTACTCTGTAGGGAGTAGTGAACTATATAGATTCTACAATGTAGGGAGTAGTGAACTATATCGATTCTACAATGTAGGGTGTAGTGAACTACAGATTTTACCACGTAGTGAGTAGTGAATTACATACACTTTCTTCTTCGGGAGTAGTGAACTACACAGATTTTATTTCAGGGAGTAGTGAACTACATAGATTTTACTTCAGGGAGTAGTGAACTACATAGATTTTACCACGTAGGGAGTAGTGAACTATATAGATTCTACTATGTAGGGCGTAGTGAACTACAGATTTAACTACGTAGGGAGTAGTGAATTACATACATTTCTTCATAGGGAATAGTGAACTACACAGATTTTAATTCAGGGAGTAGTGAACTACATAGATTTTACCACAAAGGGAGTAGTGAACTACAGATTTTATTCTTAGGGAGTGGTGAACTACATAAATTTTACTACATGGAGTAGTGAACTACACAGACTTTACTTCATTGGGGGTAGTGAACTACATAGATTTTACAACAAAGGGAGTAGTAATCTACAAAGATTTGACTAAGTAGGGCGTAGTGAACTACACTTTATGACGAAGGGAGTAGTGAACTCCACAAATCTTACTATGTACAGAGTAGTTAGCTATATAGATTCTACTCTGTAGGGAGTAGTGCACGATATACAGTAGATTCTACTATGTAGGCCGTAGTGAACTACTGATTTTATGGCGTAGGGAGTAGTGAACTACACAAAGTTTACTACGTAGGGAACGTGAACTATTTTGTACTACCTAGGGAGTAGTGAACAATAAAGATTTTACTTTGTAGGCGGGGGGTGAACTACATAGATTTTACTATGTACAGTAGGGCGTCGTGAACTACAGATTTTACCTCGCAGGGAGTAGTGAACTACATATATTTTACTACAGGGAGTAGTGAACTTCACAGATTTTACTTCGTAGGGAGTAGTGAATTACATATATTTGACCACATAGGGAAGAGTGAACTACAGATTGTCTTCGTAGGGAGTAGTGAAGTACACAGATTTTACTTCGTAAGGAATAGTGAACTGCATATATTAAACTACATGGGGAAGTGAATTACACAGATTTTACTACGTATGGAATAGTGAACTACAAAGATTTTACTTCGTAGGGAGTAGTATACTACATAGATTTTACTAGGTAGGGACAAGTGAAAAACAGAATTTACTTTGTAGGGAGTAGTGAACTACATAGATTTTTACCACAGGGAGTAGTGAACTACATCGATTTTGCAACATAGGGTGTAGATTTTACGATGAACTGTAGGGAGTAGTAAACTACAGATTTTATGACGTAGGGAGTAGTGAACTACATATATTTTACTACAGGGAGTAGTGAACTACATAGATTTTACTACGTCGGGTATGGTGAACTACAGATTTTACTATGTAGGGAGTAGTGAACTACATACATTTTCTTTGTAGGGAGTAGTAAAGTAGATTTTACTTCATAGGGAGTAGTGAACTACACAAATTTCCTACGTAATGGGCAGTGAACTACATAGATTTTACTACGAAGGGACTAATGAACTACAAAGATTTTACTTCATAGGATGAACTTTATAAATATTCCGACCTAGGAAGTAGTGAACTATATAAAATTTATTGTGTATGGAGGAGTGAACTACATAGATTTTACTACGTATGGAATAGTGAACTACACAGATTTTACTTTGTAGGGATTAGTGAACTACATATATTTTAGTACGAGGGAGTAGTAAACTACAGATTTTACGTCATTGGGAGTAGTGAACTACACAAATTTTACTAGATAGGGAGTAGTGAACTACACAGATTTTACTTGCAGGGAGTAGTGAACTATATCGATTTTACTTTGCAGGGAGCTAGGAGTGAACTAGTAGTGAACGAGTGTGGGTTTGGGAGCAGCGCTGACTGCACCTGAGGTCTGGTGGTATAAACACCATCACAGTTGGAAGTTGGAGCGTCTCAGTGAGCGCTTGTGCATAAAGTGGAAACAATGGAAGATCCATGTGAACGTAGCGAATGGTTCCCGACGCTAGGGTCCATCTAAGTTCGACAGGAGGAAAATAAAACGCAGCACAGTATTCTCCTTCTGGATCTGGTCTCCGCCAATAGCACCTTCCTTTTTGCATCTTTCAGATCTTAGCTTTAAAAAAATATCTGGTTCCTATTCTATTTATTACCGAGTCTTTCCTATGCAACATTTACATTTGAGAATACATTTTTTCCCAGTTTGTCGGACAGGAAGGAGCAACTCCAGTTTGGCACATGTTGACTCCAAGTTGGATGGCGGAACAGACACAACAGACAACTTCATTAATGGGGCTAAAACAATGAACTTTTGAGTGGAATTCAGTGAATCCATCAACAAAAAAAATTATTGTTTAATTCAATTGTTTATTTATTTTTTCCTAACTGAAGAATTGGTTGTTTGATGTATCGTTTAAAATAAATATTCTAATTGGTGCTATTTACAACTTCAGCAAAAATGTGAAGGCCTGTCTTTATTCCTTATAATAAAATAGTTTTTAGACGGTTAAGCAGGTTCATCGTGTCCGATTACGGTCATTGAACGACACCATCTTGAAGCTCTTCGATTGACGAATCTAATGATCAACTGACGATGAAGATAATTGTTCCGAAAATTCCATCACCCGTACACAAATAAGCCAAACAAGCAAATCAATATGATTCCTCGGCCTTCGAGTCAGAACAATGGAATACTAAAACAGTGGGATGATGAAAACCAGAATGACGTTTTTACTGGAACCAGTTGGTTGTAGCAGCAGCAGCAGCAGCAGCAGCTTCAATTCTCCTCAACCTGACTGAGGGAAACTCACATATATCACATTCTTCTTATTGCAACATATCTAACATTGGTTTTAAAACTCCCATTAACCTTAGATGGAAACATGTGATTGTCTGCAGATTAGGAATCTCTGATCAGAAATCTACTACCAAGATACCAAGAAGACTAAACCAGGTCTGAGGCTGAAACTTCAAGGTAGAACTCAAAGACAGACCATAGTCATCTCATTTTATGCTTGATATTCATATAAAAAATACAAATAATAATAAGTTGCAGCTCTGGACTCCAAGAAGAGAGCGAGTCCTAACCTGTCCGTAATCAAAAACAATATCAACAGATTGATTGTGAACATAATAGTTGACACCAGACCCCTGTATTGCACATGATGAAGGGACACACACATATAAACATATTGATCCAGAACTACACCTCCTATTGCACTTTATCAATTATCTGTGCTGCGTTCAATCAAACTTGCTTGATCTCAAGTTCTGTTCCAAACTCCAGTTGGAGGTGCACAGAGCCAAAAGCACCTAAAGTGTCTAATGTGTCTGACTTCACCCAAACTGTGAAAGACAGATCAGTTACTCCACCTTTACTCTGAAACCGATAAATGACTCATCACTCACTGGAAGTCTCATCAATTTATACGGAGAGCCGGAAACTGCATATGATAAGCTTCGTCCTTCTGCATCAAGCCCTGCCCCTGTACGATAACCCCTATTCCACTGTGATAAGCTCTTCGATAAGCTTTTCAATTCTTGCGACAAATTGAAATTTTCGACAAAACGACTGGAAGCCACTGGCTAAAACAAAGTAAATAAGTTACGTCTGAAATAAGGGCGGTATTATGTTAATATTGGGTTTGACCATATTTACAATCAATAAATCTATTTATCACTATCTACAAATCTACCTACATATTTCTAGATGTGAAAATCTTCCAACGGTCAGATCATTTGTCGGACTTCAGGGGCGTAGGAAGAGCTTCTGCATGCACCATAGATCTGTTTGTTCGTCTTGATCGGTGTGGATTTATGATCCAGGACACCCTGATGCATCGTTTCAAAGGGTTTGACTTTTCTGTTCAATAGCTTCAGTTATGGACGTCCTGTCCCTTTAAGTCCTCCAACCTGAACCACACTCATTCACCTTCTACGAAACCTAATCCGACTGGATTACCCGGCTATCCCAGCATGCATTTTAATGTACAATGTCCAGAAAACACAGATCCAGTTTTGAGTTTTTCATATTGCTAAGTGTCTTCACTGCCTCATGCCAATTAAAATGTCTGTCCAATCTGGATGTTATTTCTCCCAGTGAAGGAGTCTCAACATTGAAGAACCAGATGATCGTCCTATGAAAATACCTCCACTAATCAGAAGTTAAAGTGCCAATCTTTAAGATTTTCATTTAAATGGATATTTTTTAAGCCACGATTTATCGCCGAATAAGGCAACACAAAGGTGATTGTGACTATGGCCCACTGATGAAAGCCCTTGTTTTTGCAGTATTCTGAGTATTAACAACCGGGTGGCTGTAGCAACTTTCCTCCCATGCATTCAAATTCATGCATTCATGTGTACTAGCAATCTAAAATTGTTATGGAGGTGTGGCCCAGGTGCCAACTACGAACTGGCAGACGTCACACAGCCGACACTGTTTGGATATCTTGGAAGTGGGAACCAAAAACAAACCTGCAATAACAGCTTTTCGCCATAGGTGCTGCCAAAAACAACAAAACGGAAATCTTCGAGATTGCCACTTGACACTCATAAATAACAGAAATAAATATACGTTTTTGTGTCACTATAAAAGTCTATTGGTACTCAAACATCAGGACTGGCAAACAGGATGAGCAGAAGCAGAAAGGTCCTGTTCACCGTTGGCTTAAGGAAGAGAGACAATTTTAAGGGTTGAATGGTTTAACTGGGGAAGGATGTTCCCGACACAACAAGTCGTCATGCACAGAACGATGGATTAACGCTCTAATTAGCCCGATATTCGGATGTTTGATAGCCGGGCTCCAGTCTTTGTGAATCGGTTGGAAGACAAACAGAATTCCCCAAAAGTGCATAATGATTCACAGAATCTTCAACCCATGACAGATATTTAGCTCTTCATGGATGCAACTGCAACTTAACGTGGCTTAGTCCTTCTTAAACATCAAGTTGTTCCAGCGCAAGCTTTTTTTGAGCATTTCTCCCCAACATGTTACTCGACGGACGAAAGAAATGGTATCGACAGCTCAAAACGGACAGAAGGATGAGGAGTGTGTAACAGTTTGATTAAAACCAGACAAACAACAACTTACGTACACAGAAATTAGGGGATTGGTCTGTATGTGACCTTTGACCTTCCCCAAGGTCCCACAGCCTAGTTTCCAGGGTCGCTCGTTGTAGGTAAGGACGTAGAGGCTCCTCCTCCTACAGGTTCTCCACGTTTTAGCGCTTCTTTTTGTGCTTCTGTCGTTCTAAAGTGCAGCTCCAGATGGAGGAAATGACGGGAGTTTAGAGGGAGGATAAAGAGGTGAGGGAGGGGTGAGGGAGGACTGGTAGAATGGATGTTGGCACGGTGGGGGGGTCCCCTGGGTCCCAGGTTCAGTCACTCCCTGTACTGTGTCCCAGGGTCCAGGTCCAGATCCAGTCACTCCCTGGATTGGTAGAACAGGATGTACCCCGACTCTGAGTTCTTGGAGATGTCGGACGTCAGGCCGTAGAACTCCTCGATGGCCTGGGCGTCGATTTTCTGCCACAGAGACGTAGATGTCACTTTGAATATTCAGATATTTAAACGGGATACAAGCAGAGAAATAGTTTGGAAGCAACAGTCCCACGCTGCGTCCTGTGACTGTAACACTGTTAAGGTTTAGAGAGTTTGGAAAAAGGGGGTTAATAATAAAACATAAAACCCGTTTTTCTATCAGGGTGTCGCTGATGGATCTTGAATAAAAATCCATTTACAATGGATTTTTATGTTTCCCCAAACAAGGATAGACACAACCTCTTTTTCCACCTGAGGAGTCGTATGCAACGATCCTGCTGAGAAAAATTCAGAATAATGTCTGAATAGGCTACATTCTTAATAACACATACAGTATGTATAATTGTGATATCACAAATCTTCACTTCCTCTGCTGATTTACATTTCCTGTGAAAATGCGTCGAGTGACACATCACGTTAGGTTCTGATTTTGGACCGTTAGCTACAGGAAACAGAAAAAAAGGGAAGATCCAAGTAGAAAATACTGTGACCTTGGAAGAATTCTCTCCCAATGCAAACAAACAAATGACCAGAAGAGGAATGGAAAACAATGGGACCAGTTTACCGACAACCTTCACCATATTGGTGCCAATAAGAATGAAAAAAATGAAATGAAAAGACGATAAAATGACATTCAAATTGTTCTGGGTCGCGTGTGACGATCGTAAAGTGAGAGAGTGACGAACCTCCACGATGTCGTCGTCGAACAGCAGCCAGAAGCCATGGCTCTTCACGATGGTGATGTAGTGTCCTCTGTTCGGCCCGCTGAGGACACAACACAGGAAGTGACCTCACAGCTCCCCCAGCACATGACACAGGAGGTGACATCGCAGTTTTGTTTGCCAGGGGTCCCCGACTCGATAATTCCATTCCATTCCATTCCTTTAACTTTAATATTGAACCAATAACAGTATAGTACTTTGTTTTGAGAAAGCTGCACATTGAAACTTGTTGATAAAGTTTTACCCAAAGCAGTGTAGCTTGATCAATTGAATTATCTTATGTTTGTCTTCTGTTGTTATTACATCTGAATTATTTCTGCCTATATTTTTGTCTATATCCTTATTTGTTTTTACACATGCAGTATGTTTTCTTTTTCTTTTTCTGCAACAATTCGATTTTTCTGTTTTTTTTAGGTTTAAGGTTTAATTTTAGGTCTTCACTTGTTTTAAATTGGCTTTATAAATAAAACCTTGTGAATTGAATTGGGAGACAGATTAGCCCAGAGGCTAGAGGAGATAGAGTGTGTGTTTGTGTGTGTGTGTGTGTGTGTGTGTGTGTGTGTGTGTATTCTGCAGCAGTGTGTTGCTATGGGCTCACCTCCCGCAGTGCACCACTACAGCCACCAGGTCGTACATGCGGTCCAGGTTGACGGCGTCTCCGGACGTGTTGAAGAGGCGGAGCTCCAAGGGGAAGACAACGCGGTAAGACAGCTTGGTGTAGCGGTGCAGCTGCTCCATGTACTTGAACCTTTTGAGGTGCAGCGCCAGGATCATGGGAAGCTTCTTCACTCGCATCCTGCACAACACAGGATCAAAACATTGTACAAAATCACAGGAGTTTCTGACTGCCTCAAATCAAATGAGTGTCTGTGACAGGGGAGGGCTTTTAACAACGCTTAAAGAGGAATACCACCCAAATGGCCAAAACTACCTTCCTATATATTCTATATATTCTTCCACTTCTCTGTATCTGAGAACAGGGGGCTCAAGCAAGAGAGACGATCACAGAATTTTCTATTTTTGTGGGTTTGGCCATGGTAATGGCTAAAATGGGTGGTATTCCAGGTGAAGACAATAGATCTCCTCCTCCTCCTCCTCCTCCTCCTCCTCCTCTTCCTCCTCCTCTTAAGATCTTACAAATTGGTCTGGGACTTGAAACTGACCGTTTCTGTGCCTCCTGCTTGCTGCAGCAGGTCTCACAATAGTATTTGTATTCACTGCACAGAGTCTCTGTATTGCTGAAGTCCCTGAAACACAAGCGACAACGGAGTGCCGGTTAGATTCTCAGACGGTAACCATGGAAACCTCGACAGCACCGGATGGACAGTCCTACCTGAGACAGTGAGTGATGGAGGTGTTCTGCTCCACGTCCACAGAGAGGTCCAGGAAGTCCTCGTCTTTGCTGCTGACCTGTCGGAGCAGAGGGAGGAGGTGAGAGAGGAGGAACACTGGGGAGCTGGAAGGAGAGGGAGGAGCTCAGAAAAGGATGGGAAAGAGTGAACTCATCAACTAATCATAATTGCTTCTCCAAGACAGGGAGAATCACCACAAGTGAAACAAACAACAACGAGAAAAAACGACGAGATGAAATGAGATGAAAATTGGAAGAACAATTACGGCACATGGCCTTTTCCTGTAATAACTATGGCAATGAAGGAGAAGAAAGGTGAAAGAACAAGTGTGGAAAAAAAGGGGACCTATTATGCTTTTCCTTATTTTCTGTCATGTATATATAATGTTACAATGTCGGATGTTCATATTCGACGAGGCTTCTGACTGCTCTATTTGCTTTGTTCTCAAAGGTTTTTTCTACTATCTCCACGAGCTGACGTCAGCTTGTCACGGATTCCTTTATATGGTCATCTGCTCCATCTGATCCGCTGTGCGTTTCTCCAAACAAAACCAATAAAAAAAGTGTGTTTTTACTGATGTAATTTATTTTTTTTATTTTATTTTTTTAAGTTTATATGAAAAAAAAATCCTCGCATGCTAGAGTCGCGGTGCGTCGTGGTGCGGTGTCAGTGTCCCCCAAGCTTGGAGAACGGCAACGAAAGTCGGAACAAACTTTTCAATGAGGCCTTGGAGATGTAAAAGTGAAGTGACAGAGCGTCAGCACCACAATGAATGTCAAGGCATGTTCGAATGGCTCTAACACATAATCGGAGTGGTATTTTCAGCAAAAAACTTCAAAAACATGTTTTGGGGAACTCAGAGACCTATATTAACTTGTGTAAAAAGGAGCGTTATAGGTCCACTTTTAAAATGGCGGTATCGGTTGAAAAAAGCCGACGTGTTTGGAATGAAAACGTGTGGTAAAACATTGCAGATATCGGTCTCACCCCCTTATTGTTTCACTTTGACATGCCCTGGAGATCTTTTTCAGGCGACACATGTTGGCTTTTTCAACCCATTTAGCCATGATAATGCTAATTAAGACTTTTCTTAAAAAAGAATAAAGACTCTTCCAGTGATTTACAATTTTGCGAGAACGCAGATCAAGAATGTCTTTGTTCTCCCTTGGAAGATGCAGACACAGATGAGACGAGGGGAGTTTTTGATGTACTGACAATGCAGTTCAACATCTGTCTAAACTCCATCTTCTTCTCAAGGACAGATCTTTTGTCGTCACTGCACACGGTGGCAGCAAGGCCCCTTATTGTTATTGTAAGAGGAAAAAGAAGGAAGAATTCTTGGAATTTTGAAGCCTTAATCTATTTGGAACAGCAACTTCGGCATAACACAAGAACGTGGTTTATATATCTTGTTTGAATCTCGCTGTCACAAAGACCTTGTGGTTGAAGTTTCATCCAAAAAGATCCACATACAGAGCAGATATTAACCAACCAAAAACTGAGCGATTTTAAAAACAACGTTCCAGTGTGCCAGTCCCAAATATGTCCAATGAGGCTAAAACTATCTGGAAGACATACTTTGGCGTCAGCAAGAAACACAGTTAAGGTGTTCTTTAAAATGCTAAATAACAAGGATCCACTTTCCAGAGCAGATATTAGTGAAAAATAGAACAAATTTGACCCAAAATATTCAGTTGTTCTGGTTAACTGACCCATAACACGCGTCTTTTAAAATTGAACGAGATGAGATTCACAGTAAGACGGTTTATGACTTCATCATATTATGTACTATAAATATACAGATTCGGATTGAGAATGTCCCGTTGGACCGTGTCCAGGGTGTGGAGTGGACCAAGTCATTACTTGTTCAACATTACCAAACTATTGATTCACGTGTATATTAAATATAGCTTCTTACCTGGTGGATGTCAATAGATCTGTAAGATTGATATTTTAAATCCGTCCACATTACTTTGCCGAATTAATGGAAAAAATAATAGGAAATAAACCTTTAAATGTTGTCTGAGTGTCCCTCGCAAACAAGGGAGATCAAAATATAAGGTTGCATCGGAAAAATAGAAGCTACGCAATGGTAACTACCCAAAGAAATATCACTGAAAATCTAAGACATTAAAGAAGCCATTATCCAAAAATCCAGTTGTCAAGGTCAGTCAAAATATAAAAAAAAGTACTCAAGAAATTAGACGAGCAACCGGGAGACGAATGAGCAGAGGGAGCACATGCTGCATTAAAGTAAACTCGGAAAATTGTCCTGCGTTTCAGAGAACCCGGGAAACTGTAAAACACACACCCAACATGACTAAACTGGACCCTGTGTATTGCTGCCTATTATTATTATTATAATTATTATTATTATTATTATTATTATTAATAATGTATTATTTTGTGTAGTATAATGCTGTAATAACTAATTATTAGATTTCGCTGCCCAAAAAAACAAAAATAAGGAAATGCCTCCATTTTGCATTTATAACAGCATTGAATTAAATTACTCCAATGAAAATATTTTTTAAATGTCTCATGTGAAGCACTTTTCCATCATGCATGAAATGCACTTTACAAATAAACTTGCCCGTCATAATAACCAGTAGACTTTCAAATGTGATTAATTTCCCACATTGGTTGAATTTGAGCACAAAATGACAAAAACATGAGATGATGAATTTCTGCTGAGCTTCATCAAAAAATACAAACTTACAAGAAACACGTCTTGGTGGAATTAACCTGAACATGAACAGACACGGCCATCCCACGTGAAGCTGGGAGGGAGAGGATTATTGGGACGTAAAAAAAAATTTGAGTTCTTCGATTAATCTCTGAATTCTGGATCGAAGAATTCAGGGAAAAATAAAGTCTAGAGTTCTAAGAACCAGAATCCTGAGAATAGAATCCTCAGAATTTCGAGATTCATCAAGAACCACATGGCTCTTATCCACTTCGGTACAAGGTTGTTCAACCTTTTTTGTTTTTTTCTTCCAGACAGTTCCGAATGGTTGGTTCGGATTCAGTGAAAAAGCTTAAATACACAAAAACACCATATAATATATAATGTACATTCATATGATCCTGAAACATGACTTAGAGAGAGGGTGGCTGCACTCACAGTCTCGCAGTTGAGGCAGCGCGTCTCGTTGGTGAGCGTGCCCTGGAAGATGTCGTGCACCCACGTGGGCTCCGCCTTGTGCTCTGCGTCCGCCTCCGTGGCAACGGGAGTCCCGTTATTCTTTAGCCGCCCGTTCTGCTTCTCCTGCTTCTTCTCCTCCTGGAGGATGTCGGCCACCGTGTTCAGGAGGTAGTTGAGGAACTCGTGCGCGTCCTGCTGCATGTAGTTGTCAAAAAGGTCTGAGATACAACAAGATGAGATAGGGCGAGATGAGAAAAGATGAGAAAAGAAAGGGGGACGGAGACGTTACATCAGGTGAGGACCGGGTTTTCAGTGAAACTCTCAATACAATTCAATTCTATTGTTTTCAATTTCTGAACTGATTTAACAAATACTCTGCTACTCCAAATAATTCTACAAAGGAACTGAGTCACAGATGTAATAATTAAAGTTTTTGGTTTTTTAACTATTTAGAATTATTTTGTTTGACCAGCGCACAATTTTACAATGTGCGAAGTAATGTTTTATTTCTTTTTTTTTTTATATAAATATACATATACAGTATATATATTTCTAAAAGGTCCATACAATACTGCAAGTTCAGTAAAGTAATGTTTAGAAAAATAAAGAGGAATTTAAATATTTCATATTTTTGTTCATTTAAATGTTTTTGTGATGCACGTCAGGTGGTAAACTGAACAGTTGGAAGCGGTTGTCGTTAAGTAATGTCAATATATCTATTTACAATCGTATCATGAGATTCTGACCAGTACCCAGCCCACCTGTCTATCCATCCATCCATCCTTCTTTCCAAAAGAATAACGAGGAACAAATATAATCCAGGCATCTGAGCACAGGTTCAGTCTGGTTTTA
Source organism: Zeus faber (assembly GCF_960531495.2). Lineage (NCBI taxonomy): Eukaryota > Metazoa > Chordata > Actinopteri > Zeiformes > Zeidae > Zeus > Zeus faber. Next base: position 36,983,442 of record NC_137193.1, read on the forward strand.
GAACGAGTCCTGCTAGTTTATTTTAAGGGTTGAGTTAAGTCTACATCTGCTGTTCTAATGTTTTCTCAGTGTAGGCCTCTAAACGGCTCTGAGTGGACAGTTTCATGTTTCAAAACAAGCTGAAAATATCTGTTTAGTAGGGGTGTCACGATTCCGATTCAAAATCGATCAAAATAAGTGTTTTAAACGTAGAAATCACAAGCAGGTTCGCGAATCTCCCTGTATTTTTGTGTTTAATGTTGTCGGATATGGTTGCCATATTAGGGCGGTCATGATCCGTCCAGTAAACAAATGCAGTGTGCGCTGGGGGGTGTCGACTGTGGCTCGTCGGCTCCGAACCCGTGTTATTTCATGGTAAGGGGGCGTGGCAATAGCGAACGCTAGTGTAGTGAATACTGACAGACTGCGGGAACTAAACTGAAACTGAGATTGATGCAATGAGATGTATACAGTGTATATAGAATATAACGGGTGATGCGCGATGAGATGCTTGACACTGAAACGCTGCGCATTATTGTAGGCAGCGCACAATACCGACTGGTCAGAGAGCTGGTCAAAGGTCTGAACGGTCATCAAACAGGTAGGTCGTTAAGTGAGGAATACCTGTATTAACAAAAAAATAACAATAAAGTTCAATATAAGTTTAGGTGTGATATTTAAATATTCTCATATTTTTATTTTCAGTCTAACAATGGCATGCTGTCAGTGCTGAAAGAAAATGTTTAAATCGAAAATGAAATCAGAACCTTAAGATGGAAAGTAAAATTGAAACGTGGATTTGGAGAATTGTGACCTTCTGTTTAGTAATTTTAAATGGAGCAAAATCCTGAGCGACATGTTTTGAAACTAATTTAACAGATTGAGAGAGAGAAACAAAGAGAGCGAGAGAAACAGAGCGAGAGGGAGAGAGAGAGAGAGAGCACAGACAGCCCAAACAGAGATCACATTGTTCCTCATCTAGAACAAGTGGAGAACCGTCTGCATCAGCTCTCCGCTCCCAGTGACCTTTCCCAGCAGCATACACGTGCACACGCATGTGCACTTCATGTCTCGTGGGACGACACCTTCAGCAGTAAAGACATTTCACTGAATCATCCTTACAACACGGAGGGCACAGTTTGGGGCTCAACACAGAATGCTGTCTACACTTCTGACCAACAGGGATGGAGAGATGAACACATTGTTAGAATCATCCAATCAGAGGGTGAGGTAGCGGAGCTTATGTCCGGACTCCACCACACTCCACAATAGCTCCAGAGGAGAGATGCATCAACAGGTAGGTTACGCCATGATTCAAGTAAGAAAACAACAAGGTTTAATGCGGCATGACAGGGCCCGACAATAACAGCAACACAGTTGCCCCGGGCAACGAGAATTTGGCCATTGTCAAGCATCAAACATGTAGTCCCCGTTGTCAACCACATTTCATAAGTTAATATCATATATTTTTATTAATTAATTAATTATATTTTTTATCCTGTGCTGTAAGCATGCTTGGCATACACCACAGTATTGTATCTCATCTAGGACAGAGTTATTCTGCAAGTGGAGCTCAACCTGCAATGCCAGTTTTTATTCATTCTTTATTCATCAAGAACTGCTGCAACAACTCTGTCCTGTGGACGACCTGTGGGATGACAACGCAAAACTGCCACCAATCCCCATCTTTGGAGAATGATCTTACCATATTTTGGTAAAAATATGGTAAGATATATGGTCTTAAAACAACGAATGGTCATTACTTCTCCAAGAGGGGAGAATCCATGGATGCCATGGATCGGGCTTGTTGTTCCAGCACATCCCACAGATGCTCGATTGGATCGGACCCTAATCCTGGCCATCCGCATAGAAGAAAACGTGATTCATCAGACCAGAGCACCTTCTTCCATTGCTCCATGGTCCAGTTCTGACGCTCACATGCCCATTGTCGCCAGTTCAACGGTTGTCCTTCCTTGGACCCCTTTTGGTAGGTACTAACCACTGCATACAGGGATCACACCACAAGACCTGCCATTTTGGAAATGCTCTGAGCCACTCGTTTAGCCATCACAATTTGCCCCTTGTCTTGTCGCTCAGATCCTTACGCTTGCCCATTTTTCCTGCTTCCAACGCATCAACTTCAAGAACTGACTGCTCACTTGCTGCCAAATATATCCCACCCGTTGACAGGTGCCATTTAAACGAGATGATCAATGTTATTCACTTCACCAGTCAGTGGTTCTAATGTTGTGGCTGATCGGTGTTTGTTCATACTATATACCGCTGTAGGTTTAGAAATTTCCATCGAGGAAAAACAGTTTTCCTGTAGTCTAGTCATACCTAGGATTTGCTAAAAAATTGTGAAACAAGTGAAAATAATTGAAATATGGATTATTGTATAAGATAATTCTCACTCAATTATAAAATGATCAGGGGCAAACAACAATTGATACATGGTTGCGAACTTGGTAAACACCTTGTTGGTTAGAGCGGAGCATGCTGTGATCTCCCAAGAAGACGGAAGTGAGTACAGATACAACATGGCGGCACCCAGCTGCACAAACTAAAACACCGACAATCTTCTCCAACAAATAACAAATCGAATTGCAAAAAAAAAAATATATATATATAAAAAAAAAACACAACGCAAATCCGAAGTGGACGACATTGAGGATTATATTGATTATTATTATAACTAGTATGTGATGGAAGAGGACCAGGACCATAACAAGACAGCAAAAAGAAAGAAGGCAGACTCACTGATCTAATTCCCACCGCTGTAGAGAGACATTTCCGAGATCAAAGCCAGCATTGACTTCCTGCACCGCATGGTTGGCAAGATGTAAAAAGAGGCAGATCTAAAAAACTCTGTGAAGCATCTCACAGCGGAGATGGAAGTTGTAAAAAAAGAGAATGAAATAATGAAAGAGACTATTCTGGATATCCAATCCAAAAGTATGCTGAACAACCTCTTCTTTTCCAGGATCCCAGAGGACAACACCAAGACCCCAGCAAACATGGTGAAAGACTTCCTCCACACTGCCCTGAAACTCCCCATGAACGCCGTGAAACAGATCACCTTCCACCGGGTTCACCCACTGGGACACTGCGTGGGGAACTGTCCCCACATCATAATTGCTAAGTTTAATCACTACAAGCACAAGGTGCTGGTTAAAGGCAAAGAATGGGAACTGAAAGGAACCACGCTGGGTATGAACGATCAATTCCCCAAGGAGATCAACAGCCGATGGAAGGTGCTGTACCCCATCCTGAAGGGGAACCGGCAGAAGGGTATAGCTGGTTGTCGATAAATTATATATTGACAGTCTGTAATTCCGAGACTCCTCCGCCACACCCTGGTTATTCTGATAATTCAGATATGCGAGACGTAGAAACTAGTACCCTATCTTTATACAGATTGTAAATATTGCTCACTCTCATCAGCCCACCTTCCTAATCCCTCCCTCCCTACTTCTCTCATAACTTTCCCCCTCTTTCCACTCTCTCACTATATGTATGTCTGACTTGGCACTGTTCTATGTTTATATTCAAGATTCAAGATTCAAGATTTTTATTTGTCACATACATATACATACTTCCATACATATATGGAGTGAAATGTAATGCAACGCACCCGGTGATAGCACACAATATGTCCTAGGAAAAAATAAAAAATAAAATAAAAAGTAGAAAATTCCTTTCTAATAGACCGACTAACTGACTCCTAAAACGTAATACAGTAAGTCTATTTGTCATTTGTTTGTGTAGATATGTAGTCCTACAAATCTCCTTCAATTACTAGGACAGTAAAAAGGAATGTAAAGGAGAAAAACTCACGACTTATCTATGGAAAAACATGGGCACAGTAGCATAACTATTGCCTGGATGCACTGTGCTGCTGCATCGGAAAACAATAAATACACACCCATCACCCCCTAACTAACCTCAATGACACCCATTAAGTTTGTTAGTTGGAATGTGAGAGGTTTAGGCTCACCAGCTAAATGTAGCAAAATCCTAAATCACCTCACCAGGATGAACCACAATTTCTGTCTATTGCAAGAAACTCACCACAATACATTCGGAGCACCTCAAACTCAAAACTAAATGGGTTAACCAGATGTTTTCTGCATCATATAACTGTAAAAAAATATGTTTTTTATATTGATCAATGAAAGTATCCCATACCAGAATAAAACCAGACACAGAAGATACATAATGATTAACGGAATTTTAGGAAACATCAAATTAACCATAGCTTTTATATATAGCCAGACAACCCAAATTTCCTTCACAATATATTTTCAAAACTCTTAGAATTCTTTGACTCAATAAATATACTGGGAGGAGACTTCAACACAGTACTTGATCCAAGTTTAGACCGTTCACAAACCAGAGATGATTACAAGTCCTGGCGTTCGTCTGACACTATAAAACAATATAAGAGTGATCTTGCTCTTGGCGATCAAATAATGCACTTAATAAATTGACTCTCTTTTCACAAGTAACTCTGTAATGGCTAAAATCATTAATTCTGAAATCCACCCTATAGTAATCTCAGATCACGGGCCGATTAGTTTCAACCTCATAAATTAAACCAACCCCAAGCCTCCTGGCGGGTGTCGGGTGTCAGTTTAACACCTCACTGACAGGTAAAGATAAAAAGATAAAGATAAAAGAATTTGCCATTTCTTCTCCAGATAATGGACTTCCTTCATTGAACTGAATGACTCTGTTAATATCACCATCCTTACTCTGGGAAACAGCAAAGGCAGTTCTGAGAGGTAGTATTATTTAATTCTCGACTTACAGTCCCAACAAGACTTCTTCTGGCGTATGTCCTTAGACCTTCATCTCCGTTGAGGCGAGCCATTTCCAGCGTCCTAGCATCAAGGTCAGTTAGACCATGTTTGCCGTTCGGGGGTGGGTGACTGGGGCAGCTAGTTAGAATGTGTTCCACAGTTTGTAGTGGGTCTCCGCAATCGCATTGGGCACTGTCCGTGATGCCCCACTTCTGCATTGCTGCCCTGAAGCGTCCCACACCTGTCCTCAGGCGGTTGAGGGTTGTCCACTGCTTTCGGGGCAGATGCTGGCCAGGAACGACCGTGGGATCTTCAATGTAGTGGTGAAGCCTAGATGGTTCTGCTGACTTCCACTGGTCCCTCCATCTTGCCTTGACCAATGAGGCCTTGGAGATGTCGGCTGGTGTTTTGCGCAGCAGTTCTTGAGCATGTATGGCAAAGGGGCGCCGGGACTTGAAGCGCATGCGCTGTGGTGTCTCCGTGGTGATTTTGCGGAGGAGGTGGGATTCACTCGCCTGTGCCTTTCGAGCAAGAGCCAGCATGGCTCCTTCTCGCCTGACCTCTGCTGGAGCGATTCCTCCGAGGACGGGCAGTTGGTTTGTTGGAGTGGCTCGTAGGCATCCGGAGACAGTCCGTAGGGCAGTGTTAAGGGCAGTGTCCAGCTTGTTGATGTGGGGGCTACGGCACCAGACCGGAGCATAGTACTCAGCACTGGAGAACACCAGGGCCTCGGTGGAAATGTCTTTGTGGAGGCTCCCCATGTGGTGCCGGCTAGACGACGTATCAGCGCGGCGCGGGAGGTTGTCTTCGCCTTGACCTTATCCAGGTGTTGTCTGAATGACGGTGTTCTGTCAAGCTTCACGTCAAGGTATGTGGGGAAGGGCTGGTACTGTAGCCGGGTGTTGTCAACCATGATGTTCCAACCATTTCACGGGGCGCTTCTTTATTGTAGAGGTGGAACATTGATGATACGGTCTTGTCAGCACTGAGCTTGAGGTGCCAGTTCTTCAGGTATGAAGACAGGATGTTCATGTCTTCAGAGACACCAGGTTATCTGCAAAAAAGTACTTCCTTGATTGTGTGGCAGGTAGGTTGTGGATGTATATATTAAACAGCATAGGCGCCAGCACTGAGCCTTGTGGGACACCGTTCTTGAGCTTTCTCACCCTACTGCTTTGGCCGTTGCTGGTGTGTAGCCGAAAGCTGCGGTTGCTCAACATCGCCATTATGAAGCTCACAATGTACTTGTCTGGGATGGTTTCCAGAAGCTTCATGTGTAGTCCACGTAGCCAGACAGTGTCATATGCTCTCCTCTCCTGCCTGTAAGCGGTCCTCTATGTCTTGGCACAGGAGGGTCACCTGGTCTGCCGTTGACCTACCGCTTCGAAAGCCAGCTTGTTCTTTGGGAAGATGGGGGTCGATCACTGGGTTGAGACGCGGCAGGATAAGACGTTCAAGGAGCTTGTATGGAACGCAGAGCACTGAGATGGGCCGGTATCCCTTTGGGTCGTCGCTTAGCTTGTTTGGCTTCGGCAGGGCTATCACCTTGGCACGGTGCCAGATCTTTGGCAGCTTTCAATGTTGGAGACATGTAGAGAGGAAGGAGTGCAGTGTCGGTTGCCTTCTTGTCTTAATGTTTAATGTACTCTGGGTGGATGCTGTCTACACCTGGTGCCTTACCGGTCTTCAGGCGTTGGATGGCCTGTTCAATTTCTGTTGTTGTGAAATCAGTGGATAGGTTGGAATCGCATCCTGGGGCCCTGGACAGCTCATAGACTCTCGCTGATGTTGTTCTGGCAAAGTCCTTGTCTGAATTAGGGAAGCAGCCATTACTTAGCAGGAGCGATGCGATGGAGTTTGCAGTGATGGGGCACTGTGATGGGGTTGTTGACCTTCCAGTCAGCTTGTTCATGGTCTGCCACGCCCAGCCGCTGGAGTGTGTAAAGTCGATAGATTCCACAGTCTCTGTCCATCGTTGCCTCCGTTTCTCGTTTAGCCTACAGAGTAGACCGTCTGCTTTGTCCTGGCCTTCGCTGGTTTGTGCTTCTGCATGGGAGCGAAGTAGGTATTCACATTCGTCATCCTAGCAGGGAACGTAGGTTTTGCATATACCGCGTGGGATGTTCTTATTGGCGGCGACCAGCAGCATCTTGCAGTACGAGTCATAGGCATCGTTCAGGTTGTTGCAGCACAGGTGTGGTAGGCCAGCAGCTGCCGTGTTCACTAGTGTCATGAAGCCTGCCCAGTTTGCTTTGCGGAAGTTACACCTCTTGGCATCTCTCCCTTGCGCTGGTTGGACCAGGGATGGGATGGTGATGAGCGAGAGTCGATGGTGTGACCGGGGGAACATGTCCAGGATGTGTCTAACAGGGAGTGGCTGGTTATTGTGCCATTTTACAAATGCCAGATCTGGATTGGTGGTGCTGTTCCATCGTGCAGAGTAGAAAGTGCACGGCTCCTTCGGATTGTATAGGAGTGTGGCCTCAGCAGTAGAGGCCCAGTCTACCAGGAAGTCACCATCAGCGTTGGAGCTACTGTAGCCCCATTCTGTATGATGGCTATTGAAGTCTCCAGCGTACATGGCAGGGGCTGGGACATCTGGCAGCGACGATAGGATCAGTCTGCTTGGAGGTGGCTTGTAGATGTTTACGATGGTAGTGTCTTGCACTTTTGTTATGATCCATTCTACCTCTGCACTTTCTGGGGATTGTCCTATAGCTGACCATGCCATATCATTGCGGATGAATGTAGCCATGCCATGGTGTTTATTGGCAATGTATCCGGTCAGGGTATACCCAGGGACCTTCAGGGTGTTTTTGTTTTCAGCATGGGTCTCCTGCAGTACAATCACCGTCACATTGTTTTTGCTGGCTATTTGTTTAAGGATATTGGTCTTGGCGATGTTGAGACCTTCGACGTTGAGCTAAAGTATCGTCTGCGACATTGTGAAGACATTGGTTTCGCTTAGGAGCATTCAACCTTGCAACTACTCTTAGCTACTTGTAGGGGAGGCAACGTAGAGGCTGTCTTTCTTCTCAGCCCTCAACAAGACCATTCACCCACTGAGCAAATCCAAAATGAGATCCCGACAATCACGTCTCAACTTGATAATATCACCCATCAAAAGGCATAATTCCTCATGCAACGAACAAGAGTGAATTATTTTGAATTCACTGATAAATCAGGTAAATTTCTTACCAATCAATTGAAACGCGATAAAGAAAAAAACAAGACACTTATTACAGCCATCAAAGATCCACAGGCTAGGATAACACACACCCTGCGAGACATCAATAAAATATTCAGAGACTTTTATAATAAGCTGTATCACTCAGATAATTAATCAAATATATCAAACATTAGCTCATTCCTTAACGATATAGACCTCCCTAAACTATCCACAGAGCAGGCTACCACACTGGATCAACCACTTAATGTAGGAGAATTCAGGAAGGCTCCCTTCTCTATGCCCAACAATAAATCACCTGGATCAGATGGCTTCCCAGTAGAATTCTATTAACACTTCTGGCCACTTATATCCCCATTATTCATTAGAATGGTTACGGAGATTAAGTCAACCTCCACCATGTCTCTGCACATGAATACTGCTCTCATTTTGGTTTTGCTCAAACCCAATAAGGACCCAACCCCCACCTCCAGTTATAGACCCATTCGCCTTATTAATTGTGATTTAAAGATTATTAGTAAAACACTAACCAACAGAATTGAAAAAGTAATCCCATTTATAATTCACCCAGTCCAAACAGACTTTGTCAAGGGCAGACACTCATCCAACAATATGCGCTGTATATTCAGTCTGATCAGCATATCTCAAAGAAACAACTTAAATACTGTTATTGATTCTTTAGATGCAAGCATTTGACAGAGTTAATTGGACATATCTCTTTTCCACCCTCAACAAATTTGGCTTTGGAGAGCCACTTATTCAATGGACTCCTGTACAACTCACCATCTGCTTCTGTCATCACCAATGGTTACACAGCGTTTCACTCTACAATGTGGCACAAGACAAGGATGTCCACTCTCCCCTTTACTATTCGCCATCTATTGAACCCCTCGCAGTGGCCATCCATAAAAAAGTAATTGGCATACAAATAGGAAATGCAGTTTGTATGCAGACAATATTTTGTTGTATTTACGGAACCCAATATCATGCCTACCGGAATTGTTCAATCTTTTACAGGTACTCCTCACTTAACGACCGAGTTCCGTTCCTACGACCAGGTCGTTAAGGGAATGCTGTATCCCAGAAACATCTCTTAACCATCACAACAGGCAACATTAGATAGATAGATACCTTGGCATTGATATCTCCACCAATCTGTAAGATTTGTTTACCCTTAACTTTATTCCATTGCTCAAATCCATTGAAGGACACCTCACTGAATGGAACAACCTACACATCACACTAATTGGCAGCAGTGAAAATGAATATACTACCAAAAATAAACTAAATATTTTCAATGACCCGAATCCAACCAACAGTAAATTAGTTTAATACTCTAGACCCAATAATCAATAAATTATATTGGAAATACAAGAAACTGAGAATTAAACTAGCAACAATACAGAAAAACAAGACTGTGGAGACCTAGCTGGAATCCAAACTTCAGATACTTCTATTTAGCGAACCATCTTTAATTTATAATTAAATGGTTACAACCAGAGCAATAATTGGATCAATGATGGCGAGAGATTAAACAAGCAGAATGTCAGGCTTTAATTTAATAAAATAAAAATCTGATCCCCCATTCCTTACTGAATCTATCTAACATAATTGCTTTCAAAACCCATTCATCGCACAGACTCTGTCAGCTTAGTGAATATTCAACAAACTCAGTCGTCACACTCCATCTCCAAACAAATTCCCTCCAATCTGGCACAGCGTGGATTTTCCCGTTAAAAACAGACCCATAATCTTCAGATTTTGGAAATGACAAGGAATTACTCATCTGGAACACATTTTTGAAAACAATTTGCCTATATCTTATATCACTAACCTTAACCCAAAGGTATAATATCGGTGGTCAGTTTCCTGCAATTCCTTCAATTACAGCAGTATCTAAAAGTTAAAATCAAATTAACGAACATCATCCTAAAACCACCTCAGATTATTGAACATCTTACTCATATAGGTCATTTAAAAAAATCCCTTTTCCAGAATAAACAAACTTTCATTAAAAACAGATGACACTTTATCTTTACCTTGCCGGGGGCCTTGCTGTTTGTACCGATATAAACCTGTGGAAGCTTATTTGCAACAACATATTGAACAACATCATTTTCTATGACCCGCAATTCCAAAATGCATCTCATCCAATATTAGAGAGTTTGCACAGAGGCCAACACAAAATGGGTTTTTTGTTTTCACTGTTCCCTTAATACCACAGATGACTACTTTCATGCTATCTGGCTCTGCCCACCTAACCAAACATTGCGGACCTACGTCACCAGGAAGTTATCAAACCTTCTGGGTCACAGCATTCCAGTCTCCCTGTCTGTATGTCTCCATGGTGACGTCTCCTCAGTTGACCCACCACTCAAACACCACCAACCCATTTTAATTGCCCTTAACAATTGCCAAGTAAAAAAAAAATTACTCAATTGGAAAAACAGAGATCATTTCACCACATCCCAATGGTTACATTTATTAATAGAATACATCTCCATGGAAAAGCTATTGGCAATATCCAAAAACAAGGTTGATTCATTTAATGAAATATGGGCTACTATTATCACTGACATAACTCCATCCATTAATACTTGAGTCTTCCTAAGTCTTTGGGGCAATGTCGTGGTGTTTTGGAACATGTGGGGGTCCCTCAGGTCTCACTGGCGATCTGCGGTTGGGTAGGTGCCCGGCAGCTGTGGGGATGTCTGTGGTGCTTAGTGCTGTGGACGTGGGAGGGGTCCTGGGCCCCACGAGGGTGATAGGGGCACTGCTCTTGTACCTGGGTTGAGCTGGCCTGTCTCCGGGCATGGGGGGGGTGCTCCTGGTGGGTGCCTGCGGCTGGCATCCGTGTGTTGGTTTGAGGCGTGGTTGCGGGTTTGGGGGTTTGGGGCCCAGGTTGGGGGTGGAGGGTGCCGGCTGCAGGTTCGAGTCTTGGCCCCGTGGTTGGCGGGTCAGTGCGCCGTTAGGGTCGCCTGCACCGGCGGGGTGGTTGGGCTTGCGTATCCTTCTGCATCCCATGGGGGGTGGGGGGGGGCATTCAGTCTGGTCCTGTGACCCGGGCGGGGACCTGAGCCTGGCCGGGTGTGCTCGTGCAGGCTCCCCATGTGGTCTCCTTCTGTGGGGGGTGAACTCCTGTCGTCGCACCGAGCTGCCTGGGTACCTGTTCTCTGGTGCTCTCGGTGCGCAGGGCGCTCGTCACTGGGGTGCCGAGCTGTGGGTAGGGGGGCCGTCTGCCGCCCTCTGTTCTGTAGTCCGCATGCGTGATGGCCGGGGGTTGGTCAGGGGCTTGATGGGGGCGCGGAGCTTTCTGGCAGGCCGGAGGCGCATGGCGGGCCGCTCTGCGCCTGTGGCTGGTCGCTGTGGGTGTGGGTGCCTCTGGGTACGGGGGGTGGATGTGCTGGAGCACGGTCAGGTCCAGAGGGCTTCTGTGTAGCTGCTGCCCGGTCTGCTGCACCCCCGCGTTGATCTGGTTGTGCTTCGCATGCACAACGAGATATGCGCAGCACAACCAGACTTTTACTCAGTACATACACCACACAATAGGCTTAGGGTTTGCGGGACAGGTGGGGTGCAAGCTATGTGGGTAGGGATGTGGCAGGCGGCTGCCATTTTGCCCGAGTGTTTCACGTCTGTCCTGCAATTTTAATACCACTAACATTAGCTTAGAACACATACACTCGCATACAAATCTTACTCCGAACACTCCACCAGATCAGGGTCTGCGGGGCAGGAGGGGTGCAAGGAGAGTGCCGCCGGATGCCTTCTGGGGCCCATAGGAAGCCTCTTGCTGTCAGGATGTGGGTTAGGGTGTGTCCGGGGTGCGGCTGCCGGCCTTTGCTCCCACTGCTTTGCTTCTCTGCGGTGGGGGGGCTGACATCCAGATGCCATGCGCTGAGTACAGTTGGTTATGTGGATGGGCGCTCGGGGCTCGCGGCTGGATGGGGCATCTGGTCAGTTGTGGTGGAGAGGGACTCGCCGTGTGGGGTCCCTGCAGGCAGTTCAAACGGGGTGTCGGTCTGTAGGCACGGGACCTGGTTCCAGGCCTGCAGTCTGTGCATGGCGTCCGCGGCCCAGGTTCTACGCCTGCAGCTGGGTCTTGTGCCTGCACATGGGGGTGGGTTGTATGTGTGCACCTCAGGGGTGCAGGGTCTCCTCACACACTACGGGACTGGATTAAGCTCCTCAAGGCTGGGCGTGGGTGTTACTGTTTTCCGCAGGCTCTCTGTGGCTGCATGGCAGGGTGCTACTGTTTTCTGCGGGCTCTCTGTGGCTGCATGGCAGGGTGCTCAGGGCTTTCCTGTGGCTCAGGGGTGGCTTCAGGGCCTTTTCTGCTGCTTGGAGGCGCTATGATATAAAACCGACCATATACTCCAGAACCAATTGGGACAAGTCCGGTACGCACACACACACCCACACACACACTCACACTCACTCACACTCACTCACACTCACTCACACTCACTCACACTCACTCACACTCACTCACACTCACTCCTCTTGTTATCCTACAGGTCGTCAACAGGACAGAGCTATTGCAGCAGTTCTTGATGATTGAAGAATGAATAACGAGTTGCATTGCAGGTTGAGAAGTTGAACTCCACTTGCAGACTTACTCTGTCCTAGATGCAATAGCCTACAAATACTCTGTGTTGTATGCCCAGGATGATGACAATTTATATATATATATATATATATATATATATATATATATATATATATATATATATATATATATATATATATATAAAAAACACTTGGTTGTTGTTACAAGCTCAGGGTCGTTCAGCGCTTCTGACGCAGTTCTTCTCACCATTCTCCTTCCGCAGGCGGGAGATGAACTTCTTGGGCGGAATGACTCCCACCTTCTTCTTCTGAGTGGCGATGCTGTGGAACAGGTCGGCCAGACATGTGAGCAGGTTCTCCTTCTTCTTCTGCTGGGCCTTGTAGGCCAGCACGTTCTCCCGGAACGGCCGGCAGAAGTACAAGGCCTGCAGCACCGAGTTACAGTAGCAGGTGTTTCCAAACTGGGAGGGGAAGAAAGAAAGAAAGAAAGAAAGAAAGAAAGAATTAAAACATGTACAAAGACACATTGAGCCTCCTGCTATAACCGGAACCAACCTGGTGGTACCGCTCTAGGTGAGCAGGTGTGCTTCTTAAATGGCATCAATGGACAGTATGAATGTGTGTGGGTGAATGTGAGACATGTATTGTAAAGCGCTTTGAGTGGTCGCAATATAAGACAAGCGCTATATAAAATGTGGTCCATTTATCAAGTCATTTTAAATGACTACTGAGGTTACTATACTTCAATATAACCCAATGAATGGGGACATAACTTTCTCGAGGAGACTGACTGGTAAAAGGACAGATTATAAGGTTTCATATTATAGTTGGGATGCACTAAAAACACTTTTCCACTGCTGAGTCCTGAACATTGAAACAACTCCATTACTGTAACTGAAGTGTGCAGACCTGAAGAACTTCATGAACCGTACAACGGCCGTGCAACCACGGCAATCCAGGTTATTCTTATTTGTAGTTCCACGTCGGTGGAACTCTTCAGAGAGTACCTCCTATCCTAACTTACAATTACTTAGCACTACCTAGCAGTATTTATTGTTACACTAATGTCTCTATCACATTGTAGCTTGAATGTTATTCTCCCTTGTAAGGCGCTTTGGATAAAAGCGTCTGCTAAATGACCAAATGTAAATGTAAATGTAACCACTTTTCTCTATAAGAGGCAGATTTGCTTTTACATAATATCCAACATGTTTGATACAGTTCTCACAAAACCCTGTGTGTAGCTTAGTATCACACCAGTTTCCAAACTTGTTTTGATGCTTTTGGTGCTGTTATCAACACCCTGTGTTTACAGCGAGACATATGGAGCAGCGTGTTGTGAAAGGACACACCAGTGTTTGTGAGCAGAGCCTGTGTTCATGGATGAGGAGCGTCAGGACTTACGTTGACCAATCCAAAGTAGTGCTCATTGACTGGGAACTGCTCTGGACCGATGTCTTTCTCCAGAGCAGAGGCATTGGTGCCCTGGGGGACAGGAGACAGGAGGACATGGGGACAGGAGATAGTAGATAGAAGACAGAGTGACAGGGGGACAGGATGACAGGAGATAGGGTTGAAAGGGGACAAAAGACAGGGGGACAGGAGATAAGGGGACAGGGGGACATGGGATAGGAGACAAGGGGATAGGAGACAGGGGGACAAGGCGACAGGGGAACAGTAGACAAGGGGGCAGGGGGACAGGAGAGAGAAGACAGCGGGCCAGGAGACAGGGGGACAGGAGACGAGGGATAGGAGATAGGGGAATGGGAGACAAGGGGACAGGAGACACAAGACAGTGGGACAGGGACACAGGAGACAGAGGCATAAGAGACAAGGGTATAGTGGAACAGGAGACAGGAGAATAGGAGACAGAAGACAGTGGGACAGGAGACATGGGCAAAGGAGACAAGGGACAGGAGACAGGAGACAAGGGGACATGGGGACAGGAGACAAAGCATGAGTACCACACATCATCATCTGTCTACTCATTCAATCTAATGGAGGTTAAAGCACAAAAATTAAATCTGAATCTGATTTCATCAACTCTATTACTTAACTTGGAAGAGAGAGACAACCCTATCCCACAAGCATCTTACTTTAATGTAACAAACCACTTTATATACAAACTGCACCTGATGTAGAGGAAGTAGTGAGGAGACATTAGGATTCTGTCATGGACTCTGTAACTAATTCAATTGATAGGTAGATGCCCTTGCCAATTTCATTAATTGGTAGAATTAATGCTCTAAAATGAATGTACTACTTTTTTAAAACATCCCTTTGACACCCCCATCAAACGTATTCTTAAAATTGAGGAAGTTATTTTCCAAATCTATAATG
>NC_137193.1:37003318-37108318 GCF_960531495.2 Zeus faber
CATGTAACTTGGCCTGTTGGGATGTTTTTGATTGAAATAGCTTTTGATTTCAGTAAATATAGGTCATATTTACTGAAATAAAAAACGATTTCAACCCTAACCCTAATGCTGCAAATTCAACAAATGACCATTTTCAGTTCTTTACAACCTATAAAATGTTTTGAAACTCTGTTGTGCATAATAATTTTGAACAGTGCATTTTGAGTTTTTTATTTTTGAAAAAAATACTGTTATCATTGGGAGGTTTGTTCAATAACATTCGAATTATACCCTAATGGTTGATGACTTGAAAATGATGCTGACTGTCATTTGCATCCACTATTTAGGAAAATGAGAGAAAAATATCATTTGCATAATAATTTGGAACGCAGTGTATATATATTCTGCCTGCCACATGCTGTATATATACAGTTGTCCTTGCACAGTGTCACTTTTAGATAAAAAGCTAAATTTACTGCAGATCCTCACTGTTCAATAAGAGAAGCTCCAGAAGGAAGAACACACAGACGTTCAGTTCACTGTCGTTGGCTGAAACAGTCGGTGGCAAAGCAAAAATCTCTAGTCTTTTGTCTCCTAAAATTTTCACACACTCATGTTACTTCAGCACCTGCATGAGCATCATCTGCAGAAAAGAAAAACCACAGCAGTACTTTGAAGTGTTATGCACTGCTATATCAGGATACTGAATATGAGTACTTTAAGTATAAGCACTTTTACATTTTAACTTGAATAACCTTTACATTTAGAGTATGTAGTCATATACTCACAAAAGCTCAGAATACTTCCCCCACTTCTTTCCTCTGTTTAAGCTTCCAGGCGTGTGTGCGTGTGTGTATGTGTGTGCATGTGTGCTTGTGTGCCCGCAGGAGTCTTCTGGTTTTTTTTGCTTTGGCAACAATCAGCAGCAGTGATTATCTGCTTAACATTAACATGAGAACAACAAAAGGAAAAGAACAAACAGGAGGGAGCAAGGGAGGAAGAGGAGAGAGAGAGAGAGAGAGAGAGAGAGAGAGAGAGAGAGAGAGAGAGAGAGAGAGAGAGAGAGAGACTTTCATCCAAACAATGGTTTGAGTGTGCTTCAAATTGATGCTCTAGGGGGCGGGGCGAGGGGCAGATGGAGATTAGGCTCCGCCTGCTGCTCGTTGATCGGTATCTCTGTGTGACTGACGCAGGAAAACTGTTCCTTCCTGTTTGGGTTAAATTCAGCTCATGTTTCCATGATGTTTTCGCAGCATTTCCCTATTTGAGACCCTTGGAATTAAAGTGGTAATCTGTTAGATTATTTTGTAAAAATTAAATAAATCAGATTTCCAACATTTATCCTATATTTATTTAGCTGACAGTTATAAGAAACGGCCACTCAATGTGTTTTCTGCCAGTGCTCCTCTGTATGCTGTTCCCATTGTTGGTGGCCTGGTCCGCAGCAGCGTAGCCAAACTAGCCAAGTCAAACTTTGGAGAAAAGAATATGACATCTTATGCGAAACGAGGGGAAACCTGGATGTTGAAAACAAAAAGTTACAGTTTGAAATGGAATTCTGGGAAATGTAGTGAAATCCACCAACATAGACCATGTGATGGATCGACACTTTAATAAAACAATAAAATCAGAAGCATTGCAGCGTGGGAAGTGTCTGAGATCACAATCAAATTTAATCATGAAGTGCCTTTTAAAATCAAGAGTGAATTCAAATATTACCAACATTTTGAATTCCAGTATATTCATAAATATCATGACATCAAATACATACACAACATAAATGTATAAAGCACAATAAAAGACAGGACAAACATTAAGATGTAGAGGAAACCGCAATGTGTGTGTGTGATTGTGTGTGTGTGTGTGTGTGTGTGTGTGTGTATGTGTGTGTATGTGTGTGTGTGTGTGTGTGTGTGTGTGTGTGTGTGTGTGTGTGTGATAGTGTGACACATAGACAGCTCTGTAGAGGGTCTGATGCTCTGGTTTGACTCATCTTTCCCTTGCACAGAGACAAAGAAACTAATTCTTAAACATTTGATGAATTCATACCATTATTCCTAAATAATCTGAATTTGAAGGTCATGAAAAGGCTTCCTGTTCATGTTCACCCAGTTTAACATTTCGTATCGTATTATAAGATTCTTCCAGGCATGAATATGGGAATTATACTGTACTGTAATGTTTACGATTACAGGTAATAAGGATCTATAAAGGTTTTGACACCCTCGACCTGTTGTTTTGACCTCTTTTGGGGGTCCAAGTCTTAATTAGGGGGGTCAGATCCCCCCAATCTCCCACGTAATTCGAACCATTGTTATAGCTGGAGGGAATGGCCAAAGCTACTTTGTCAAAAAGAAGGGCACTTTATATGACAAAGTACTTTTAAAAATTTGAAGTACATTTTAGAGCAAGTCAAAATGGTACTTTCACTTTATAGAGTAATTTTGCATAAGGGTATTTGTACTTTTATTGAAGTAAAAAAATAAAATCCACCACTGGGAGAATCAGATTCTTTCTCACTGGATGAACTATGAAATCATATCTAGAAATCAAACAAATCACTGGTAAAAAAAAAACAAACCCTTAACAAACCTGGAATCAGCTGTTAGCTGATCCTAGCTCCTGGGAAATTAAGGGAATTCACCTTACAGCATCTCAAAATGTAAAATTATTTAAGCAATACCCTTACGCCTTTATAACAGCTTAAAATAAAAATACAAGAATTTGATGTTACGTTTTAAATGCAACTCCATCCAGAACGAAAATCGAATCGAATCAACCCCCAAAAATCCCTTTAATGTCCCTTTAAGGAAAAAACTTCAGACGTTTCACACGGATGCACATGCACGGAGCCTGCACAGGTGCCTGAGTCAGACTCAGCTGTCCCACAATGCACCTGTGATGCCTTACGGCCCCATTCAGCCTCTGAGATACCGTTTCCACTGCCATGGCAACAGCAGAACAAAAGCTGCTCTGTGCTCGTTATACCCAACAGGTCCTGGGTAAATATTTCTCTCTCTCTGTCTTTGGAACCAAACCGTCGCTTTCCAGTGAAACGCTGACTAACTGAGGAGGTCACTTCTTCATGTTTATGATGCGTCTTCCCTGAAAACACACATATACACACACACACAAACACACACACACACACACACACACACACGCGCGCGCTCCATCTCCTCTCATTTTGGCCGAATTCCTGAGTAAACCTTCTATTTATAACCAAAATTTCCGAACACTAATTTAGACTGGACGAGACGGACCTGAATTTGGAATAACAGCGAAGGATGACTTGAGTGCATGTGGGATCCAAGCACAAAGTTCTGAAGCATGATGCAGTTTCCCAGTTTCTCCTTTTCCTTTCCCCTGAACGGCAGCAGTCAGGACGCAGCAGTCAGGAGGCAGGAGGCAGGAGGCAGGAGGCACGAGGCAGGAGGCAGGAAGCAGGAGGCACGAGGCACGAGGCACGAGGCAGGAGGCAGGAGGCAGGAGGCAGGACCCAGGACCCAGGACGAGGCAGGACCCAGGACGTATCAGTCTCCAGGACAGACGGGGACTCATCCACATGACAACATCATAATAATAATAATAATAAAAATGTATTTTTTCAAGCAAAGTCGCCTTATAGCAAGGTTCAGGGAGCAATAATACGAATGCTGTTATTGAAAATCAGAAATTATTCTATATACTCCGAACCACATCCAACATGTCAGATATTGAGAGCATGTTTGTCTTTCATATTGACTACATGTCAATCATCACATCATATGTTCTGATCCTAAACTAACGAATTAACCAAAGTCCCATACCTTTGCGTGTCTTTCACCTGTGTCCATACTAACTTATTATTTAGAGGACCAAAGTAGTGATTACCATTTCCAAAATCATCGTAACACTGCATTGCACCAATACAGAGCACGACGGGACGATTGTGACCACGTTCTTCGGCGGAAGCTGTTGTCTCGAACCTGGATCAATTGAAAAGATTCTGATACAGCACCAATCCCTCAGGTTGACTCCCAGTGATCAAAAAGCAGGTCTAGGACCCGCAGCAGCTCCTGGTTTGATCTCCCTGAAGTCACTGGGCATTTCCTCCATGCACGTGGTGTGAGCGGCAGAGTTCCATCTGAAGCTGCAGGAACCAAGTGTGTGGCGCTGACGCAGGTTCCTCCTTACTCTTAGGTACAGAGCGTTTCCGCCACCACTTCTTCACCTCCTAATGGAGTTTCATTTAGAGCAGCGGAGGAGAGGAGAGGCTTGACATAGCAAAGAGGAAGTGAGACAGACACAAAAGTCAATAAAGGATGTTTCATCACTTCCCTCTGTTGTTTAGATCTGTGTTTACTTCCAGATCTTTGGATATATCATTTAATATAATATGAAAAAATATCTATGTTAAAATGGAATCAATTATATCAAATATTGGCAAGAATGGGAGATTCCCTCATCAGTTGCCCACAGAGTAGAGTAGAGGTAGAGTAGAGTATCAGTAGAATAGGGGTAGAGGAAGAGTTTAAAGAAGAAGAGTGGAGGAAGAGTAGAGTATAATAGAGGCTGAGTATAATAGAGCTAGAGTAGAGTAGAGGTCGAGTATAGTACAGTAGAATAGAGGTAGAGTAGAGGTAGGGTCGAGGTAGAGTAGAGTAGAATAGAGTAGAGTAGAGTAGAGTAGAGTAGAGTAGAGTACAGTCGAGTAGAGGTTGGGTTGAGGTAGAGTAGAGTACAGTAGAGTCGAGCAGAGTAGAGTAGAATAGAGGTAGAGTAGAGGTAGGTTGGAGGTAGAGTAGAGTACAGTAGAGTCGAGCAGAGTAGAGTAGAATAGAGGTAGAGGAGAGGTAGAGTGGAGTAGAGTAGAACAGAATCGAGAAGAGATAGATTTGAGTTCAGTAGATTCGGGGTAGAGTAGAGTAGGGGTAGAGTAGAGGTAGAGAAAGAGTTTAGGGAAGTAGAGTGGAGGAAGACTAGAGAAGATGTACAGTCCAGTGGAGGTAGAGAAAAGTAGAGTAAAAAAAAGAAAAAATAGAGTAGAGGTAGAGTGCAGTGGAGTAGATGTAGAGGTAGAGGATGGTCTTGGAACCAATTAAAAGAACCATGCGGGGCCCCCACGATGAGAAACGTTGTTTTATCGCCTCCCTGCAAGGAGCAACTTGTGCAGTAATGAGTAACACACACACACACACACACACACACAGACCTTGAGAATCAGATTCTCAGAGCACCACACCCTTCTTTTGTATGAAAATAATTATCTGCCACAGTTCACTTATGACACTGTTTGTTTGAGTGGGAGAAGGTGAACACAGTGTATTTGTCACTGTGTAAACCATTGTGTGTACATCTCGTGATTCAAATTTCATCTAAATCGATCCACACACGGAGAAGGAATTAGTGAAAAACCGACAAAATTTGACCGGAAGTAGTTGAACTTTCGTGCATCGCATTTGGCCTTTTTGTAAATATAAACGCAGTCTGTTCCATCAAACCCAGTGCTGTGTCCCTCCTTATTTTGCAGCATTCGAGACACTCGTAACACACAAACTGAAGGAGTCAAAAACAGTCAAAAACATATTCTGTGTTTGTGTCCTCACACATGGAAGTTTGCTTGCAGCTCCAGAGCAACGGGTCTGAATCCCGTTTTATTTTAGTCCCAAAAGTTGATGAAATGTCTCCAAGGGGCATGGAGTGCTTAGTCTGTTTGAATGGAACCGGGTCATTGGGAACTTCCACGCAGAGTGATTTCCTTCCACCGTGAGGCAGGACCTGCCATACCTCGCGAGGGATGCGACACAAGTCCTGGTTTAGGCGCTGGTCACCTCCCGTTTAGATACTGCACCACTCTTCTAGCTGTACTACCTGCCATTAGACCACTACTGACCTCTACTGAGCCCTAGAGACCTCGACTGACCTCTACAGACTCTACAGACACGTAATGACCGCTAACAACCTTTATAGACCCCTACTGACCTCTACAGACCCCTACTGACCATACAGACCCCTACTGACCTCTACCGACCTTTATAGACCTCTACTGACCTCTACAGACCCTACAGACACGTACTGAATGCTAACAACCTTTATAGACCCCTACTGACCTCTACAGACCCTACAGACCCCTACTGACCATACAGACCCCTACTGACCTCTACCGACCTTTATAGACCTCTACTGACCTCTACAGCATCCAGAATGCAGCAGCCCGTCTAGTGTTCAACCAAAATTCTCTCATGTCACTCCCCACCTTCCATCACTTCACTGCTTCTCTACAACACCTGGACCCTACTGCACTGACCTGTCTACCCCACGGGTATCTTGTTGCCCTTTACTGTCTAGCATACTTTTGTCTACTAGTACTGCTTGTTTCTAAAGAATGTTTAGCCGTGACATACAGTTGATTTGATACTGACAAAATGTACATATTGTTAGTTGCTTTGGACAAAAACAATCTGATCAATGACATAATGTAATGTCATGCAAAAATTTTCATTTTAGTAGATATATAATATTTAAAACCAGATACTGTCGATTTTTGATTCATCAGTATTTTGATAGGTGACCTGTCCTGCCTTTGTGTCTTCCTCCTCCCTATTCCAGTCTCCTCTCTCTGTTCGTCTCGGTGTCCATCTTGTCTAATTGTTGGACAAGCTCAAGTCAAGTTCTAATCCCTGCTCTTGGCTCCATGCTTGGCCGGGTGGTGCTGACGGAGGCGATCCGTCCGTCAGTCGGAACTCACAACATTTTAGTTTTCAGACAAAACGTGCGGAC
The DNA here is from genome assembly GCF_960531495.2 of Zeus faber. Classification (NCBI taxonomy): domain Eukaryota; kingdom Metazoa; phylum Chordata; class Actinopteri; order Zeiformes; family Zeidae; genus Zeus; species Zeus faber. Next base: position 37,010,060 of record NC_137193.1, read on the forward strand.
AGCTCACGTTCACACAATGAGACGGAAAAATAATATAATCAGCGAACAAACAGAGAACTGGAAGGTTTTTTTAGTTCCAGCCCTGACAGACGCACGGTGGAGTGTGAGGGAAGTCAACTTCAAGTCTTAATACTGGACGCCATAAAGCTGGAAGCCATACAGCCAAACAACAACTTATACTTATTTATCATTACTTATTTATTACTTATCTTCACCTTATCTATAAATCCTGATGGGTCCGACTAAAGTGCACGTCAAGATTGTTACTGCATGTCAAGGTCTGACTCAAAGGTGACTACCGACTTAATGTACTTATTGTGTGCAGTTTTTCTTGGTACTGCTAGTACTGCTCCTGCGCCTAAATGATGTAACGTGCTGTAACTCAGAAACAGCACTCAGCTGCAGAACAAGGTGCTTTTCAGATATTAACCTTTAATGTCTTTCAGTTGCATCATATCGTTGTAAAATGAGGATACAGTGATATTGTGACTCACGTCATGATGCACAACAGTATACACTGTATATTATATAGTATTTTAACTAATACTTATTTACTGCAGCCTGGTCGGGATTCCTACCCCTGTCGAACCTTCTCAAGGTTTCTTCCATTTTTCCCCAAAATGTTTCCTGACGCAGGTGGAGGGTCAGACTAGGGGGCACTGTTGCTTTCTATTTGACATATGAGCCTGTGCTATGATAAACGGCTTTAGAGACAAACTGGACATGATTTAACCCAGTTTTGTTTTGTAGATTAACGATGATCGTCGATGACGTTATGGTTTTGTTGTGATACCCCCACACATTGTGATGAGAAAAGTGACGCTGCTTGATGACATAATGGTTTAAAGCGTCTCATTCAAACCAAATTACATTAGATGTGAGGTTGGCTGTTTGTCCAGTGTCTCCTGGAATGACTGTAACTGTGAATAAAAGTATACACAGGTGGTCAGGGGAGATGTGACTGAATTCCTATGAAACCATTTCACCCACGAAGCTCAGATCTCTAAACACTGCGAGAGTCACATCACTTTGTTTTTAAGCTTCTCAGCATGAAAACAGGATGATCCCACAACTTCATCAAATGTGTGCTACCGCGCTCTCTGACAATCACAATTGCACACTAGTAACGACACACACGCACACAGACACACACACAAACAAAGACCCGCAAACACACACACACACACACACCCACACACACACAAAACACAAACACACACACACACACACACACACACACACACACACACACACACACACACACACACCCCTATCGCTCCAGGTTTTTCATCTTTTCTCTGAACTTCACAGTGCAAACAAGCATTCCTGAGGCTGCGCCGAGCTTTTGTCATGCACCCACCCACCCTGTTGACATGCAGCGCTATGCAAATGTAAAAAAAACAACACGGTGGAATGTTTGCATTTCAATAAGAAAAAAAACGGAACAGCGGCTTTTCACCGAAAGAATTCCAGAGGCTGACGGAGGATGACATGAAGTGATAGAAAATAAACTATGAAGAACAACAACAACAACTTTCAAGTGTCTTTCTGGGGGCGTGACCAGGAACAAGGGACACACCGGGACACATGGACACACCGGGACACATCCTCCATTTGCAGTAGATCCTGTTGAGGTGAAAATGGTTAGAAAATGCATTTCCGAATGTGGAGTTTGAAAAGGTTGCGCTAAGAGTAGTGAATAAAAAGCTGACGGCTGCTAATACCGTTGAAAACAAACATGATCGTAATCCAGCAGAGGACAATCCCAGTAGAATACAATATTATCTACTGTGATCTATTCTCATTCAACTAAACAAATGATCAAGGCTGAGGAGGTTTGGCCTGAGGGACTGGGCCATTCTCTATGTTTTCCCGCTAATAGCTGAGACCCAGGCCCTGGGGAGGGGCATAACACCCACCAAACACACACACACACTGGAAGAGGTAGGACACTTTGCTTCGTCGGCCGCCGCAGGAAATCAGCCTTCACTTATACGTCAACAGGGACTTCCTTCTGAAATGACAATTATGTGGATGTGGGTTGGTCACGCCCTCCCTGCTCTGGCCCTGCCCCCAATTAACTACATACCCGTTCCTCCACACCCACGGTGGTCCAATCACACCCGCAATACAAATCCTATCTCCATGTTGGATCCACGTGTCTCCCTGAGGGAAAGTGATGCTGATGGGACTGAAATAAGACTCATTCGTAACAAAGAGCAAGCAGCTTGAGGACGAGGCCTTTAATGGGGTTAAAGTGTAGTAAGGAAGAAGCCACAATGCTTCCACGCCACATGCAGCGTGACTTTGCAGGACGCGATGTGGAGGAGATCTGTGGTATTCATGTTCCATATCTGTTTTCTAAATTCATATTACTCTTTTTTTTTAAGTCTTAATCGTTTGCCCAATTGAACTGCATTGGCTCCCAGTGAGAAGCTGCAGCAGAGTGGTAGGTTGGTAAGTTCCTTAACACTGAAGCGTTGAGCAGGTTGTGTATGAACTGTTAGAAATGATGAAACCAACATTTTTTTTTCCACCCCAAGACCCGGGGTCCTCCAGCTCCTCAAACACTGCCAAAACCTCCACCACCTCCACATTACATTACCTCATTTAACAGACATTTTTGTCCAATGTGACTCATTATTCATACACTGATGGACGCAGCCATCGGGAGCAGCTATGGGGTTAAGTGTCTTGCTCAAGACACTGACCAGCATACTAGCAGGAGGAGCCGGGGATCGAAGTAGCAATCTTCCGATTACTAGACAACCTCCACCAGCACCTCCAGCACCTCCACCGTGCCTCCACCACGGCATCAGCTCTCAGTGAGAACGTCTCACCTGATCGTGTCCAACATCAGGACTTTCACTGTCATTCTGAGCCATCCTGTCATAGCTCTCTCTCTCCCGCTCCACGCCTCTCTCTCATGATTCAGTGGCAGGAAGCAACAGATGACGGAGAGATGTGTGTTACATAAACGTGTGAGCAGATGTTCCTGAGAGCAGGACCATTATGTTCTTAATGTCAAAAACAAATAAAGCCCCTCCAGCCATAAAAACACTTCAGCCATTCCATGTGTACACGTGTGTTTGAGTGTGTGTTTGTGTGTGTGTGTGTGTGTGTGTGTGTGTGTGTGTGTGCGTGCGCGCGCGCGCACCGTTTTCCATCGAATCCAAGGATTAATTTCATTTTTCTGCCCTGGCGTCTGTCATCGGCTCTGTTATCAGACATTCCAGAAAAATAAGATAACGACCGCCAAGATACCAGAAAAAGAGAGAGAGAGGAGGGAGGGGGAGGGAGGGAGAGCGGGAGAGAAAGAGAGATCGAGAGATGGAGGGAGGGCAAAAGAGAGAGGAGAGGAGAGGGGGAGAGAGCGAAGGGGAGAGAGACAGGGGGAAAGGAAGTGAGGGAGAGATGGCAGGATGGGGGCGAGAGGGAGGGAGAGACAGAGGGGTGAGAGAAAGGGAGAGAGAGAGCGAGGGAGAGAGAGAGAGCGAGGGAGGGTGGGGATGGAGTGAAAGGCAATAAAAGACTGACTGGCGCAATTAATAAATAAAAAGTAAAGTTCAGTGGAATTTGACTGGACAACGTACAGTAGTACTGAGTGGAGATAAAGAACGATTGATTTTTTTTGTCTCCATGTCTCAAAATCATTCCTCAGATAAAACCATGGAGCAGGCTGAAGCTTCCTGACACCATAGTGTGATTCAGGACAAGAATGATCAATAAAGGGAGATGGTGGATAGGTAGATGCTTTATTCTCTAGTCTCGCAGCTCACATCTAGACAGTCGCAAAATAATAATAATAATAATAATAATAATAACGCAATACGATAAAAATATAAAAAAGAAAATGGAAATATATGGAAGGATTGGATAAATGATGAACAACAAATATAACCTGAAAATAAAGAAAACTATAAAAAAAAAAGATAAACATGAAAAGGATGTAAAAAAATAAAAGATCAGTTGTTACATACAATCATTTATGAAATAAACAGTGAAGCAGAACGGTTAACTTAAGATAGAAACAGTGAGGGGAGTACTGAATAATGTAGTACTTTAGGGAGTACTGAATAATGGAGCACTTAAGGGAGTACTGGATAATGTCATACTTTGGGTAGTACTGGATTATATCTCACGTTGTCACAGCATTTTGTTGTCTTCCTCAAGCTGCAGTTTGTAGTTACAGGGGACCTAATTTGAAAAACTCACTTTTTCAGCGCTTGTGCACATCCATTTGGGTCTCTCAGGGGCCGACTAACACACAAATTGTCAAATAAGACAACACAGTCGGTCTCTTTTCCAGTCTTTCTGCCTCGGTCAGAAAACATATAATCCAACAAGCCCTTCAGATTTGTCTCCCAAGCCTATGTCACGTTGGTTTCTTTCTAAAAAAATAAAAGTCTATGCGGTACATAGACTGTAGGCTGCGATGCGCGATCCACTGTGCGTTTCTCCAAACAAAACCAATTAAAATAGTGTGTTTTTCATGTAAATGCATATATTTATTGTATTTATTTTATTTGATGTTGTTAAATACCTCCATGTCCAAGAGTCCCGGTGTGGTGTCCATGTCCAACCAAGAGCTTGGAGAACGGCAACAAAAGTTGGAACAAACCTTTAAATTAGGCCCTGTACATCTAATATGAGTGAAGATTCAGCAACTGGGTTGCTAATTTCTCGCCCCAAATTTGTTCAGAAAATTACCGAAAATATACAATCGAACCCGGAAGTAAAGCTCAAACCCCATTGGCTCACAGTACTCTTGGCCTCAGAAGGGTGGTCCCCCCACATAAATGGTTTTGAGGCATGTTAGAATGGCTAGAACGCATAATCTGAGTAGTCATTTCAGCAAATAAAACATCAACAATATGTTTGGGGACCTCAGATACGTATATTAACCTGTAATAGGTCTACTTTAAAGTGGCAGGACAAGATCTGTGTTTGCCGAGGACCCCCCGCCAGGAACCTTCACACCCTCTGGGACAAGCCCGGACAGGCCCAGCTCTAGTTCCAGGTCCAGAGCTGCAGCTCCTTGGAGACAATGAAGCTACAGGAGGAGCGGGACAAGCAGCTAGAGACCAGAAAGTAAGCAATAAAAAAGGTGTAAAACTCACAGTATGGACTCTAGTTATTTAATTCAAATAATTTTCGGTTTTGTTCCTCTGCTCCTTTGCAAACGAGGCTCTTTCCCTCAATGAGGATTTATTTATGCAGCACATACTACCCACATTTTATTTATGAGGCACATTCCATACAGAGGAGTAGCATTGGAAAATGTATTTAGTAAGTACTTATTTAATAAGTAAAAGTACTCGGACACGACATTACTTAAGTTAAAATGAAAGTACCACATTGACATTTCTACTGAAGTAAACGCATATACGCGCTTGCTGTCAAATGAATTCAAAGTATTGAAAATAAAAAGCACTTGTAAAATCCAGTGCCCTGATATAGCAGAGTCTGTTAGTGGCTTTTACTTTGCAGATCCTGATTATTTACAATATAATATACAATATAATATATGGTATTCTTTTGACATAACAGAACTAAGTATAGGAATGTGATTGTGTTTGAAATGCAGTAGAAAATGTCTCTAAAACGGAGTATATATATGTACTGGAAACATGGACTTTGTTACTTTCCAACATTTCAAGTTGAAGTTCCTTTATATCACGAACACAATGACATATTGTAAAGAAAGTTGAATCCCATCGTTTCTTACATTTTTGGCAAATGTCTGCAAACCAGTCTCCAGCCACTGATTCATACAGGAAGCGGCTCTTGCACCTGATGCAGGATCAGCGTCCTGCGGACCCCACATGGAGGGGGCGGGGCCTGGCGAAGGGCTGCGCACGGGACAGCAGCCAATCAGCGGCGAGGGAGCGGCAGCGAGGAGGAGTATAAAGCGGCGTCTCCCTCGACGCGACGCGAAGCTGCGTCCTCTCTGCACCGAGTGACCTCTTCGCCTGCTTTTGGACTTTGCGAAGATTTTTTTTATTTAGCAAAAAAAAAATAAAAAAAGCGGAAATCCCTCTCTCGTAACATGCGTCTGATCCACAACATGAGCAGCATTGCGGAGTGCTCCGGGCCGGAGCCGAGTCCTTCCAGCCGGGTTATCAAGATCACGGTGGTCGGTGCCGGCGGAGTAGGAAAAACAGGTAAAAAAAAAACCCCACAAAGACTGAACCGGGCTTAGAGTCCACATATATCATATATATATATTTTTTTTTTAAATGACCTGCTTCATTTAGCGCTTTTCTTTCCTCTTTCCGCAGCTCTCATCGTCAGATTTCTGACGAGACGCTTCATCGGAGACTATGAGCGGAACGCAGGTGAGTTGTGAGCCGTCGCTGCGGTTAAAACGCAGAAACGAGAACTGCCGCTTGGTGCAGGGAGCCACGACACACCTGGAGGTTTTAATTCTCACCAATGACCGTGTTCATCTGCAGGAAACCTGTATTCCAGAGAGGTCCAGGTGGAGGGGGAGCAGGTGGCCATCCAGGTCCAGGACACCGCCGGAGTTCAGGTCAGTTTTAAAGCGAGAATCCGTCATTATTTAGTAAAAAAAAAAAAAAAAAAAAAATCCAATGCTTTGGAATTTTATTAGAAACAATTGAATGGAATTGTTGCGATGCGAGTGCTCCTATATGCTGTTTACCATCGTTGGTGGTGGACCCCGCCGCCAAATACGATGGAAAGGGGGTGACTTTGTTTTGGAGCAAAGAAAGTGAAGGGGGGGAACAAAACAACTTTAAAGTCTTGAATGGAATCCTGGGACTGATGCAGATGGTCTGAATTTTTACTTTAAATTAGTAACTTTACGCCACCCTTATACAACACCGTTACAACTCCTCCTCTCTGAATGAACGGCATGCAGCGTAGCGGTTCAGGGCTGCTTCTCCGGCCCCTGGAGCCTCCTCTCTTTGGGCGCCGCTCCAAAGACGCAGATTCTTTTCCTTTTTTTTGTTCCAGACTCAGACTCAGTCTGTCTGCGGAGGAACCGATCCCACGCTGAGGGAGTAACTCTATCGCTTGGCTCCCACTCACATATTCAAATCATTACAAACGACCTGTTGCATAACGTTTTGGAAGTGATGCATTTTACTGACATTACTTTACATTTCCAGGCTTATTTGTTAAATTGCTCTTAGAAATAGTCCCTATGTGCCTGTCTACTCTGCCCAACCGATTTAATACTTTATTTGGTGTTAATGCAACCCCCCTCCGCTTAAATTAAATACCACCGTCATAAAGGGATTGAGATCTTTAATCTCTGCATTACACGAAATATATTTGTAATGGATGTCAGATGGTAAACTGAAAAGTTAGCCACAATTGTCATTATGTACAAAATGTCGATAGATAGTATAGTAGCGGGAGATCCTGCACAATACCCAGCACTCTCTTCTATGCTGTGAATTCTGGGGGTAAAATATCTAGAGTAGAACCATCCATCTTAAAATCTATTTGTATTAATACTATGTTATTCAGGACTCATCTTAACCAGCTCCTCTCCCCCTCCCAGATGACTGATAACGCCGTCGGACTCCCAGACCATGTGACCTGCTCCGTCCAATGGGCCGACGCAGTGGTTCTGGTCTACTCTGTGACGGACCGCGGCAGCTTCGACCAGATCGAGCGCCTGCACCGCCAGGTGGTCCATGCCGGGGAGCCCGCCGCGCCCCCCGTCATCCTGCTGGCCAACAAGGCCGACCTGCTGCACTTGCGGGCTGTGGATGCCCAGCAGGGCCTCCTGCTAGCCGCCTCGCTCGGCTGTGCCTTCTACGAGGTCTCTGCCAGCGAAGACTACGACCAGGTCCACGGCGCCTTCCACCGGCTGTGCTGCCAGCTGGCCAAGCAGCCGGCCCTGCCCCCTGGCCCAGGCCACGCCCCCCCAGCGACTGAGAAACGGCGCTCTCCCCTCATCCCCAGACCCAAGTCGCCCAACATGCAGGACCTGAAGAGGCGCTTCAAGCAGGCGCTGTCGGCCAAGGTCCGGACTGCCACGTCCGTGTGAGGCGGGGGAAGCACAGGATGGAGGATATGATTCCTGCCTCTCATTTTGTGTCACCGTCCTCTGTGGCTGATGGAGCCGCCAGGTGTTCTGGTACCCAGACGGTGCTTGAACCTGGACACAGGAACCGACCTCCTGGATGGAGTAAGATCTCCCAAGATCTGCGGTGCACTTCAGATCTGCCTGCAGTGACTCTGGAAGCTCTGCTTGGTGTGAGGTGCTTCCCTCTGTGGATCGACACCAGAGGAGACAGGATTTAGTGGGTTCGATCCTCGTCTGGGTTTGTTCTAGACAAAAACACTACAAACTGAAATCCACACAAGTGGCCTCCCCAGGCAACAGCGGCTGTGAAGACCAGCGGTGGGTATTTTTAGCCACTGCCCATTGTGATGCTCTTTAGTATTTGTCCAGATAAGTGTCGTATAATTGTCTCAACTGCAGCGACGAGCAGTTTGAATGTCTCATGGTCTGAGGATCAGGTCGCTCCAGGACCATCACAGAAGTTACACATGCATGTAGCATGAAGCGTGTGCTTTTATCTTCTGCTGCACTTCATCAAACTGAAAGAGTGGTTATTTACGTTGTCATTTCACTTTTTTGCTTAAAATAAAAGACTATTTCACAAATTCTCTTGCTCTCGCTCTTATTGTTGAATATTATTGGAGAAGTCTTCATTCACTTTTATGCCTCTGCACTGCATTTTTGGCCATAATTCATACTCTAATTACGGCTGAATTTCACACAAATGTGTTATAGGATAAAGTAACCTTTTGGTTATAAAATGTCAACTTTACTGTGACAATGTTCTGCAAAACACTTCTGGTCAATATTCAATGCCATAACTCTGAACAGAAGGTAGATTGTGAAACATATCACATTTGGTGAGATACTGGATTGGGGAGTTAGGAATCTGGACAGACATGGATGTAAACTGCAACTTGACAGGTTAGGTTATATTTTTGTATTCCAAGTAAATACCTGTTAAAAAGTGATGGTACTTTTACTGAAGTACTTGTCATATCCAGTGTCCTGATTTATCAGTCTGATGATGCAGATGCCGCATGACTGCAGATGAAGTAAATTTACAAGGATATATTAACCATAAAAATATCTGACATTTCTTTGGAAGTACTTGCACTTGGTTACCTCCAGGCCCTGCTCTCTACAGGAGGTTCGTGAGGCTCCACATCGTTCCAAACACTGAGGGTGAAGCTGTTTTCAGCCATAAAGAGGAATGGGTGTGTGGGTGAAGGGAATCCTGACTCAATCCAGTGAAATGAAATGCAAATTGGACTCCAATGAAAATTGTGATGACTGAACAGAAACCTTTCAGAATCCTGAGCATCCTACAACTTGTTTTGACCCCGGAAACAAACGTTGACTTGAGAATCATTAGGCTTATTGTATATTGGTATATCTTATTGTTAAATTGAAAGTTTATTGTATATTTTTATTGTCCAGCTAAATTGATAGGTTTAGTGCATTTTTTAAATTTTTATTTTATATTACTTGTATAAAAATAAAAACTTCTGTATTGTTACTTTGTAATTAAAAGTAACAGTTAATATCTACATGTCATATCTAAAGATAGTAGGTAATATAATTATTAATTTCTTGATTGAACTCATGTTTTTTATGTTCACAGTAAACATCTCACTGAGTGTTTTTAGGAACAAATCACTTCTTCTCCCTCCAGGATCCAGGAACAGCTGATCAGATTAAGCACTTTTCCAATAAAACCACTTGCGTGAGATGCTGTGGAGAGGATGGAGGGATGGATGTAATTATTCATAATCCACATCCAAGCCGGGGACAGTCCGTCCTGGTCTGTCAGACTGAGACACGAATCCTCTCAGTTCCTCTGTCCTGTTCCTCTCTGCTCCCATGAGGCTTTATTCAGTTTACAGGGGGACAATATGAAGGAATTCATCATACATTTTTAACTATATTGAAATGCTGTATGAATCAAGACATGTTCAATCCCATGTTAAAAAATGGACTATGATTCCCCATCCCTGGTTTAGAACAAGGAGTGAAGAGAAAGACGGAAGATAGAGGGGATTGAATTTCTACATGGAGAGGTGTTAAGACCCCCAGGAGCAGATCCCCCATTTCTGTTTGATGGGTCCAAAGATCTCAAGGTCCAACTCTCTTCTCTGGTTCTTTCCTCGTGGTGAATCCACTTCTTATTGACTATACAGGCCAGGGTGTCCATGGAAACGTTCCTCCAGGTTCCAGACCTGGAGGTATATGAAAATGTACTTCTGATTCTGAAATGTAGTGCAGTAACAGTTGAAAGTCTTTGAAAATGGATATACTTAAATGAAAACAGATACTTGAAAAATGAACTTGAACTTAGTTAATTTCTACCAACAGTCGAGCAAGAGAATGTTCAAAATAAATTCATTTATTTACTCTTCAGTTTAATTCCGTTTAACACATGATGAACAGGAATGTTTTTGGCTTGAATAATCAGGATTTGATCTGCCACACGTCTCCTCCCCATCTCACCAGTCTATTGGTGACTGTGGGGGCGTGCACGTGGCTGTACGTGCCCACGTGCACGCTCACACGGCAGAAGCAGGCAGGAGGCGCTGGGTGCAGAATAGCAGCTCGGGGATGTCCAAGGGCCTCAGCATCCTGGAGGAGAGGGCCAGGACCTGGAACACAGGGAAAGATGTCAGGACTGCGCCCCATCTGGTCACTGGAGGAATTGCAACCTGCTGGGTACACTACACAGGCCAAATAAACCCCCTGATCTCCACCGACATTTTAATTTTTAGGGTTATTGTACATGGGGAATTTATCCCACCTGTAGTTAGTGTTTAATGTACATTGCCAAATGTCCTTGTTTTTTTTTATTGTTTTTTTTGTTGGTTAAGTTTTAGGTTTATATATATTGTTTATCATTAGGTTTATTGTATATTGCCATATTTGTCATTGCTTGTTGTACATTTTTAGGGTTATTCTATATTCTCACTACATTTACATTGCCATTTTTCTTGTATTACTTTATTATTATTGCCTATTTTCTGTTTCTCTCCATCTATCTATCTATCTAAAAAAGTAAGTAAGTTAACTTTTTGCCCAAATGTCAACATTACTACATCACATTTCTAAAACTTGTTACTTCAAATTTTAACTAGAATATTTTGGTTATTTTCTGCAAAACTGTGAATTAACTTGTCCAATTCGTATTCATCATTCAGTTCAAAAAGCTTTCTTTAATTTATTTTATTTCTGTGTTCGTAAATGTCTAAGAATGTCTCAGAACAGACCGCACTGGCTGTGCTCATGTGGTCTATTCTGAGGTGAGTTTTTGTGTGTGGTACTATGTGTATAGTACTGTGTGTGTAGTACTGTGTGTGTGCTGATTCTCTTTCTTCTCTGATTGCAGATGGCTTTGATCCTGACCAGCTTTTCATTTGTCTCTTTTATCACACAGCACAACCTGATCACTCTCCCTCCCTCTCTCTCCATCATGGTGAACACCTCAGTAAGGTGAGGTGCAGCCTGAGAAATGAGATGATAGCTGCTCTCGCTTCCTGAATGTAGGTCAGTCAAAGGAGTGTTCTGCTTGTTAGCAGTTAGAAAACACTTCCTGGGTCGATCTGATGTTCAGATGGGTATATAACCAGTCTGAGAGGTATAGAACCAGCCCTAACGGTATATAACCAGTCGGAGGGGTATAGAACCAGCCGTATAGGTATATAACCAGTCTGAGGGGTATAGAACCAGCTGGACGGGTATATAACCAACTAGATAGAAATATAACCAGCTAGACTGGTACATAACCAGTCTGAGGGGTATAGAACCAGCCGGACGGCTATATAAAGAGCCAGATGGGTACATAACCAGCCAGACTGGTACATTACCAGTCCTAGGGGTATAGAACCAGCCGGACGGGTATATAAACAGCCAGATGGGTATATAACCAGTCTGTAATCAGTCGGATGGGTATATAACCAGATAGACGGGTGTTTAACCAGTCTTTTTAAAGAAGCTGATAGGCTCACCTGAGTCCCGGGTTTGTGAGCGGAGACGACCTCCCTGATGAGCCTCAGCTCTGATGGCGTGACTCCACCCACCAGGAAGAGGAGGAGAAGTGGGTGGTCAGTCGGGTGGGGGCGGGTCACCTGGAAAAACGCATTGCCATAGTCATGATCAGCAGAGGAAGTGATGTTTGAATCAAAAATGACGTCACATCGACATTGAACTGGATAATAACGGATGAACCGCTACTTCTACTTCTACCTCTACTTCCCTCTAATCTGCTTCTACTCTACCTCTACAAATGTGTACTTCCTCCATCTAACATCTGGATGCTGCATCGGTTGATAACATGGCTGGCTGTATTGACCCAGATATCCAAAATGGTATTCATGACCAACCGGTCAGTGTGACCGGCTAGAACACAGGCCTCAGCGACGTGGACCTCAAGTGCACACCTGTTGATTGTTTCAACTCACACGTGTACACATACATGCAGCAGAACACACACACTGTCACACTGCTGTTAGACATCAACATAACACAAAGTCTCAACCAAATATCCCCAAACGGTTGTGCTGAGAGGCTGCTCGTCGCCTGCTGGGTGTGATTGGCTGGGTTTGTGTGTGCGTGTAGGGTGGGGTGCGATTGGCTGGCGATCGTCCTGATGGGGCCATCTGCAGAGTGTGAATGCCAGCAAGTGAACACGTGTAGCAGCAGGTGGGAAAGAGAGCGTGTGTGTGTATGTGACTGTGGTATGACTCAACATGTGCTACATGTGCATACATCCTCATCTCTGTTTGGATTCACACACACACACACACACACACACACACACACACACACACACACACACACACACACCGCTGTTAAGCTGCAGCCTTGAATATCAGTTTTTTTTTCATTCTGTAGAATTCATGTACAAACACAATGTCGTCTGTCTATATAAAATGTACTTTCTCAATAAAGTGTGCTAAGTGAAATTCTGGTAAAAACACCATAATATAGATCAAAATATTTGACATTCTACCTGGTTGTAGGGAACCATGTGTACTACCATTGATGAAAATAAAAAATTACAACATTTTATTGAATTAATTTAAGATGAAAATGCAAAAAAAAAAGGGGAGGTTACTGAGCCAATATTGCAAAAATATTTCAAAATTATAGCAGAAACTGGGGTCATGTGACTCAGATATGGTCCAAAGTAGAGGGCAAAAGAGATTGGGAAATATTCTTTATCGATATATTAATTAAGCCAAATTAAGCTACATTTTCCCCATTGTGGCAATTATGACTATGGCTATTTTTTTTTAACCATCGATAATATTTATTCACTTCAAATTTACAGGATCAACACGTCGCCCTATGACCTGAATTGATTTAGATAATTTACATTTACATTAGTCATTTTAGCCACATTAAGGAATTTGTTCAATTATTTAAGATATTTCCAGCTTTTGACTGCTTGTGACATCTCATGATCTCCAATATCTGGATACATTTTCCAATATTTTTTATTAGAATTTTAGCTCATTACGCCTCGTTAAGATCACTCTTTTGGCTCATTTTCCGCTTTATTTATTCATAAAAGTGTCCATTTCATATGAATCTTCTTCATCTTCTTACTTCTGATAGTTCATCTGCAGGAGAGGAGGCCAGCACGCCGGGCCACATGTGTGTGCGCAGGTGGTGCGCATGTGAGTTAAGCCCGCCTCCTGTCCCCAGGACACAGCAGCTGCATCACAGACGCTGACATGTGTCGCCCCATGCTGCGGTCGAGTAAATGGTGACATCTTGATATTAATGAAGTTAATCAAATGAATCACTCAACTGTGAGTAAAATGTACATTATCCTCCAAAAACCACTCAGAGTATAGGTTTTAAAAGAGCAATATTTTATTTATTATTTTTAACACCCTGTTAAAACACAGACAGTTGCACCACATACAAGACACACTGAGATACATTTTTATTGAATTAATAGTGTTATCATCTCATCTAAATCCCAATGGTACCATGTAGACAATAATTACAGTCACCAATGGCCTTCAAAACCCTGCCTTTGACTAAAGATTTAAGTTCTGCTCTAGAGATCCGAGCAGAGAACCAGGACCAGCGGCAGGAGCCTTCGTCATGACCTTTATGGCCCAGACCTCCATGGTTCAGTCCTCCTGGTAAAGACCTCCTGGGTGGTTTCTCCTGTTCCAGCCCCCAGGATCCAGACCTCCTGGGAGGGCTCTTCTGGTCTAGACCTGGGTGGGTTCTCCTGTCTGGACAAACATTCTTCATCTGAATCCAGGCCACGGTTACACAACTGGAGTAGTTTTTAGTTTAAACGGATCCAGATGTTGGAGCATCCCATCGACAGGGAAGAACTTTGGAGTGGAGCAGGAATGTGACTGTGTGGAAGTCCATAATCCATCCCTCGTCCGTGCACGTGTGTGATGGCACTTGGCCAAACGGAATAATTCATCATCATCAGGATGACTCTCACGCTACGTTGGTGCAGATATCTGCTTCTATGTTGACAAGGCACTTCTCAAACACGACCCAATGCATTTTGAGGACAAGACGCTGGTAAAGGTTTCTATGCTGCATTGCCATGACAACATGCTGAAAGGTGAAAGTGGAGCGGCGATATGACGATACAGGACGTTTGAGAAGACATCGATCTTTAGTACTAATGCACACTGGACGACAGTAAGAACACGTACTTCAGGTGTGGGGACACACTGCTGCCTGTAGAGGGCCCATACTGTACTCAAAAACAAGATGAGACTTTAAAATAATTATTCCTGTTAATATAAAACTGATAAAACACTAACACACTCCTGCCATAGTTCCTCTGAGCAGCTCTTAGCTAGACTCATTCAGGTCAAACTCCCTGGGAAAGACTCAGTGTTTTCTGCTGCTTAACTCTGTTTTTCTCTAGCGGGTTAATGGGTATTTGAACCCTGTTTCTCGAACATGATTCCAGCAAATCAAAACATGGCCAAACACTCAGAAAACGATTCCTTCCTCAGAAAAAATGCTTTAAATTATCCTTTCATCCACGCACCACAAAAGCAATATGGATTAGGAGATATATGTACAAATAATAAATAATATATATATAATAATAATATATAATACTGTAACTCATATCGACATTATGATTATTTGTTTTGTCAACCTCCTTCATGTGCAGGTTTTTGCTGTCTGCACGGCAGTGAGACGCTCCTACAGCCACTATACCACTAATATTAAGATAAGATAAAATAAGACTTATTAATTCCTGGAGGGAAACGCAGCATTATTACTAGTAAACTAGTCGTAATGCTGCAGTCCAGGGAGACACTGAGTGAGACACCAGTTGATAACCTGCTTACACGGAGTCTCTGATCATCCCGAGCTGCTTGAAAACAGGAGCACTGAAGGGAGACCTCCACAGGAGGGACGTGAAAAGGAAATCATCCGTTGTCTCCCTCTGATACTACTACTGTTCTCTTCAGGCTAGATGACCCGCCGGTCCCATCAGACCTCTACAGACCTTTATAGACCTTGACTGACTTCTATAGACCTCTACTATGAAACCACAAACCATGCACTGCTGGACGTGTTGGTGGAATAGCCACATTTCACCGCCGAGACAAACCATCCCGCCACCATCCTCCTTTGAACACCTTGCTTTCAAACTGTCTGGTCCTATACCTCTGGTTACTGCTGTTATTAACTGCACACCCAAGCCAAACCCTGTCTTTCCCTCTGACCTGTCCCAATACCTTACGCAGCTCTGTGCCATTTCACCATCCATCCTGCTACTTTGCGACTTCAACATACACGTAGATTCAACGGAATGTAAAACATCAACTGAACTCCTTGAAATTCTCAACTACTTCAGCATTACCCATCACATTGATTTCCCTACCTACCGAGAACCCACACTGGACCTTTGCTCCTCTGCCATCAGTACCCTCTCCAGCACTGACCTAACCATGACTTTCCCACCTCTCTTACTAAGCAGAAACGCTCCAATTATTCCGTAACTTCAAATCCCTCCAGCCCTCCTCTGTCTCCTCCAGTCTGGCTAATGCTGTCTCCTACCACCCCCTTACCCACGTCTCCTCCTCCACTGAACTAGTAAACACTTACAATGACCCACTTTCCTCCTGCCTTAATTATCTTGCTCTGGTAAAAAAAAAAAAAAATCTGTATCCTTCACACACTCCGCTCCCCATCAAAGCAAAGGGTCGCCGCCAGCTGGAACGTCTTGCCAAAAAAAACGGTCTCACTGTCCACTCAGAATAACAACGACACCCTCAAAATAGCATGCTCCTCCCACTACTCCTCTGTCATCCTCCAGTCTGGCTGCAACAATCCCAGCATTTCTATTCACCACCATCAATGAACTCCTAAAACCGATGGACAACATCTCAAACCACTGCACCACTAATAAATGCAGTTCATTCCTATCGTTTTTTCAGAGTAAACAATACACAACCAACTAGCCACCTCCTCCACCACCTTTCCTTACCTGGAACCCAACCAACTAGTACATGCAAACCACTCACTCACATCCTTCACTGAAATCTCCACAGCCGACTTGCCCTCCATAATTGCCAGCATGAAGTCCTCAACCTGTGCCTTGGACCCCATCCCCTCCACCCTAGTCAAGGCCTGTCTCCCCACTCTCTACCCACTTCAGTCGAAGCAGTTAACTCCTTGTCCACTGACCTTGTCCCCCCCAAACTAAAACCTGCCGCTGTTACTTGCTGTTCATACTAAAGAATCCTGGACGTGACCCAAATGCCCCAAAAAATTACAGACCCTTCTCAAATCTTGCCTTCCTTTAAAAAATCCCAGAGAGAGCTGTTGCTGCACAGGACCCACCCTGACTCCAAAAACCCTTTATGAACAATTCCAATCTGGCTTCCATTCCAATCACATTACCGAAACCTTTCGACTCAAAGTCACCAATGACATACGCCTCTCAACCAATTCTGGTTTTATAACCATCCTCATCCTCCTCAACCTTAGCGCCACCTTTGACACCATCAAACATTCCATCCTCATCTTGCGGCTTCAGTCCTCCATTGGCATAACCAGCACCACCCTCTCCTAGTTAAAATCCTACATCTCCTAAATAAATCTCAATCAACAATTGCCAGTGCTTGGTCCCCTCCCACTTCATCCTGTACATGCTTCCCCTTGGTCACATTCTCCTTGTCCACATCCTCATTCTTCCTTAAAGGAGTCCAACGCTTGCAGCCTACGAGAGTGCCCCTAGTGCTAGATGACTGTTAAGCTGTTCTTCTGGCAGTGTCCTCAGCCAAATGAAACGCTGGAACTCAGACGGCTCAGGAGTTACCCTGTGGCCCAAGCCATCATTCCTGCTATAGAGGCTCTCCCCTGTCCACATAAACCAAGTAATTGAATTGGCTGCTTTCAACCCACCACAGGACGGAGGTGAGACTATATTGTCCAGTAAGGGCACTCGGAGCTAATGTTGGCGCTATGGCAGACATTTGCCGGACAGGCCAATTATTTGTTTGTTATGGAGGGTGTAGGAAGGGTTCTGCACTGTTTAAGCAGAGGCTGTCTCATTGGATCGTGGATGCAATATCGCAGGCGTACAGGACTAAGGGCTGTCCTCCTCCCGCTGGTGTTACAGGCCACTCTACCAGAAGTGTAGCCACATCATGGGTAGCCCTGAAGGGTGTGCAGTTGAAAGACCTCTGCACTGCAGCTACTTAGGCATCCCCCTGCACTGATACTACCGGGTCAAGGTTGCCACTCCCAGTGGCATAGGAGTGGCTGTTCTACCAGGGCCATCAACAGATTTGGTGAGGTGTGGTGGTTCCTCATGACATTGTTGGTATCAGTGATCCAGTGTGAAACAGTGCCTCTGGCAATCAGTAAGAATGAAATAGAACGAGAGTTACATATGTAACTACGGTTCTATGTATTCTGGATGACCGCTAGAGTCCGTAGGAACAGAGCCCATGTGATTATATAGGGGTGGCACCTATGTTTACATGTGACTTTGTTGATATCAATTTCTCGACTGCGCATGTGCATGACCTCTTTACCAATGGTGATGCCATGTTTGATCGACAATGAAGAAACTGTAAAATGTGTATATAATTTCTATGACTTGTAATGCCTCTCTATATGTGTAAACAAAATCCAATGTCGTAAACTTACTGTTGAGATTGTATGGACAGAGTATGATGTAAAATATTGTTCAAACAATAAATAACACTGTTCTTCAAAAAAAGAAAACATTGAGTGCCCTCCCTGTCCTTCTTTGCTGCTGAAACTGTCATCTATGCATTCATAACGTCTAGATTTGACTACAGCAACAGCATCCTGTACGGTTTAACTAACAAAACCCTCAATAAACTGCAATATGTTCAAAGTTCTGCTGCCCACCTGCTCACCAACACCAGTACTCCAGTACAGCATTGACCTCCTCCACAACCACAACCCCAACCCCTACCTGAAGTCTACCGTCTGCAGATGCCACCCTCCTCCAAATCACCAGGACCAACCACCGGAGCTGGGGCGACTGTGCCTTTGCTGCTGTCGCCCCCTCCCTCTGGGATGTCCTCCCCAAGCACACCCGCCAAGACCTCCAACACCCTGTCCTGCTTCAAGAACGCCCTCAAAACTCACCTTTTCCGTCTTGCTTTCACTGTTAACCCCCTGACCCCACTTTCTGGTTCCCCCCACACGCCACCCAAGTGGCGTTTTCAGGGCTCTCTGACACAGAGACACAGAAGGCGATGGGTTGTAGATACCAGTTTATTGTAGAGAGGAAGCTAGGTGGAATAAAGCCAGGAGCAGATCGAACATGTCATGACAGGGCTTCTATCCTGAGTGGGTGTGAGGATGGGGGTTTTAACATGCTGCTCGTTAGCCCAACCAACGAGCAACAGGTATGCAGCCACCCTGACCCAATCACCTGGACCGAGGCAAGTGTGGCTGCTCAAACCATCCTATCCCCACACCACAGTATTATTGTTATTATTATTATTATTATTACTATTATTATTATTATTATTATTATGTCTGACCTCTATAGACCTCTGACCTCCACAGCATCCAGTATGCAGCAGTCAGTCTAGTGTTCAACCAACCCAAACTCTCTCATGTCACCCCTCACCTTCCAACACTTCACTGGCTTCCCAACTCTGCTCAGATCAATTTAAGATGCTCCACCTAAGCTGTACATGGAACTGCACCTTCAGACGAACAACCACTGGTTAGGTTCCAGACTCCTCCACATCTGCAGCCGCTCCGCTCCTCCATCACTACCTGGACTCATGAGTCGTTAGTACCAGTCGTGACTCTTCTCATCCCTTGTGCCCCAATGGTGTAACAGGCTCCTCCTAGTGTCAGAACAAATTAATCGCTCCCCATCTTTCATCACAAACTGAAGGTCCATCTCTTCAGACTACACCTGGACCCTATCTCATTAGGATCTCCATCCCCCTTTACCCTTCACTACCTCTACCTAACACTGATACATCGCACACAATTCTTCCATCAATATCACCTATCTGAAATGTCAATCCAGTATCGTCGCTCAAGGATCAGAATGCAGCCCAATCTTAACGGAGAAGAAACAAAATGGCTTCTGGTGTAGTCTGTCAGCTCATCGTGTTTGACGCTAGCAGTAAAGCTGTCGGTCTCATTGAATTTAAATGTGTTGTGAACTGGGTTCTGTTCCATCACAGAGCTCCCCAATTGACTTGAACCTGGCGTACATCAATGGTGTACAAGGCATGACAGGTGTATCACAGTGTGTGTGTGTGTGTGTGTGTGTGTGTGTGTGTGCATTTGTACCTTCATGAACATGCTGAACCCGGTCTTCAGGAGGTCCGTCAGCCCGCCGGACATGTGCTCGATGTCTGGGCACTCCTGTCGGTCCGAGCGGAAAACCTCATCCAGAAGCTGCCGCAGGAAGGGGCGGTACGTGGCCTGAGGACGCGGGATAAGATAAGACAAGATAAGATAAAGATAAGATAAGACTTTGTTAATTCAGGTGTCATAGCAGCAGAAGTTGACAGAACAAAAGAGAGACGAGATAAAAAACTAAATGAAAATTGTATGAGTGGGACCTGTGAGCCCTATGATGTCAAAGATCGATTGAGTTTCTGCGAAACATTTCTTAATATTCCAATATATTTCAATGCATTTTAGGGACTGTGTCTATGTGTGTGTGTGTCTTTGGTGTGGATTTGGAAGGGGTAACACGCTGGTATAAACAGTTTTTTTCCCATGAACTAATGCATGACTCATGAGGTCCAACATGGCCGCTCACCAGTAGAACATTCATTACACTGATTCTCCAGTTTACCACCACATCCAGGATTTAGTTTTATTTTTCAAACTATTTCATGATTTTTGATGGAACTGTGAGTCCTTGGGGAAGCCTACGTTCCACGTTATGTAAATTTTGAAATTACATAAAACAAATGTAATACCGTCCTGCCACCAGGGTCAGATCACAGTAAACACATAAAATGATTCATTCAGCCTAAATATAAAAACACAGATTGGTGGTGGTAACCTGCATTTCCGTCATCGAGTCCAAACTCGGCTTAAACTAGAAATGTGTTAATCAAACCACCAACACTCCCACGCCATGAAAACAGTGTCAGAATAATGATCACAGCTCAGACCCTGAGAGTTTCCCTGGACGACAGGAGAAAATAGTCACATAGAAAACAGTTAAGACCTGTTTTAGATATCATGGCTCGACAGTAACGGTTGCCCTCGTCAACCAGATTGAGTCATTTGGCAACCACTTTGTGGCCTCTGGTTGCCCAACTTTAGCAACCACTTTTTAACAAAAGAAATAGGGACAGCAAACAGAAAAACATGCACCCAACAAATGTGTTGCATTAGTGATATTTAAATATTGCTGTTACAGTCGGAGCCAGAACATTGCACGTGCATTGATTCATATACCATATATAACTTTACATATACCACTATTAAATTAAATTAAATGTGTCAGAATGACGCCATCCGCGATCAATGAACTAGTGGACTCTCTCTCTGTTATTATTTTAGAACTAAGACGTGGACACGGCCCTAGTCTCCGGTTGAAAACGCTCCAAAACGATCACAGGCTCGGAAAACTGTAATGCGTGTCAGAATTGATGCATTCATAGGAACTCTAAAAACTGTCAAGTAAAACCATAGGTATATTTCAGACCTTTTTTCACAATATGTTTGCATCCCTGTACAGTTAACTAAAACAAAACTAAAAACGAAAACTAAGTGTGAGCCATTTTAGTTAAAACTAGACAGAAAAAAATAAAACTAACTGAAACGAGATTGTGTATTTACAAAACAAACAAAAATAAAAATATGCAGGAAATGTCTTTCATTTTAGTCTTTTTTCTAGTCAATTAGGTAAAATTTGTCAACATATAGCTGTTACAATCCAATAACCAGCTCTTATCTTTGTAGACAAACAGCATTAACAATGAGCATGGCTCAGACCTCATCTGTTGAAGAGCTACTTTTAAATGGAAAGACGCAAATTTGTATTTACCATTGTTAACAACAAGGGGACAAACAGGACTGTTGAGATTCTTATTGTCTGTGTGGTGAGCATATACATGTGGGTTTTAGAGAGACAGACACAGGCTAAGTGTGATCAGGCGAGTATGACCAGAGGAGTTAGTGTTATCACAGCTCTTGTCTGTCTTGACTTGTGTTTCTTCCCCGCTGAAGATTCAATTTCAGTAAAGGATCAGATAAAACACTTACAACAAATAATTTTGTTCGGTTAATGTAATAAAGCTTCTCAACATATTTTTCTGTCACATTTTCATCATTAAGCTGACGTATAACTGCATTGTATCTTAATTACTCAAAATATAAGGTGACCAAAAATAGAAACCATATTTTACGATTTGGTAACGAAAAGCTGATGCCTGGTTGCCAGCCTGGCAACCACTTTTAAAAGTTGGTGTTGAGCCCTGGATATATATAACGCTTAATTTGTTCTTTTAACCTGATAATCCCTATTTCTGTCCCTGTTCAACTATTAAACCATAGCCTTATAGAACCCGAGGTCGATAGAACTGTAATAGAACCATTAGAATCCCAACAAACTGGAAACATAATGTTTTAATGTCCCTTTACCACCATAAAATACAAAAATTCTAACGACCTGACGTCTTATTCAGCATCACAGACTGGCCACATGGATTTCAACCCCAGTTCTGGACATAATGTGTGATCTGGTTAAGACATGATGTTTCTCTGAAATCATACAGTACGTGCATCTCTGCCACTAAAAATGGACATTACTGAGTGTAAATGTTGGAGTCAGAGAAAAGACTTTCAAAATATATTTTTGAAATCTAGTGATTTTGGGATGATTTGTGATTCTTTCTGGTCATTTGGGATTCTTGGGATTCTAGCACACAGCAGAAGATACAAGGATTTAAGATAACATCAAACCGACCTGATGGACTGATCACAAGCGTTTCTGACCATCTCAAACAAAATTACTCTCAATGACCGTTAAGACAAGAGATGTTCTTTAAGATTCTCTTAAAATTTTGAAAATCTCGAAAAATCCTGGTCAAAGTCCTTTGGTATAAACCAGGCGTTACAGTCATCCGGGTTTACTGTTAGCATTTTTGCCCTTTCATACATGTAGCACACAACCGGAGATTTTCCTCGTCAGACGCGTTTACACGACCTGGAAATACTCAATTTGGTTTAGACGAGGGGCGGCGCCTGTGTAGAGCGTGCAGGAGGCATGACACGACACAATGACGCATGGCGCTGTGGAGTTTTAGCACACCCAAGATGGCAGACGAGGCTACCGACTTTTTTTTTTGCGTTGATACTCTATGTATTTGGATGAAATTTAATCGAAAGAGTGGAAAGGAATATAAAGGAAAGCAGAAAGGAGTACGCAGCAGCTACGCTCTGTGCAAAAAGATCCGCACGAAGGAAAATAACTGACGCATGATAGAGACGTCAACACACGACAGGCCCACTTGCGCGCTGTGAATTCACCGGACAATCACCTGCTCTGCTTACACATACTGCCCAATCGGACATTCCAGGGACTTTGTACTTGGGTGCTGGCTGGGTACAGCTCCTCTGTGTAATGTCCTGATCATTTCAGAGTTTCAGTACATGTGTGAAAGCAGCTTAAGAGTCTACTAAAACTGAACATTACTATCATGTTTGACAATAATGTAAGATTTGTATGTACAGTGAAACTAGGATGCTAACAGCATTACTGAAAATGTCAGTGCTGACATCTTGGAAATTAAGTAACAGTGTTTAGTTTAACTAGAGATGATTTTTCTGGAGACCCCGGACCAACGTTGGGAGCCACTAGTGTAAGTTGTACTGAGCACCATAAGTAGCAGAAAACACTGGTGTGACGGAGGCAAATGAGTGTGTGAGAGCGTTTGTGTGTAGAAGTGTGTAGATATATGAATGTGTGGGTGTGTGTGTGTGTGTTAAAGCCCCCTCCACAGATGTCTGAGTGCCACTCTCTGGTGTAACTTTGACTTATTAGACCCGAATCCGATCAGTATATTTTTTCCAGCCTTTGGATCAAAGCAGTGACCAGCAAATTGACAGCAACAGAGATGAAGTGATGAAGTAAAATGTGTTGTGTGTGTGAGTGTGATCCAAGTGTGCGTGTGTGTTTGTGTGTGTGTATAAATGTGTCCCAGTGTTGTTTTCTAGGTACATCTGCATACATTTGTGTGTTAATAAAAACAGTGTGTGTGTATACACTCACCAGCCAATTTATTAGGTACACCTTACTAGTACCGGGTTGGACCCCCTTTTGCCTTCAGAACTGCCTTAATACTTTGTGGCATAGATTCAACAAGGTGTTGGAAACATTCCTCAGAGATGTTGGTCCATCTTGACATGATAGCATTACGCAGTTGCTGCAGATTTGTCGGCTACACATCCATGATGCAAATCTCCCACTCCACCACATCACAAAAGTGTTCTATTGGATTGAGATCTGGTGACTGTGGAGGCCATTGGAGTAGAGTGAACTAATTTTCATGTTAAAGAAACCAGTTTGAGATGATTTGAGCTTTGTGACATGATGCATTATCCTGCTGGAAGTAGCCATCAGAAGATGGGTACACTGTGCTCATAAAGGGATGGGCATGGTCAGCAACAATACTCAGGTATGCTGTGGCGTTTAAACCATGCTCAACCGGTACTAAGGGGCCCAAAGTGTGCCAAGAAAATATCCCCCACACCATTACACCACCACCAGCAGCAGCCTGAACCGTTGATACAAGCCAGGATGGATCCATGCTTTCATGTTGTCAACGCCATATTCTGACCTTACCATCTGAATGTCGCAGCTGAAATTGAGACTCAGACCAGGCAACATTTTTCCAATCTTCTATTGTCCATTCTTGGTGAGCCTGTGCGAATTGTAGCCTCAGTTTCCTGTTCTTAGTTGACAGGAGTGGCACCCGGTGTGCTCTTCTGCTGCTGTAGCTGCTTCAAGGTTCCACGTGTTGTGCGTTCAGAGATGGTATTCTGCGTACTTTGGTTGTAACGAGTGGTTATTTGAGTTTCTGTTGCCTTTTTATTGTCTCAAACCAGTCTGCCCATTCTGCTCTGAACTCTGACATCAACAAGGCATTTTCGTCCACACAACTGCCGCTCACTGGATATTTTCTCTTTTTCGGACCATTCTCTGTAAAGACGGTTGTCCCTAGAGACGGTTGTGCGTGAAAATCCCAGTAGGTCAGCAGTTTCTGAAATACTCAGACCAGCCCGTCTGGCACCAACAACCATGCCACATTCAAAGTCACTTAAATCCCTTTTCTTCCCCATTCTGATGCATGGTTTGAAATTCAGCAAGTCATCTGATTAGCTTTTTGTGTTAACAAGCAATTGAACAGGTATACCTAATAAAGTGGCCGGTGAGTGTGTATATATTTATTTTATGTACAGTATATACAGAGTAAATATACATAGTAAATATAATACCTGGTGTACTCCATCGCTGGCGGTGTACACCGTATGCAGCTGCTTCAGATGTTCTCTGCTGGAGCTCAGACCTCGAAGCGTCTCAAAGACGTCCTGGATGGTGGAGTGGACGCTCTGGATGGTCAGCTGGTCAACACGCACACACCCTGCAACACACAGTTCTAATAAATAAGATGCTATTATATGTGTATAGCCATATTGTATCAATATATCTATCCATAGTCTGATGAGATAGTAGTAAAGTAGTGAAAATAAAGGTAATAATGGCATTATAATAATACTAACAGCGATACTAGTGTTTACCTTCTCACTCTACTTATATTCCCCAGTGAGCTGCTGCAATGCCTGAATCTTCCCTACCTTTAGGATCAATAAAGTACTATCTTATCTTCTTACTTAAAACAACAATAATAATAAGGATAATAGTACTAATTGTAGTAATAATAATAATAATAGTTTGTGATAATGGTAGTACCACTAATAATAAAAATGTATCTAAAATAACTACATTTATCTAAGATAGAAAAATTATTTCGCAGAAGATGTAATTCACTCTAAATCATTATAGTCTAGTGAAACTATGGTTTGTGTAATAATGTGTTAGATCCATTATGAAACTCAGGCCATTCTAAATATAAACCATCTATCGTCTGCGGCTCAGCAGGAAAACACTGTTCTCAGGCTGTACGCCCAGCGGGGAGCGAGAGGAACGAAGGCACAAGGACAGGTCAGTGGAGGGCAAGGTACCCTTTCATCCAAAGAGAAAAGGTGCTACTAATGGTCCCTAACAAGAGGCTGGCAAAAACACTAAACAAGCACAGAGTGAGAGGAGAGTGTATGTATATATATATATATATATATATAGACACATACACACACACACACTCTATAAAAACACACTGTTATTATTGATTTTGTTGGGAGAAACAGGGAAAGAGGAAGCACAGCGGAACGGGGATCGGCGGCACTGCCAACTTTTTTTTTTTTTTTTTTTTTTTAAAGGTAAAAAATATAGGGTATTTTTTTTTTACAAATAAAAAAGAACAGCAGGAAAGAAGGGTAAAAACAGGAGAATCCCAGGAAAAACGTTTGGGTTGTGCTACGTGCTACAACCCTAGTTTTACAAAGAAGTAAAAGAGTTCTTACTATGCCTTAATGATATGATGGGTGTCCTTAACGGACACCCATCATATGGCCCCCAGTATGTATACTGGGACACCGCCTGTCATACGTCTTCTGACATATTATTCAGCTCTTAAGGGAGCTGGTCAGTGTGAATGAGAACACTACAAGTACTACCGGTACAGCACCAGTACTACCGGTACAGCACCAGTACTACCGGTACAGCACCTGTACTACCGGTACACTACCAGTACTACCGGTACACTACCAGTACTAGTAAACTAGCGTGAGCTCAGCCTCTCAAGCAGCTGGAACCACACTGATGATTCTGCTTCTTCTCATTAAACCACGAAAACTAAAACAAAGCTTTAATCTGAAGTTTATGTAATATATTTATAGCTGCTCTTATCTGCCTCATGTGGGTGAAAACACAAACAGAGAGAGAGAGAGAGAGAGAGAGAGAGAGAGTGTGTGTGTGTATGTGTGTGTGCACATGTCACACCAGCACCATGCTGTGAGGAGCAGTTGGGGTCTGAGGGTATCGCTAATTAACAACCATAAACTAACAACCAGCAACTAATAACTAACATGCAGCAACCAGCAACTAGTAACTAGCAACAACAACAGCACATTATCATTCTATCATTATCATAGTCATTTAGCAGACACTTTTGTGCAAAGCGACTTACAATAAGTACATTTTGTCTGTAGTGTCAAACCACTGTAGATCACAGTCACAGCCAGATATCCTAACCAGCAACCAGCGGCAGGGGACTTGGGAGTCAGATTCTGGTATGAGGCTCTGTGTGTGTCAGGTTGTTTTACAGAGCAGGGGGTGAATGCACCCTGATGGGGGTTTTATCTGCAGGCACGAAACAACACGAAGAACCTGCAGAGGAGGCTACAGCAGGCATTAGTTTGTGCGTGCGTGTGTTTGTATGTGTGTGCGGGCCATCAACGGCAAATGAAAATACACAAGCGGATATGAAGTACAATGTATTTCCCACGTCCACATTGTCTGGTGCCAGTAAAGGGACAATCTGGTTCTGCATGGTAACAGTGTTAGCTCAATCCAAGGCTGAAGAAGGCACCAGCTAAGCCTAGCTCCTGTGAACTTAGAGTTCTTTAAGTAATAGATTATGCACCTTTATGGCGAGTTAAAATAAATTAAAACACAAAAAAACGAGATCTTAGTTTTAAATGCAGCTACATTCAGAACTACTATTAACTTTAACTACTATAAAAGCTGAAGTTTCCCTTTAAAGAGATGTGCAACTGTAGAGTTCGATGTTGGGTTGAAGAATCCGAGTCTTGGTATCAGTGTGTATTCGCGGTATGTGCAGATGTGTGTGTGTAGTGCATGCCGCGTGAGCTGGCTGGTTTGCGTGTCGCCACAGTCAACCAACCAAGAACACAGTGCAGTGCATGCTGGAACCTGTGGTCTGGTGTTGATCCTGGTAATGTAACGCCAGCGTAACAACAGCTTAACACCAGCGTAATACCAGCGTAAGCAGCTGCTGCCGGTCCAGAAACATCCACCGTCTGGATTGCTGACACGCGATGCCGCCGCCGCTCCTCCCTCCATGGCAACGACCACGTAGAGACACTACGTGGTACGTATGTGGTACGTTCCAAAACGTACGGTGTCGGCTGTGATGTAGGTGTGTTCCAACAGGAAGTGTCGTAGCAAACATTAGAACTCCACACGCAGGGGGAGAGCTCTCATACAAACTCATTTTCCAAACGTACAGGTGGAAAACTGCGTTTACAAGCCTCCAAGGCCGTGCAGAGCGGCGGCTTACGCTCTCACAGACTGATTCCTGTGATCGCGGGCGGAGCAACGAGATAGAGACGGAGAAAGGGGAGAACATAGAGTGAACACAGACAGAGAGAGAGAGAGTGTGTAAAAGAGTGAAATGGCTGCTGTTCAGCAGAGCAGTAAATGCAATCAGCGAGCGACGTCTTACGTCTGCTTCTTTAAACACGAGGGCGGAAGAGAAGGCAGGAGGACGTGACGCAAGCAAATATTATTTTGAAGATTCAACTGTATGGGAAACCAGGGCCACACACATCAGCGCATAAAAAGGGTTGTGAAGCAAACTGTCATAATGAACCATCAATAGAACCATCTCATGACTCATTTTTACAGATTTTTAGGGTGATATCATAGTAGTAATGATTAGTTTAGCGATGAACCTGAGGCACTTGAGTGTAGATTAGTTCAGAGAGGTTGTAACATCTAACTCAAGGTGTTGGTTGATGCCATAGAGTGTATAAAGAAACGGACACATCAATGACACCACCCTCGATTTTGGCTTTATGCGCGCCACCATCTTGGCAGCAGGAAACAGCAGGAAAACAGAATTTTCTAAATTTGGGCATTGGGGCGGAGTCTTTGTGCACTGGGGGGCAGGGCCAGTGAAACCACCAGAGAAAGAGAGAAGCCCACCTTGCTTGAATGCAAATGAGAGACCTGTGAATGAAGTCAGCTATGCTGGGAGATATCCCCCTCTTAATATCCTCTATATGGAACAATAACTTTCAAAATAACAACCCAGAAATCAACCTGAAGATAAAAACTAAAAACAAAAACATCTGGAAAATAATAATGACTTTGTATTTCCAGCAAGAAGTTTCTACATTTTCCATTGACTTCCATTTGTTCTGAGGTTTTCTGGAGCGGCATCTAGCAGCTTCCCTGACAAGTATATCACTTAAAACAAGGAACTTTTGCCTTTGGTCTTAAATGAAAACAACATTTAAGATATCCAATGTTAAAATAAATCTTAAAACATATAAAATATGCAATACTCCATGGTTAAATGAAACTGCATGATACCGTCTTTCTTTAAACATGGTAGTGAATGTAAAGATATGATTAGATCCGCCCCCAGTAACTGAATTTAATTCCAGTGTCATGTTCAATTCCTCACATTCATAACAAACAAAATGTAATGAAAATCGATTCAGAATTAAGCAAGTTACAGTCGATTTTGTAGAGAAGTCTGCGTCTCTCAATACACATCGTTTCTGTGTACGAGCGCCTCTTGACCCAATCCAATATGGCGGACGAGCAGACGCATAGCGGCGACATACAGCAGCTCATTCAAAATAATTGCGCTGCAGAGTAAGACAGCACGTATCTGTCTTGAATATCTTCTTTTCACTGCAACTCTGAACCGAGATTCATGAATTATTACTTTAAAAAGTAACAGCGGCAGTACAAATGTATTTCACTATGATGGTTCAATTTTGCAATGGATCTGCGGTTCACATTCGACCCGTACGGATCACGGATCAACTACGTTCCGTTACACCACTAGCTGCCGGGCATGTGGACGATATCTTTGCTCCGGTTTGACCTCGCATTACGCCTTTTCCGGCCAATCTGGACCATTTGGCTTAATTGACCTCCAACGTCAAGAATCATTGATCACAATCCAAAAAGAAGCTTTGTCGGCAGGGACCAGACGACCTGACCTCCAGTCGTCTCTGAACCCGTCCTGGTCGGGTCTGGACTGGTTCAGGTATCAGAGACGGGAACCGCTATCATCTGGATCCAGCGCAAACTGTTCCCCATAAAATCAAGTCGTGAAGCGAAAGTAAAACGGGATGCTAATGCGTGATGCAACGTAGCCCAAAGTTGTTTTTGCTGAACTATTTTTAGGTGGCAGCTCCTGATGTGGAGCGGCGTCAGCAGGTTGGAATGCGGCTGTTTAAACATCGGCTGAAGATGCAACTCACCGTCTGATCTGAACTCTGCTTCTGGATCCAAATAGTTTTGGTGCAGCTCTATTTGTCTGTCTCAGTCTCTCTGTCTCAGTCTCTCTTCTTGTCTGTCTCAATCTCTCCATTCCTCCGTCTCTCTCTCTCTCCATTCCTCCGTCTCAATCTCTCCATTCCCCCGTCTCTCTCTCTCCATTCCCCCGTCTCTCTCTCTCCATTCCCCCGTCTCTCTCTCTCCATTCCCCCGTCTCTCTCTCTCCATTCCCCCGTCTCTCTCTCTCTCTCTCTCTCTCTCTCTCTCTCACGAGGAACAAACTGAGGGGAAAGGAGAGTTTTAGAAAAGAGTGTTTGTAGCGTTGGTCAGGGCAAGAGTCTTGATTGATTTTGACTTTCACAGACTGATGAAGAGTCTGGACGTCTTCATCAAGCTGTGGTGTTTTAATGACGCCATCTGTTCCCTGGTGGCGGACGACCTGTGCTTCCAGTCTATTTTTAACGTGTAGGACTCTGTTATTGAACAAAGTGTGTTTGTTGTATTGTCTGCAACTGTGAATTAGAGAAAATGTTAAAATAAAGATGCTTTAAAAATCAAATCTCTCTCTCCCTCCCTCCCTCCCTCCCTCTCTCTCTCTCTCTCTCCCTCCCTCCCTCTCGCCTCCATGGAAGGAATGTGATGGAGGAAACAGAGCAACCATCAGCAACTAACCACAACCAGCCATCAAACAGGCGTTCCACTGGGAAACAGCGGCTAAGCGGATAAAAGTCGGAGAAAAATAATAAACTGCTTGCTCCCCATGCGCGGCTCCAGACAGAAGGAAGAGTTCAAAATACCCCGGCCGCATTTAAACCCCTGGTCCAAATGTCTATTTTTGGTATGAGAAATAAAAAGAAGAAAGGAGACCTACAGCGGGAAACGGAGAGAGCGAGGAAAAAAAAGAGAGAGAGAGAGAGAGAGAGAGCGAGTGAGCGAGCGACAGAGAGCATTGATCTCCTCACGGCAGAATAATCAGTTTGTATTGGTTTGTGCTAATCTCGGGTGGAATGTTTCTCTGGGAGCCGTCCCAGTGATGTCCTCACAAGGCCTGCAACACATTTTCTCAGAGTGAACTTCCAGTGCTCACCTCAATGCTCTGGCTGCAGCAACACACGCCAGGATATCTAACCACAGTCAACAAAGTCTTTATTCCTTACTTTATTCTTTCAGCGTATATTTGCACCAAGCATACACTTCCAGGTTTAAACATATTTCCGACACATTTCTAACCTTGAAAATTGAGATTGCTGATTTTGACACTGTATGTTTATTATTGCTCATTATTCACTATGGTCCAATAATAGAACTTGAAACTGTCACTGCGTTCCAGTAAAATAGAATATGGGACTGTCACTAAGTTCCAGAATAATTCAACCTGTAACTCTCACTGAGTTATACTAAAACACAACATATAACTAACATGGAAATGTCCGTTCAAACTTGAAATAAAACTTGAAATCTTTCACTTTAAGTGCAAATATGCCTTTGTATTATATTTATATGGTAAATTGCAAATAAATTGCACTCATTACAAAAAATAAACAAATAAGATAAATGGCCGACTCTTCTCACTTTCGTTCACTGGAAGTCCTTCTTCCCTCGCCGTGCATTAAACCAACTAAATCAAATCGAACGACTCGTTTAACTGAGTCTCCTGATTCTGAGTCTCCAAAAAAAGTAAAACTTTTCATCACGAGCAGAGCTGCACTGTGACAGTGGTAGAACGCAGTCTGCACAATGTTAGAATATAGTCAGGCGATGGATAAATAATTAATCTAATCTTCTTTGTTTACCTTGAAATACCTCCAAACAGCCGACATTTTACTTCTTTCACGCTCTTTTTTGAGCGTCAACTACGCAACTGGATTATATTAGGTTGTATCGGGTTTGAATATCAGAGCATGTTAACCAGTACAGTACATAAGCACAGAATGGGAAAATATATCTGACACCGATCGGCCGGTGAAACCGACCAATTCCACTCCCGGGCCGATCCATCGGTGCATCTCACGTTTTATATGTGAACATTACGGTCACATTTTGTGCTTTATTATAACTCTCCCGTTTCCCATTTTACCTTATAATGCAGCGTTACACCTCGATGGATAATAAAGTACCACTGCACTCAGTGCGCTGCCTATCAGCAGATGTTGATTGAGAGACAGGAGAGGGAGGGATTACAGAAACACAGGTCGTAGCATCTGTTCCAATCCGAGGGATGTAGTTTAAATACACAAAAAATGTACGCTATTGTTTTGTATTGATTTCCATCATTAAATTACAATAACATACATAATGCATGCATGCACGCATGCACGCATACACGCACACACACACACACACACACACACACACACACACACACACACACACACACACACACACACACACACACACATATATATATATATATATATATATATATATATATATATATCTACACTATATACTATATATATATATATCTACACTAATCACAAAAAGTTAGGGATATTCGGCTTTCGGGTGAAATTTCAGGATGAACCTAAAATGCACTATAACCTTTACAGGTGAACTTCATTGACCTTCTCTAAACTTTTGAATGCACATGTCCAACTGTTCAGTGTTTCAGTACTTTTTGCACAACTTGCTGTTCTCTAACAAGGAGCTGAACGGAAAAATTCACAACAGGTGTTTGATCCATGAATTGACCAATACATTTCCTGGTTCAATTAGAGTTGGTATTTAAACAGTCCTCTTCATCATGCTGTTCACATTTTCACATCATGAGACAAGACGACACCTAACAACTGATCAACAGTACCTCGACATTGTGAGGCTTCAAACAGGATGTTCTCAGAGGGAAGTGGCCACTGAGCTTAGAGTGTCACAGAGTGTCATCAGCAGGTTGCAACAGAGATACAGAAACACTGGAAGAGTCACAGAAAGACATAGAAGTGGACGTCCTTTGGCCACATCCCACACTGATGAGCACTTCATTGTGAACAGTGCCCTGCGGAACCGGATGATGAATGCCACTCAACTCCAGGCACATTTAAGGGAGGTGAGAGGCACCCAAGTGTCACATGAGACCATTCGAAATCGTTTCCATCAGCATGGTCTGCGTGCTAGACGACCTGCAAGGGTACCTGACCACACCACCAGGCA
Source organism: Zeus faber (assembly GCF_960531495.2). Lineage (NCBI taxonomy): Eukaryota > Metazoa > Chordata > Actinopteri > Zeiformes > Zeidae > Zeus > Zeus faber. The sequence continues at coordinate 37,043,101 of NC_137193.1, forward strand.
CAGGCATCAGTGTCTTGCACGGGCCAGGGAGCATTGACGCTGGACGAGGGACCAGTGGCCTCAGTGCTGTTCTCTGATGAAAGTCGATTCACGTTGAGCAGAAATGATGGCCGCCAACGATGTTGGAGACGTCAAGGAGAGCGCTATGCATCAGCCACTGTTGTCACCAAAGCCTTTGGTGGTGGTGGTGTTACAGTGTGGGCAGGTGTGTCTAGTCAATACAGAACTGCCCTACACTTTGTGAATGGTACAGTGACAAGCCCATACTACCTGAATAACATCATTAATCCAGTCATTGTGGCCCTGCATGAACAACACAGGCCTCATTTCATCTTCATGGAGGACAATGCTCCAGCTCCTCAAGGTCGCATCATTAGGGAACAGCTGCTGGAGACTGGGGTACCTCAAATGGAGTTGCCTGCACTTTCTCCAGACCTGAATCCCATAGAAAACCTATGGGATCAGCTGAGTGGGATGCCATGCCTCAGCAGACAATAAGTCGACTTGTGAACAGCATGAGACGTCGTTGTCAAGCTGTAATTGATGCCAAGGCCACATGACAAGTTATTGAGACATTGACATTCTTTGTTGTGGTAAACCCACCACTGTTGTTGGCTTTTGTTTCAATACATTGTTTGAGATGAGGAAATCACCATTGCATGCTTCTACTTAAATGCCCGACTTTCATGATATAATATCACTGTAGCGTGAAATTTTTACATTTTCCATGTCACCTGAAAGCCAAATATCCTAAAATAACTAATAAATAACTTTTTGTGAGTAGTGTGTATATATATATATATTTTTTTTCCATTATCTTTACTGAAAGCAACCTTAGACTAGACTCAGACAAGCTGGCTGGCGACGCGGCACTTTAGCTTAAATATCACTTTTGGGATGTGACTGAAGAAGCAGATGTTTGAAGAAGATTGCTCCACAAATATGAAATACGACTGAATAAGAAATTAGATAAATTCCTGCGTTTGTCCTAAATCTACCTGAGAACACAAGACCTGGTGATCTGCTTTAAATCACAATGCATGCATGACCAAACACACACACACACACACACACACACACACAGACAGACAGACAGACAGACACACACACACACAGGGTTAAATCCAGTTCCTCTCTTATGTAACTCTGGCTCAGTGTGGATGTGGAGCAGGATCTGAGCTGTGGGCGATTTGCCAAAAACTCTACTTGGAACGAATAAAAACACTTTTTTTTTTCATGAACTTCAGGTTTGGTCCGACACTGAACCACTCTTGTCCCCTGTGCATCTCTATATTACATTTTGGTCGCTCTGTAAATACGTCTTCAGCAGCAGTTTTTAGGGGAAAAAATGCTCTTGCTTTACTTCTTGTGTAAAGTTCCTCCCAAAATAAATGTCTGGAACAGCTCTTTAAAACATATTTTTCTCCATTTTGAGCTTTTTGGCCCTTATAGTTAGTTAGTTATAGACTAGTTTGTCCTAGATCTTTGACTTAATTCAACAGGCTTTAATTTCAGCTTAAAGGTTCATAAGATCGTACCAGCAAAGTGTCCAAGCAGCGTTGTTTGTTTATTTATCAAAATACTTTTATTTCATCAAAGTTTTGGAATCAATGATGATTAGAGAGGAAATCCACAATTTTTCACTTTTTTAGTACTGTCGGCTCCAGATGACGGGCAAAGGGGAGGAGGAGGGCGGGTGTATTATTTTGGGATGTTTAAACCCGTGCAGTCGGCTGCATGTACAGCGTGTCGGCCCTTCAGCCGCATAAATGTCACGTTATGTAACCGCCGTCCAGAGGACCGAACACAGAAAGAACACAAACAGATCCAGTCAAATTTGTCTGAACTGGAGGAGAAAACTCATTCGCTCCCGAAGCAACAACTCCCCAAATGTCGGACGCAGGTTCCCATAGACTGGTTCAGTTTGACAGAGGACAGTCGATTGTCATAATGCTGGAAATCTAGTTGACATGGCAACGCGCCGACCTGCCACCTTGAAGCCTGAAAGACCTTGATGGAGCTCAAACAAAACTCCAGGGACCCTGAGGGTGTGCACGTATCTATACAAGTCTTGGGAGAGATCGGCCGCGCACAAACGTGCGCGATGCAAACGTCCATACAAGATGATTCATACATGTTTGGGAATGAGAGGTTACGTAACCGACTGGCACTCAGCGTTCACAGAAGAAAGAACCCATGGACAGAGGCGCCAAGTTGAGGACGTGAAAGACGTCACGTTACGCCAGAGGATAAAAGATTCCACATACCAGATGCTCAGAGGACGCAGACGCCCCCGCTAAACCCAGTGAGAAAAGAAAAAAATAAAGCGACGAGACGAGTGTGGACGATAGAACCGCTCTTGTGTACTGTACCTGTGCTGAGTACTGTGTACTCTACCTCTACTCCGCCTCCCTCTACTCTGCTCTCCCTCTACTCCACCTCTACTCTACCTATACTCTACCTCTACTCAACTCTTCCACTACTCCACCTCTACTTTGCGTATGATCTCCCTCCACTCCACCCTGCCTCCAGTATACCTCTACTCCACCTCAAATCCACCTCTTATCCATTCTACCGCTACTCTACCTCCCCTGATTCTACCTGTACCTTACTCATCCTCATCCTTTACTGCTATTCTACCTCTACTCTGCCTCTAATCTACCTCCATTCTACTCTGCTTCCCTCCACTCTACCTCTTGCTCTACCTGTACTTTATCTCTACTCTATTGTTCCTCTACTCTACCTCCCTTTACCTCTATTTTGCTCTCCCTCTATTTTAATGCTTTTCTACCTCTACTCTGTCTCTAATCTGAAATTATGCGACTAATGTCACAGAAATGTGAAAGAGCAGAACTGAAGGTTCAAATGGAGGTTCGGTGGAATTCATTCAGAGAGTTTCAGCCTCCAGGCCAGTTTAGTACCTGGGTTTAGTTTTGTCCCTCAATCTACAGACTGTTGTCAAACGATGCAATTTATCTATGTACAACAATCTGCTTCCTTTAATATAATAGTACTATAATACTATTTGCACGTGGCATTTTAGGAATCTGAGTCTTATTTATCCAACATGTAGGTCAGTGCAGCTGAACCATGTGAGATAATCTCATTAGAGCTGTGTGTGTGTGTGTACGTGTGTGTGTGTGTGTGTGTGTGTGTGTGTGTGTGTGTGTGTGTGTGTGTGTGTGTGTGTGTGCTTCCAGATCATTTTCAAGGCATTCAGTGTTTCCTCTGATCTATAAAGACATTTTACTAATAACCAAAGTTTGATTTGTCACAGTGATTCAATTCTGTTCATATAAAATACCACAATGTGTTCTCACTCTACTGCATCGCTTGGCAGTGGCTGACTGGATTGACCCAGATATCCAAGATATCTCAGAATGCATTTCCACAACAAGTATCCCCAGATTAAAAGTTCATTCAAAGTACTTGGAGTACTTGGTATTGACTAATGTCCCTGGTCCAAGGAGCCTCTGTGGTCAAGCGGCTGCAGTAGGACTCAGTAAGTATTAAAGTAGGGAGACTCTGCCTCCTGGTGAAAACGACGGTTACTGCTGAGACTTTAAAAAACAAGTTAAAAAAAGAATAGATTTTTTCCAGCTTGTTTTCAGATAAAATCTAAAGTATGAAAACAAGTCTAGTATGTTCAAAAATGTGTTTCCATGTACACACAGACCTTACTGGTCCTAACGGAATGATTAAACAATAATGTCTCATATACTTTGTTTTACTGCCACCTGCTGGTAATCTGTGTTACTGCATGCTGCTCTGCCGTTCCAAATGTGGAAAACCTGGAAAACTTCCCCAAAGTCCTACAAATATGAATCTAGGAGCTGAAACTGTCTCTTTTACCATAACACCATGAGTTATTGTTTAATCAGGAGGTGAAACTTTTACATATAAAAAATAACAAGGTTTTGATTTTAGAAATCCAAGCATTATAATTTAAAGATGATCAATTATAGGTAAATATAGGTTTACATCTACAGTGATAAGGACCTATGTCTTCAATGGCATACAGATACTCTGTTGTATGCCCAGCATGCTGACACAGTTTAAACAAAAAAAAAAGAAGAAGAAAAAAAGAGAATAATGATGTCATATTTGTTTCTTATTATTTTTCAACCTGTGCTGTCAGCATGCTGGGCATACAACACAGAGTATTTTTATGCCATTGCATCCAGGACAGAGTTAGTCGGCAAGTGGAGTTCAAGTTCTCAACCTGCAATGCAACTCATTATTCATTCTTAAATCATCAAGAACTGCTGCAATAGCTCTGTCCTGTGGACGACCTGTAGAATGACAAGAGCACAGTTTTTGGTTATGGAGAACCACCACCAACCCCCCTCTTTGGAGAACTATTTATCATGTTTGGGTGTATAAACAACTGATCACTACTCCAAGAGGGGGAGAATCACCACGGGTGAGACAAATAAACATAGAAACAAACAACAATTATACAAAAACATAAACATTGGACGACAACATGTATTGAAAAACTATGAATTAGGTCCAGGAAAACTAGAACTACAACTGGTCACGTGGCCTCTTCCTGTCATAATTATGGCAGTAAATGAGGGAGGAAAGGAGAGGAATGCAACCAGGAGGGTGCTGGGGTGCACTCGAAGCTGGTGTGTGCGTGTGTGTGTGTGTGTGTGCGATGGGACCACCTATTTGTGTGTGTGTGTGTGTGTGTGTGTGTGTGTGTGTGTGTGTGTGTGTGTGTGTGTGTGTGTGTGTGTGTGTGTGTGTGTGTGTGCGTGTGTGTGTGCATGCGCGCGTGTGTATAAGGTGTCCACAGGTGAGTACATGATTATGTACTATGTCAGTATTATGTCGCGCCGCCTCCAAGCAGTGGAAAGGGCCCCGAAGGCCCCCTGAGCTCCGCAGCCTTGTTGAAACCCTACGGCTGCAGGAAAGCCCCAAGCACCTTGCCCTGCGGCCACAGAAGACCCCTGGGCCCCCGGGTGGCCGTGGAGTAACCCCCACGCCCGGCCCCGAGGGGCATAACCCAGTCCCAGGGAGCAGGAGGTGACCCCGCACCCTAGGGGTGCACACATACAGCCCACCTCCAGGTGCAGGCACAAGACGTAGCTGCAGGCACAGAACCCGGGCCTCGGGCGCCAGGCACGGATCGCAGGCCCGGATCCCGGCCCCACGCCGACAGACCGAAACCCCGCCCGAATGGCGAGCTGGCGGGACTCCCATGCCCACCCACGCCGCGCGTAAGGGCGAGGCCCGCCCCACCGCAGCCGACCAGACACCCCAATCGGTGTGAGCGGCGAGTGCCCATCCATGTAGCAGAGTGTGCTCAGTGCGGGGCACCTGGATGTTAGCTTTATACGATATACTATACCAGTATACTAGTTGTATAAAGCAGTAGAACATGGTCTTGAGTCAGTGAAGCTGTGGAGACGTGAGGTCAGAGGGCGTGAAGCTTCCTCCCAGCGGAGCCATGGCACCTGGGTTCATCGTTACTAGAAAGTGTGGGTGTGTGTGTCTGGTTCCAACAAACATGAAGGAACAACACATGCACACACACACACACAGAGACAAACACACACACACACACACACACACACACACACACACACACACAGGGTGGATCTCTTCCCAGTTCAATGAATAATCACTGTCGTGGTCTCAGGATCTCTGGGAGTCGAGCAGAACTCCGAGGCAGCTGCGCGCACACACACACACACACACACACACACACACAGGAAGTAAAGTGTTATTTACGACACTCGGATGCTCTGCTGCTCTACGGTTTCACGGCTCAAACCCCTAGTGTTTACCTCTTCCCACTCTCTCTCTCTCTCTCTCTCTTTCTTTCTCTTCCCCCCACAGGACTCTAAATCGGCCGCAGTCCACAGCAACATCACCCCTATTCACCCATCCACCCAGCCACCCATCCACCCACCCATCTAACTGTCTATCTACCGTATCTCTGTATCCATCCATTCATCCATCCTCCATGATTTTCTTTCGGTATTATCCTCCTCTTGTTCTTTGAGCAGAGTTCAGGTGTTTTAAAAAGTCAGCGTATGGACAACACGAGTTGTGCACTCTGGAAGTCAGTGCACGAGCCTGGAAGTGCGTGTGTGTTTCTGGGCTCCCCGTCTAGCTGCTGGGGATTCTGGGGGCGCACTGTTATTTTGATAGTCGCTGTGTCCTGGAGCTGCGGCTGAGTTTGTTTTCCAACGAGGAACATCTGCAGACCGATGCCAGGTTCAGCAGGACGAGGAAACAGAGCATGGAAATATAGAAACACAGAAGTATAGTAATAAAGAAACACAGAAGTATAGAAACACAGACATATAGAAAGACAGAAATATAGAAACACAGAAATATAGAAACACAGAAATATAGAAACAGAATTATAGAAACACAAACATATAGAAACAGAGGAAAATAGAAACGTAGAAAAACAGAAATATAGAAATATAGAAACACAGAAATAGGGAAAAAACAGAAATAGGGAAAAACACAGGAATATAGAGATATATAGAAACACGGAAATATAATAACACAGAAATATAGAAACACAGAAATATAGAAATATCAAAACACAGAAATATAGAAAAACAGAAACACAGAAATATAGAAATATAGAAACACAGAAATATAGAAACACAGAAATATAGAAATATAGAAACACAGAAATAGGGAAAAAACAGGAATAGGGAAAAACACAGGAATATAGAGATATATAGAAACACGGAAATATAATAACACAGAAATATAGAAACACAGAAATATAGAAATATCAAAACACAGAAATATAGAAAAACAGAAACACAGAAATATAGAAATATAGAAACACAGAAATATAGAAATATAGAAACACAGAAATAGGGAAAACACAGGAATATAGAAACACAGAAATATAGAAACACAGAAATATAGAAAAACAGAAACACAGAAATATAAAAATATAGAAACACAGAAATATAGAAACATAGAAATATAGTAAAACAGAAACAGAAATATAGAAACACAGAAATATAAAAATATAGAAACACAGAAATATAGAAATATAGAAACACAGAAATATAGAAACACAGAAATACACGCTCTGTGCAAAAAATAAACCTGAACAGGTAAATCAGGAAGCAAACAGACAGACAGATATATAGATGGATGGAATAGGGAAATTGAACGGCAACTCAACTCAAATCAAAACAGGCAAGAAGAAAAAGAAGAAGAAAAAGAAAATTTGAGAGTTTGTTTTAACGACTTGACCTGAGAACGATGAGAAGTTCAAAGGAAGCAGAGGAATGTGACCATGGAGAGTAGGGTGCTCCGGGGCCCTCAGGGGCCATCCAGTGTCCTCAGAAAAAAAAACCATGTTACAGGCTCTATAAATCTATAAACAAAACATCTCACACCTTTTCCGTTTATTTCAGTAACAAAGTTGTGTTTTAAGATTCCAGCATCTGATCGCATTGGATCGATTGATATTTGACCGGCGGTATCAGTTCAAACCACACAAAGAAATGCATCTTGGGAAGGGAGGCCTCTGTACACAGGCAGGACAGAGTGGACCCTTTCTGAAGTTTCTCTCTCAATGTTGTGCTTAGCACAACCCCTAGGGGGCAGTAGTACACTGCTGAACATTCACACACCTAAATAAACACATACACACTGACACACAGACACGCACCTAAATAAACAGACACATACACACACACGCACCTAAATAAACACACAGACACACACAGACACACACACACACACACACACGCACGCACGCTGCCACGACAGAGCTGCTTTCTCTCATTCTGCAGATAAGTGACTTTTTTCCCCCCCTTTTTTCCGCCGTTCTGTTTCTCCTCCAGATGGACGAGAGCAAAACAAAACCACTTTCTCTCCTTTTCTCTCTCCCTACACAGAAACGCCACAAGTTTTGGTCGAGAGAGAGGGGGAAAGAGGGAGAGAGAGAGAGAGAAAGGAAACAGATGAGAAGCAAAACAAGGTCCTCTTTTTGTTCGTTTTTGTTCTTTTACTGTTTCAGGAACAAACCAGAGAAACACTGTGAACATGAAAGGTTTCTGACGAGCTGAGGTTTCAGTTTCAGAGAACTGGATTTTAGTTCCATTTGTTTGGATTAAGCTCAAAACTAAATTAAATGTACTTCACTTTTATTTAACACACACACACACACACACACACACACACACACACGCACACACACACACACACACTCACAGGCGGTAAAAAAAGACGGGGACAAGGTCTTTCTAATGAAGGAGAGAAGAAAAGGATTCTTTAAATGTTCGAGTGTAATAAGAAACTGATCGCAGAGTCGTCCATTTCATATTTAGATTGAATGAGTGAATCTAAATATGAAAGACTTGACAGTTAAATGTTCTTAAAGACGCTGTTGGTGAAGAAAAAAGGAAAACTTCAAAAGCCAAACAGCGCTGCTTCATGCTCCACATGAAGGAATCGCATTACAACGTTCAACACAAGCGTGAAGCCGAAGCCCTGACGTGTGGAGTTTCTTTACAATAGAAACAAAGTGACTGTCCAGTTTTACTGACGCCGCGTCTGATGCTGTTGGTTTTACCATCTTGAGCATTTTAGACGTTCCCGTCAAAAACGGAGAGAACCCTGTCTCCTCTGTGGTGACACTGTACCTACACTGTTAACAACACTGCACAGACACTGTAACAACACCGTGCTGACACCGTGACAACACCATCACTACACTTTAGCGACACTGTGCTAACACTGCGCTAATAATGTACTTATACTATAACAACGTTGTACTAACATTGTACTAACGCCGTGTCTGGCTCAACAGAACAAAAGACAGTTGACTGACAGCTCTGAACCACAGAAGTCCAGAGCTCAACAATAAGAGCTTCACGACTGGGAAATAAAAAAAACAGAACCAATATAAAAAACAAGTCAACAAGTCAAAATCATTATGCAACATTTGATCACGAAACCCTTTCTCGACATTTTCCCACTTTGCGTTGCTGCTCTACAAAGCATGTCAAGTATTCAAGCAGATCAGTCTGTTTGACTTATTCACTGGTTAGAATAGATCTACAAATATGTGAACACACGCATACTTTACTTTCCCCCCACATAATAAGTGTAGAATCAGAGCTTCAAAACAAGGTATCACATTGTGGGAATCAAGAAAATATTTTGGAAGCTATGACCTAAAGATTATGGTTTTGGAAAGAGAAGTTCTGAGAAATCAGCCTATAAAGTTTTAGAAGCATTTCCAGACCTTTTCAGAACAAAATACACATTTAGAAACACAATTATTGCTTTAAATGGTGACATTTGGATAGTGCTGTACTCCTTCAATGACTAAATGTTGAATGTGTTTTCATGAAATAATATTTGAATCATTCAATTATAAAAAATATTGGAAAATGAAAAATTCAAGTTAATCCTTGAAGCATTTTTTTTTTCCCCATTCTAAGTTCATGTTGACTATACAAGCATGACCCCTCTATACTCAGTAACTTCTAAACATTCCAAACATTTCCTTGGTTGTTTGATGACAATGATAGTTTTAAGAAAGTGGCCCATTCCAGATCCCACACGATAACCAATCAACCGGGGACAGCAATTCCCAGAATGTCAATGGCAGGGTCCTCCCAGCCATTTGCATTTTGGGATTTGCTGTTTTCTGGGAGCACCCCACACCGCTGACTCCCGCTGCCAGTTCCGCAATATGACTAAGAGCGTCCGCCACCCACTTCTCATAATCCACAACAACACCGAGGTTATGCTTTTCCGGAGAAGTGACATTTATTGCTTCTGGTGTTTATTTGTTGTTGTTTCTTTAAAACGTTCTTTCCAGAAGTGACGTCAGCGTCGGCGCAAGATTATTATATATATTTTTGAAATCACACAAAGAACACGCAGTGTAGTGATTCACGAGTCTGTACACTTTATAACCTAGTTTTATGAAATCGTTTCACATTCTGACTTCACATCACTGGGATATCGATGGGTGATCTTGATCTGCATGTTTGTATTAAAGGGAACTGTAAGATCACCGTGTGTTCAACAACTTGTTGGTGAGTAACTAGACTAATGATGGAGCACGGAGCCTCAACTTTTTAATATTTATCTAATATTTAGAAATCAAACTCAGTTTTGAAAATACCTTGAGAGATAGAAAACAACTTGAGGAACATAAATCAGCTATAATCACAGTTTGAACCAAAAAAGGAATTTTGCACAGCAAAAAGCACAGCGCCGCGAAATGCGCCGGGTTGGGACGTGGCGGGTCACATCGAAATAATTTGTAAATATCGTAAATACTTTTTCTTTGCATGGAATGTCGTTTTAGTTTGTTTGGTTTTGACTTGATTTACTGTATGTGCTGTATCTGATGCAGCATCTGTTCATTAGAGGAGTCTCCATCTATTGTCTGATGTAGATGTTCACAACTAGAAAACGAAAGTTCAGTTCCGTCACAACAAATGGTGAATGTTGGTTTCATAACGTCAGATTTCAGTTGGAGAAAGTGGAGGCGTGAATCGTCCCGGTTGACGGGGTGAAGGACCAGTTTGGCTCCGGGCCGCAGCAGCAGAGCGTGATAACGTGCACGGCGGCCCGGACCAGCACCCCGCCCCCCCGGAGGCCTCGCCCTCACCCGGAAACTGGCTAACGAGCGGCCGTAGGAGGGGCGGCTCCCCGTGGCCGCGCTCCCGGCCGCGCTCGTCACTGAGCCGAAAAATGCGTGGTTCAAGACTGTTGTCGGCAATGGAGAAGCGGCGTTTTCACTCGTGGAGGCGAAACACGATGGAACTCGTCCAGTAGACGCCGAGGACCAGTCATCCACAGTTCAGCTGTTTACGAGGTCAAGAGCCCAAATGGGAAGTTTCAATATTCCACCAAACTGACTTGTTTCCTCCGTCGTCCTGATGTTTGAAGGGTGAAGGTAAAACCTCTGCAGATAAAGAGTCAAGGTGGTCGCCTCCCATAATATTTCTGCTGCTTCCCAAGGGAAAAACCAACCAGACTGGAAACCAAATATTAGAGAGAGAGAGAGAGAGAGGAAGCTGATGTATCTAAGAGTAAAAGAAAAAGCAAATCAGCAAAATTTAAGACTACATTTAATTAAAGCTTTTAAAGACGACGCTGGAGCCTTAAAACATCAGGCAAGCAGGTCCAATTCTTCTTTTCTCTTTCAACTTCAACAAAATGGCTGCATGAAGGCCCATATTGCAACCGTGGCTGGTTCAAAATCCCAAATACACGTCACTTGTATCGGCGAAGCTAAAAACACTGATTGGTCGAGCAGGGAAGGCAGCGCTGGACCGACACCAACACGGAGCCAAAGCAAGGAACCAAGCCGTTGTGGTTTGGTAAATACAACGCTGCCTCCCTGAGCGCTCCGTCGCAATTATTCGCAGGTCAGAAATTCTAAACGCAACGCGAGCTGCAGTATCAAGCGTCACAGCGGGTGGGCGCTATAGCAAGCAACGACAGGGAGCGGTTGCAGCCTCGAAAATATTTGACATCCCTGAGGGTTATTGTTTAATTTTCAAATCAATTGTGTCCCTTATATTATAAAGAACAACGTCTGCTGCTCGTCATAGAGCTGATTTTGACGACTCCCTGGCGGAACGTGTTTGTTTGCAAACATTTATTTTCAGAAACTCTCCGCCTCCCCTCGCCCCTTCCGTCTGGATATTCTTTTGTTTTCCTCCGGAACGATAAGTACCAGACGTCACATTCCTCAACCGTCGACATGTTTGATTGTGATTGTTGCCATCTTCCTTCGAAGAACTAGATCGGCGTTGTCCTCTACTGCCCCCCGAAGGAAGCTGGGTGTATGACCTCTGTTTAGAACCTGACGTTTGGTTTGTACGACCACGCTGTGGCTTCGCAGGGCGGAGGCGCTGGCGTTAGCATTAGCATCAGCGCTCAGGTCCTTGCGTGAGGTTTGTTTTGGTCCCCGTGCAAAACTCCTGGACTTAAACAGAACCAGAAAAAAACAAGAACAAACCGTTTTCAGATCATATTTCCCACGATGAAATGAAATGGTTGTTTTGCTCTTGTTGCACAAAGCCTAATGGCACGTATTTCATGTGAAATGACAGTTTTATAAGAGGAATAGAAACAGTCTGTTCCCATTAAATCACCTCGAGCAAACAGAGGGATGTTGTTTCAGAGGGGGAGGAAGGATGGAAAAAAAGAGAAGAAAGAAGGAACGAAAGAAAGGGAGAGAAAGGCTTGTTTATCGGGGGAGAAAACACAAGTTTGAATTGTTCAATAGACACACACACACACACACACACACACTAAAGAGAAGATCAAAGGTTAATCACGTCTTTTCATCAGTTGGAACAACCTTCCCACTATCTATCCTCCCATTTAATGGATGGTGTGTGTGTGTGTGTGTGTGTGTGTGTGTGTGTGTGTGTGTGTGTGTGTGTGTGTGTGTGTGTACATGCTGACGTCTGGAAAAGGAAGAGCGAGAATGAGTCTGTGTAGATTGAGAGAGTGTGTGCGTGTGTGTGTGGGTGTGTGTGTGTGTGTGTGTGTGTTTGCTTTCTGTTTGTGTGTGTGTTTAAGTGTGATGAGACAGAGACTGATATCACCAGTCAGTTCAGATAGTCTGATAAACCATTACTGCAGAGAGACAGTTAGGTGTGTAGATTTCATCTGATAGTGGTACCTCGACCTACGACTGCATCTACTTACGACTAATCCAACATACGAGAAGCGATAGTCGCGAAAATTTGTATTGACTTGCGACCGACTGCTCCAAGATACGACCGTGGAAATTTGCAGTTGGCGTGTCGGCGGCCAGTGAGCAGTCAGTCAGCAGTCAGTCAGCAGTCAGTCAGCAGTCAGTCAGCGGGCGACCTACATGGTGTGTGCACGTAGTTTGTGGCTTATCCATATTTTTTTTTTCATATTTACTGTGTTTGTGCTGTGTATTTTGTTTATGATCACCATGATTTCATAATTTATATGGGAAAAATTGCTTCGACATACGACTGTTTTAACATACGACCGTTCTTATAGAACGAATTACAGTCGTAAGTCAAGGTACCACTGAACTTTGAAAGTCGAATAAACCATTGAGCCCTGAAGAATGAGTGATAGGCTAATACCTGACGCACGCACGCACGCACGCACGCACGCACGCACGCACGCACGCACGCACACACACACAGTAAAAATGAAGTAGAACAAGACGCCTGCTCTTTAAAGTGGAATGACTTGTGACTTTGTGACTTCAGCAGAGAGACGGAGTGAAGAAGTGCATCATGGGAAACAAACAGGTATGGGGTGGTTGTGTGTGTGTGTGTGTGTGTGTGTGTGTGTGTGTGTGTTCATACAGGCGTCCCACAGACTCCACAGGAAGTCACTATCACAGGAAGTCTTTATCACAGGAAGTGACATCACATCCTCCTAATCACACTGAACATGCTGAGACCCAGCACAACATGTGCACACACCTCCACTGCTCCATCTGTCCACCCCTCCATTTGTCCACCCATCCATTCCCCTATTTTCTGCTGTCCCCTTTTTGCTGCTGGAATGATGTAAGTTTTCCCCGTTGTAGGACTAATAAAGATTTATCTCATCTTATCTTATCCTTCCCTCATCCCTTCTGGATAACAGAGTGGATGGAGCTGTGCCTCCATTTGGCTCTGCACCCGCTGGTTATGAACACATAGAAATACCACTACTACACAGTGCACAGTGCTTTAAACAGTAAAGCACAGTGCACAGTAACACTTGTAGAAAGTACTACCTGTACACAGTACAGGTAGTACTGTTACTTACAGAGGAGATCGGCGCACAGGCTCGAGAGCAGCCAAACAGAGGAATGCCATTCCTCCTGCGCCCGAGAGGACTAGTATTATCCTCCATTAAGGCTCCTCAGAAATATATATATATAATTGTGGCCTGCGTGCTACATATCGCAATGGACAATAAAACTCAAGCCATGTTGGCACACCACGGCCAGAAAGACTCCCTCCCTGAACCCTTAACTGTGAGTAGAAACTCCCACATACCTGTACACAGTACTACCTGTACAAAGTACTACCCTTACACAATACTACCTGTACAAATTACTCCCTTTTCAAAGTACTCCCTTTACACAGCACTACCTGTACACAGTGCTACCTGTACAAAGTACTCCCTTTACACAGTACTACCTGTACACGGTAATACCTGTACAAAGTACTCCCTTTTCAAAGTACTCCCTTTACACAGCACTACCTGTACACAATACTGTACTCATCACAAGTCCATTATAGGATTTCATACTACATAGATTATAATAATAATACAAACACTGTCTGCAGGCAGGCGCACACACACACACACACACACACACACACACACACACACACACACACACACACACACACACACACACACACACACACACACACACACACACACACACACACACACGTCGTGTAAACAGTCAGACACGGTGGCCTGCTTGGTTTAGACACTCCTAGATTAAGTACAAAGTGTGTGTGTGTGTGTGTGTGTGTGTGTGTGTGTGTGTGTGTGTGTGTGTGTGTGTGTGTGTGTGTGTGTGTGTGTGGTGTGTGAGGGGGGGGTCATAGACACAGACACAGAAGGAACACAGCTGTCAGCATCAAAGAGAGACCTGACCGTGTGTGTGTGTAAGTCAATGTGGACGAATGAAGGTTTTACAGGGCCCTTGCTTATGGGCCCTCGCTCCCATGGCTGTCACTGAGACAGCTTTCTCTAACGGTCAAGGGCCGCTTGTTCACAGGGCCCTCGCTTAAAGGACCTTCTCTTACGGGGCCCTCATTGACGGGGCCCTCGCTGACGGAACCCTCACACACCCTGGCTTACGGGACTCTTGCACAGAGAGCCCTCACTCCCGAGGCCCTCACTTACAGGGGCCTTCACTCATGGGTACCCTACTCACGGGCCTTCACAGGATGTAATTAATGTCTGTGTGTGTGGGCCCTACTACAGCAGGGGCCCCTGCTGGTATTAAACATGTTATTTAGGAATACGTAGATAGGTTTTAAAAAGTCCTTAAATGGTTTTATTGAGAGAACCAGTGCCAGAAAAATGAAAAGAGAAGAGAAGTGGAATAACAGACACTCCTCCTCTCTTACCCCTTCAGTCTGTGTCTGGTCAGTCTAAGAGGTCAGCCAAAGGAGAGAGAGAGAGAGAGGGCGCTCTATGAGCAGAGGGACTAATTAAAATAATACACTTCGCATAATTTAAACGTCAGATAATTTCGACGGACAGGAGAGCACACACACACACACACACACACACACACACACACACACACACACACACACACACACACACACACACACACACACACACACACACACACACACACACACACACACACACACACAGCCTTATAAATTGACAAAAACAGACACGTTGTGGACTAACTCAGTTCCTGTTCGTGTGTGTGTGTGGCCAGATAAAACTAGATTAGACTGTGTTAGAGATGGAGGAACAGACATTCCTCCAGGATGCAAGAGAAAAAAAATAAATAAATATATATATACATATATAATTTACATTTAGTCATTTAGCAGACGCTTTTATCCAAAGCGACTTACAAGGGAGAATAACATTCAGCTACATTGCGACAGAGATTAGTGTAACAGTAATATAATATTGTATTTGGAGAACAAAGTTGAAATGTCATTAAAGTTTAAGAATCAAAGCGTCAATTGACAACTTTTGTGCTCTTACTTATCATTATGAAGTTAATGTTGGTTGCACAGTGTAATGGCTATAGAATAATGACACCATTGGCGTTTAGATTGGTTCCCTATAAGCCTCAATATCACTATGCATACACACCGCCACTGGGTACGAACTCCCAGAAAAATGATAGATTTAGGGAAGATTCAGTCTGGAAGTGCGTCAGCCAATGCACAACCAACAGCGGAAATGGCCGACGGCAGAGCAATCTTGCCGCTCCCCTGTTTACATGCATTTGTTTACAGATCAGTCTTGCCTGTTTCAATATGGCGGCGACGTCGACGTATCGCAACAACAAGCCGAAGCAGTTAATGCTACCTCTATGTGTATATATATGTCAATGATTGCACAATCAAAATAAATACAATTTTAAATTGTGACAATTCCAATTGACCTCTTCAGTGAACATGCTTCTTTCTTCTCTTATTTCCAAATGGGGTTGATCTATCCACAGAGTGCTCTGCGAAAAACGTAAAGCGATCTGGTTGTCTTTGTGATAGTGGCGCAAACAATAATACCACTTGGGGGAAGTTGAAAAGTTGTCTCTTGTGCCTTTGAGACAACAGCTTGAAAGAAAGCCAAAGTACGACAGAAATACTTATCATATAAATATGAATATCCTTAAATGCTAATGGAACACCTCCTCTAAAAACCCTTGTGTGCGTGGGGACCCTCACATTATTTCCCTTCGCGTAATTTCCCTAGAATGAGATGTTCCAGGGAGCTGGAGACATCATCTCCGTCCAGATCTTCCATCATCACCTCAAAGTGTCATGGCCGCCGTCCAGAGGCTCTGAGACGCGTCCCACTGCAGACAGATTAGAGCTGTTAGTCTGCGCGCCTCTGAGATAATAACAACACTAATAACATGAATTTGTTTGGATTTTGTTTGGATTTTGAATTTAATTTATTTTGTATGTGTGTGTATAGCTTTTTTCTTCTTTGCTGTGATTACTGAATGCAAGGATAATACGTAATACTAAATTGTGTAAAATTGTCTTCTTGATAGTGGTTCTTAACATGGGGTCCAGGGACCCCCAGGGGTCCTTCCAGAGGGGTCCCCAGCAAAATGATTAATAGTTCAACTAACACTGTTATTTCAGACGTCAGCAGCGTTGGAGAATGCCCAGAAACAACTGCTTGGATCCTAGGTTCACTGTTATCTCCCGGACTAGAGTAGAGACACTAAATCAGATCGAACAATAAAAATATTGATCAGATTGGATCTAGAGAGTGAATTTGATCAGATGTGGTCCGCATCTTGATTAGGATCAAACTAAGGGCGCTTGCTGGGAAAAAGGTTCAGAACCACAGTTCTACAGAAAGGGACAAAACAGGGGGAGCAGAAAAGAGGAGGAGAAAACGCTTGTTTCTCTGCTGTAGGATGGGGGTATGGAGGGTGGAGGTCGGGTGGAGGGGCGTTCCCCCTCGCCTGGCTCGGTCTGTGATTAACTCCAGACCTCCTGACAGGAAGCGACCCGGCTGCAGCGGCGGGAGAACTCCCATCTGGCGTGGCGCGAGGAACACGGCGCGCCCTAGAGAACCCAAAACCAGGTCCAGTTCCAGATCCGGGTCCAAACAATAGTCGAAAACAACCGACCAGCACTAGAACCCAGAACCAGGTTCAACCAGCACTAGTCCAGAACATAGCCAGAACCAATTCCAAAATCAGGGGCAACTTGAACTAGAACCCAGAACCAGGTTCAAGCAGTGCTGGGGCTCTCTATATAACCCTGTTATGCACGTTTTCTGTTTTTTAATTTTCTTTCATTCAATTAGTAAACGGAAGAAATAAACAAGTCTACAATAGAAACACAGTTTTTTCTGATTTTGTTTGGAGAAGTTGCGCAGCAGAGATCGCTCTGATCACGCAACGCGTGATCAGAGCGAAAAAAAAAAGAATTATTAGGATGGTTAAAAATATGGGAGATTTACAGACAGATGAATATTTTAACTGGGGGGACAGCGTGAGCCAAGGGTAAAATACAGGAGAATCTCAGGAAAATGTTAAGGTTGACACGTATGCCTCAAAAACGGCAAAAGAAACACACCGTTTAATTAATTAATTAATTTTTAAATACGTCAGTTTTCCTCGTCTGCAGTTTTGTCACCGACAGTTGGTATTAATTCCTCTATCTTTTGAAAGATTTGTGCTTGTCTCTGCAGCCAACTGAGAACTTCCCATGATTAGCTCTTAGCTTGGATGCTAGCGGGTCCGGTCGCACTCCAGCCGTGGGTGGAGTTAATCAGATGGAGGGCGGATATAATTACGACTGAAGTGACGTTTATTACTGAAATTATGTAAATGATGGCAGCAAAGCTGAACAGCTCGTTTTAGGACATGTTTTCTGAACTGACAGCTCACAAAAAACTGACTGAGTTGTCTTATAACAGGTCCCCTAAGATCTGTAAATGAGGCTGTGAAAGGCTAAGAGGCAATGAGAGGGCTAGAGGCTATGAAATGGGTATGAGGCATGTACACTATAATTGGAATACACATAATATAGATCTATGTGTGTGTATGTACATACATGTGTATTACACATATCTACTTTACACGGGAGGTAGCTGTTTGTAGATAGATACTTCATTGATCCCCAGAGGGGATCACAGCAGCTAAAATCAAAATGGCCAGTAATAATAATAAAGTAATAGTACAAATAGAAAAAAGATAATGACAATATGCAATAAACCTGAGGATTACTGAATATAGAATAATGATTAAATATAGAAGCCACATTCCTTTTGAGCCACATTTCCTTTAAATGGTCCGACCTGCTGACGATCTGATCCAGGACACAGTTTACTGGGATCTCTGCATCCACGAATACGCTGCGCTCCACAGTGTTTTCACTTTAATTGAAAATATGATGGGAACAATGATAAAATGGAAATGAAATTTGAACTTGAGAAAAGTAAATATAAGTTATTGTGTTGACTGAGTAAACCGCATCTTTAGAAGAAATTAGTAGAATACTGTACTTAGCGGGAATGTTATTAAGTCAAATAATGCATTCCCTACCTTTAAATTGAGTAATAATAGTAATAATAATAATAATAATAACAATCAACAATAATAATAATATTTAATCAGTTTTTATCACAAAGTCTGGATCTATACTTACACAAGGAGATTTTACTGATGTATATCACGTGTTTTATCCTATGACTTGAGGTGTTCCCAAAAATATACGTTATCTTCACGTCTTGTTTTGTTGGGGGGGGGGGGGGGGGGGGCTAGCTGACGACAGGCCATCATTTATCTCCGCCTTCAGTCTGAAACGTAAACAGATTCCTTCCTTCCTCATCCACAGATAAAACACATAAATACAGCACCCACCCAACCCACACACACACACACACACGCACACACACGCAAGCATGCACGCACACACACACACGCGCACACGCACACGCGCACGCACGCACGCACTTCATTTATTACACTCATACACTGATGGATATTGCTGTGGAGCTTTATCACATTTCACCATTCCAACATTCCTGTACTTACTGAAGTAGATTCAGTTTCCAAGACTTTGGACTCCAGTACTACACATTTCAGATAAAATATCTGTACTTTTGAATCTTTATACACGTATGACTGAGCGTGCGCCTCGTCCTGCTCTCAGAATGTAAATCCTCTCACTTTAAACAGCGACAGCAAAACCGGTGCAGATGTTTCGGGCTCCGCAATGAGAAGACCACGGTGGTGTGTCTGTTCACAAAATCCCCGTTGCGGGTTACACGTATCCCGTTGGGGGTCTCCCCGTGTGTAATGCCCCTGCTGGACCATTTCCATTATTTTCAAATCCCAATGTTTAACTTGACAGGTATATATACCCTGATCGCGCAGGGTGCGGATCGGCACCACCGCCTTTATTTTCCGCGCAGTTACCACCAGGTCTCTACAGACGGTAACAGAGTCAATCCAACTGCGCAAGGTTATCAGCGTCGGCATTTGTGAATTGGACGCGATTTGCAACAAGGCTGATTTGCATAGAAAGGGGCCAATTTTGCACCAAATGTACGAATGATGCCTACTTTAAATACATGAAAATAGCACCGGCACAACGAGACGCATTTCACCGTTTGCGGACGCTTTGTGACACTTGCTTTTCCTTGGCGGCCGCAACGTCCGCGCGACGCTTTTGTGAATTCGCCCCTCAGTCTGCAGTCCAGCAGCCTCCTCCGGTGTGTGTTGTGTATTAAGGTGTATTTCTAAGTGTGTTGAGTATTTAGGTACAGACGTAGACAAATTTGTTGGTCCTTACAGCTCACTGAAACAATGCTTCATTCCTCCTGAAAAGTGTTGAAATTAAAAGCAATTTTCTCATGTTACCTGCATGCCTGCATGTACCTGCATATCTTTGGTATGTCATAAAGTAAAGCAAAAAAACTGTGAAAAGAGATTAATTATTGTGAAAGTGATCAATTATATTCTAAAATGGCCTGGACAGATTTGTTGGTACCCCTTAGAAAAGATGATAAAATATTGGATTATTGTGATATTTCAAACTAACTGTTTTCTTTAATTGGTATCACACGTCTTCAATCTTATAATCAGTCATTCAGCCTTTTTAAATGAAGAAAAGTAGTCACTCTGCTGTTTGGTATCACCGTGTGCACCACACTGAACATGGACCAGAGAAAGCAAAAGAGAGAGTTGTCTGAGGAGATCAGAAAGAAAATTACAGACAATCATGTTGAATGCTTGATGTTCACGTGACTACAGTTGCAAATATTAATAAGAAGTTTAAGGTCCATGGGACTGTACCCAACCTCCCTGGACGCGGCTGCAAGAGGAAAATCGACCCCAGATTGAACAGAAGGATAGCGTGAATGGTAGAAAAAGAGCCAAGGACAACTCCCAAAGAGGTACAAGCTGAACTCCAAGATCAAGGTACACCAGTGTCTGATCTTACCATCCGTCACTTTTTGAGTGACAGTGGGCTCCATGGAAGAAGACCCAGGAGGACTCCACTTTTGAATGAAAAACATAAAATAACCCAACTGGAATTAGCTAAAATGCATATTGACAAGCCACAATGCTTCTGGGAGAATGTCCTTTGGACAGATGAGTCAAAACTGGAGCTTTTTGGCAAGTCACATCAGCTCTATGCTCACAGATGAAAAAATGAAGCTTTCAAAGAAAAGAACACCATAACTACTGTGAAACATGGAGGAGGCTCGGTTATGTTTTTGGGCTGCTGTGTTGCATCTGGCACAGAGTGCCTTGAATCTGTGCAGGGCACAATGAAATCTCAAGACTATCAAGGCATTCTGGAGCGAAACATACTGCCCAGTGTCAGAAAGCTCTGTCTCAGTCGCAGGTCATGGGTCCTCCAACAGGATAATGACCCAAAACACACAGCTAAAAGCACCCAAGAATGCATAAGAATAAAACATTGGGCTATTCTGAAGTGGCCTTCTATGACTCCTGATCTGAATCCTATCGAACATCTATGGAAAGAGCTGAAACATGAACACCTGAACACCATGAACACCTTCCAAACCTGAGACAGCGGGAGCAGTTTGCTCAGGAAGAGTGGGCCAAACTACCTGTTGACAGGTGCAGAAGTCTCATTGAGAGCAACAGAAATCGTTTCATTGCAGTGACTGCCTCTAAAGGTTGTGCAACAAAATATAAGGTTATGGGTCCCATCATTTTTGTCCATGCCATTTTCATTTGTTTTATTATGTAAAATATTCTGTTGAATCAAAAATCAAAAGCAAAGTCTGATTTCTATTATCTATGGAATAAACAATGATGGATGGCAATTACTTTTGTGACTTTCAAGTTATTTCAGAACAAATTGTGGGTTCTTCTTCTCTCGTCGAAGGGTACCAACAAATTTGTCCACGTCTGTATATGTTGTGTATTTCTCAGTGTGTTAGGGGGATGGTAGCTCAGGAGGTAGAGCTGGTCGTCTAGTAATCTAAAGGTCGCTGGTTCGATCCCAGGCTCCTCCTGCTAGCATGCTGTAGTGTCCTTGAGCAAGAAACTTAACCCCTAATTGCTCCTGATGGCTGCGTCCGTCGGTGTTTGAATAATTGTAAGTCGCTTTGGATAAAAGCGTCTGCTAAATGACTAAATGTAAATGAATGTAAATGTATTCCTCAATGTGTTGTGTATTTAAGTGTATTCCTCAGTGTGTTGTGTATTTCTCAGTGTGCATGGGGGTGCGTGGGGGCGTGCTTTACTGATATTTTCATCCTTCTACCAGCGATTCCCATGGGAGCTGCTTACGACTCTTTTATAACGTGCGTTTCCTGCCGTAAATACACTGTGCAGGGATCCTCCACTGGGCGCTCACACTCTCCTTCAAGCTAACAGAGGTGTGAGCTACAGGTCGATACAGACCCACCACATCTGCTCCTTCCTGGACCTTCTAGAAGCTTCACTGGATGGATGGTTTCGGGTTTAATCCCAAGTGTCCTATAACTCCTCACCTATAACCTCTGTGTTGTGCTACTTCTTCCAGGAGATTTTGATATGTTGCAGTATTTAGCTCGAGAAAGTGACAAATGGCCGCTTCGTATTTTGGGGTTTTTCTATGGACTTCCACATCTCCGGCCACCAAATGTTCCACTATTTAGTGATGCAAGACTAGCGAACGATTCGCTCATAACAAAAAAATATTTTTAATGACGCGGGAGGTTGGAGGCACTCCACCAACAGAGTTGTTCTTTCACAACTCGGTAACTGCAGCCAGTCACACTGAGAGCCCCCAGTTGCGAGTGGAGCGTGCACCACAAACAGAGGCATCTGGTATCCGCGAGTTACACGTGTGCATCAAGCCCTGCATCTTCTGAATCTTCTTCTCACAAAAAGAAAATAATGAGGATTAAATATGTGGGGAAAAAGTGCGAAGGCAGTTGGCATCATATTGAATGTGATGGATTTACACTATGCCGTCTTCCGAAATGAACAATTTAATGATTCTTGTGAGAATTCCATTCAAAACTCAGAGCTGATGAGTCAACCGAACGAAGAATTGAACAAATCTTTTTACGCATTCGCAAAGAGCCGAATCTCCAAAAAGAGACAAAGCTTTCATCACTAACGCTCTTGTTAAAACCGTACTAGGCAAAAAGTGACCTGAATTCAAGACATGTGAAGATCTTTTCAAGGACCTGCAGATACACTGTACATGACAAACCATGTCCCTAGTTTCAGTTTGGAGATGAACGGAGGGGAACAACAACTAAGACTAACATTTACATTTAAGTAGCAACCGGTTGAGTTCATTTATTTAATTATATGTTTGGTATGGATCTTAATTTTGTGCTGGGGATATTTTCCAGTGTGTGTTTGTGTGTGTGCGTGTGTGGCCCTGCAGTCAGGATGTGATGAGTGTGTGTTAATTGAAGCCTGAGGTTCAATGTCATTGTGTTCATCTGATGCGGCAACGCCACTGGCCTGCTTCAGGTCCTTACTGTGCACGTATTGTGTGTGTGTGTGTGTTTGTGTGTGTGTGTGTGTGTGTGTGCGTGCGTGCGCCTGTGTGTGTCTGTAGCAGCAGAAGTGCAGACATTCTACCAATTAAAAATAATTGAGACAAATTTCACAAGCACAGAGCCAGAGGGAAAATATTCCTAGTCAGGCACAATCGCTAAACTTACTGCCCAACTTCCTCACGAGAGGGGGAGGGGGTAGGGGGTTTCCTTTACCGTCCTACGGCCTCCTTGCGTTGCCAAGCTAAACAGCAGCGTTGGGGAGGTTTGATACCTCCCCTCCTATCCCCAAGGACGGAAAAAAAACGAGATGAGAAAAAGAGAGAGAGAGAATGAGAGAAAGAGAGAGAGAGCGAGAGAGAGAGAGAGAGAGAGAGAGAGAGAGAGAGTTTCTCCCTCATTTTAAATCTTGCACCAAATTCAAGTGAAATCTGAATCAAGATCAGGACACACACAATTTCTTATTGTAACTGTACTTTTGTATATTACTCTGTCATATTTATTGATATTGTTTCAGCAGAGTTATATGTTTGTTATTGAGTTTTATTAGATTCAGCCATCAGGTATTTCTCACAGTAATCTAAATATAAACAAGACATTTTTTGTAACTTTGCCACTTCTAAAAGTCTTTAGAAAATCCTGTGGTGTAACCCTCTCTGTCTGTCTGTCTCTCTCTGTTCCTCTCTCCATCAGCGTGATCTCTGCCACAACAAAGCAGGGGATTAGAATAACCGCTTTGAGCTATTTACAACATCACACACACACACACACACACACACGCACGATTTCAGAGAAGTTGATCAAATTAAGTATTCCGCTCGTCCACTAGGAGTCACAAATGTTCATTTTTATGTTCGTTTAATTGTATTTATTAATTAATTTATTTATTATTCTGCAGCAATATTATTATTTATTTATATTTAAATGACTTACTTAATTATTTGAAACACTGGTCAAAAACACTTATTTTTATTTAAGATAGAATTTTATAATAAGTTAAGTTAGATTCAACTAATTGGAGGAGCCGGGTAGTGTATTTCAGTTATAAATTTTTATTCTTTTGCATGCCAGATGGTATATATATATATATATATATATATATATATATATATATATATATTTTATCCATTTATGTGTCAAAAAATTAGAACCCTAAAAATACTTAGGTTTTAATATAATACTAGTGGTTTACTATCAGCCTACGCTCAGTCTATCGGACGTAACAAGTACAGCGTTGGTAGAAGTACTCATAGTTAAGTGGAAGAATAAGTAGTGTGTGCGTGCATGCACTGTAGGCCAGAAACAGAGCATTTGCCTAAAAGTAACAACACTGTTGCCATGGTGACCAGCTTCCATTCAAACTCATTAATTAGTCAAAATGTCACCATGCACTCGCACACACACTCACACACACAGTAACAGTATTATACAGGGATATGCAAATAAAAATATAAATCCAGATAAAAAATATATATATATATATATATTACTGTAATTAGATGTAAAAAGTCTCTGAAACCGAACTTGAAAATCTTCCGTTTACTGACGATTTAGTTACTTACAGTACTCTGTAACCTCCAGCTCCATGAATGGAGGAAAGCAGAGATAACACAGATTTTTATTCCAGGGTGAGTTAAAGACTAAAAGTAGTAAAAGTATGAAAGACACTCTTTGTGAATCAGTCGCAGAGCTCTGAAACCCAGCCCCCCGCTGGCTTGCTGTTCGCTATTAACTGAAAGTTTACTAATATCACACATGTCGCATGTCAAAATTCCACCAAATTAGATGCTGCACGCCCTTTGGACCCCAGCAATACACCCGCCAAGTGTGAAGTAGATCAGATGAACGGTTGTCGAGATAATCGAAGGACATACATAGATAGAGGCAGACATACATACAGAGATTCCTCCCTTTATAGTTAGATTGTAAAATATTTTTACTGGTGAGAAACCTGGTACAGTGTTGTTCTCTATATTAAAGCTAATTGTGAACAAATATCTTCTTATGCAATACATAGAAATAAGGTAATATAAAATGTATGTATGTATGTATGTATATATGTACGTAATATGTATTTATGTATGTTATATGTATATATGTTTGTAATATGTACTGTATATACACATCTATATATATATAGAGAGAGAGAGATATTTAAATATATATACATACATACAGTGTACACGGTATACCAGGATTTTTCCCTGGGGATTAATCAAGTGGTTTTTTTTAATCTTATTTTATCTTTATGTATGAATCTATAAGTCAGCGTGAAGGATAAATGTCAAAAGGTCATTTAACAGATGGATGACGTCACTGTCAGATGTGAGGAAAGGGATAAAGAGCCACCCTCCCCAACACACACACATTTTTTCCATTGTTGTTGGTTAGAAAGTACATAACTCTTCATGCATGAATGTGTGTGTGCATGCTGCATTATGGGGACCAGCAGAGAGATGAGGTGTGGGGTCCTCATTGGGACAAGCAGACAAGGAAGATAAACAGCACTCTCTCTTCTCACTCACTCTCTCTCTCTTTCTAGGAAGAAGTCTGGGCTACAAAGGGAGCTGTCCTTATAGTGAACAGCTGTCTCAAACCTGGTGAACAAATCAACGGATCCCTGCGTACCTAGTTATCTCTGAAGAGAGATGTCTGTACTCTCACTGACCCGTGACTTGTCTCTGGTTCTGTTGTTTTTTTTGGTTCCTTCGTAATCAAGTTTCTGCTGCTGTGACATGACTTACTGAAAATGGAGGAACCTTAAAAGTCTCTCTCTCTCTCTCTCTCTCTCTCTCTCTCTCTCTCTCTCTCTCTTCTCTCTCTCATGAAAAGAGATTAAAATCAGAAATCTATCACAATACAGCATTATTAATCCCAGACACCATCACTCCCACATCTACAGATCATTTGCTGCGTTGGAATATAATACATTTTCTTTGGCTTCAAAAAACTGCAACACGATACCAAAGGTGGGTACTCAGTACCTTCAGAAACAAATGCTATTGAGTCATCTGTGGATATTTCTGTAATATTTCTCGAGTTGGAAACAGAACGTGACGAAACCATGAAATATCGCTGGCCCATCGTACTAAATTCACAATTGGAATCCGATGTTGCTCGTCTCGACTCACCAGTGAGTTTCTGGAGCATGGGGCTGAGTTCCGTCTCACTCGTGATGAGCAGCGTGAGCGCCCCGATCAGGTCCCTCTCCACCTTCTCCAGTTCCTCCGCCTCCTCCTCTGGTACGCCCCCCTGCCGGAGGGAGTAGAGGTAGACCAGCAGGAGGAGCAGCTCCTCGGGACCGCACTCCACCTCCTCACGCTGGGGCTTCACAAGGAGCAGCAGCTGCCGCAGGACAGACGGGAAGTCTGAGTCCCCGAGAGCCTGGAGGTCAGAGGAGAAGAGGCCTTTCAATGCATTTTTAGTCCAATTCAAGATCAGTTATGGATAAGACACAATACCAATACAATTATTTCATGTGTGGATACTTAGATGATTGTTGCATGTGAAGAAGAAAAACATTCCCATTGCAAAAAGTCAGCCGAATCTGGACCATTCCAAAATTGATGGAAATCAGTTGAATAGATGGAGAACAGTTCGATGAAAAACAGACTGCTAGATCTATTAGTACACCATGGGTGCCCCCCAGCGCCATCTGTTGTACTGGAATGGTATGGTTTAGTGCTACTTTTAGTGGCGAACGCAGAGTGAGTGCTAGTCCTATTCGTAGTGAGCGCAGGACTAGAAATCCATTGTGGACTACGGCTGGCGCAGATGCGGTGCTCTCAGAATGCTGGTTTTGATAGTGACTCCTTAAAATGTTTCCAAAAAGCGAAGTGCTACAACTGTGCTGGCCACAGACACAAAGAGAGTCGTATTCCGTCAAACCTGGATGTGTTAAATCTGTTTAATGTTGTGCTGTAGTGGAATTTCCCTTTAAGTCACAAGGTAGCAGTAACAAGTGTTTCATGACACGTCTTCATAGCAACGTTACTTGGATGTTCCCTTAAAGTGTGTGTGTGTGTTGGACGGAGATTCATGTGCGCGTGCTAGCACGCACGCACGCACGCACGCACGCACGCACGCACGCACGCACGCACGCACGCACGCACGCACGCACGCACGCACGCACGCACGCACGCACGCACACGCACACACACGCACACACACACACACACACACACACACACACACACACACACACACACACAGCGTTCAGGCTGTCTGAGCAGCTCTCAATGGGCTCTCCTGATAATAGGACAAGCTGATAGTACTACACCGTCCATGTGGTGTAGATCAGGTTTTACAGAACTCTGGCCGATCTCACAGCCGCAGTGAGCTCATCGTCCTATAAAACAAGGGCGTGGAGCTGATCCTCTCAGTGCCGTATGAATGGGATGGCAAACGACGAGATAGGCGTGAGAGGGACGGACCAGGAGATTACCGATTTAAAGCTGTTTTAAAGACTTCATGTGAAATAGAATAAAATCATACAGAGCTATGAAAACACACTTTGCACATTTTGCCAACACCTACAATCCTAATGTAAGTTCTGTGAACGACAACACCCTGAAATGTAAGTAGTCAATGATGTTCTCCCTGATACTACAAACACCAACAATCTTCTCCCCATTGAGCCCTTTTTCCCCTGCGCCAAACCCTTTAAAGTGCTCTGAAGGACAGCTTCTAAAAGTGTTTCAGGTCCACCCTTTAAAAACAGACTGCTTTTAGGAGCAGTGTCCACGGCCTGCACGCCACTATTACTGCAGGAATAACAGGAAAATTGAAATTAAAGAAGGGAGAAGTGACAGAAGTAAGATGGAGCAAGAGAAGAGAAAGCAACAACAGGTCGCAGTGTGTTAGTGTCAGCGCTAGCTACAGATGGATTTCCTTTTAATGGGGGATTTGTGTGTTAGGCGCTGAGCTTTCCACTCACTAGGACAAACAGGCGTTTGGTGTTTCGGTACTGGTCTCCCAGCTCGGATGGGGGGATGGGGGGGTGGCGATCGGGGGGAGGGGGGCTGTGGACCCAGTGACAGGCCCACTGGGGCAGATCTGGTGTTGGACTCTGCAGAACCCTTCACTGGGCCAAAGATGCAACACAATCAACCCTTTGGGTCTGAACTCAGTATGTGGTGGGCCAAAGCCACACACAAGTGGCTGACTTTCTGATTGGCTGGCTTAGTTGCTAACTGACTGGCCAGCTGGTTGACTGACCGACTGTCTTTGGCTGGCTGACTTTCGGACTAACTGACTCAGTTGCTGAACGACTGACTGGCTGACTAATGTACTGATTTTCTGATTGGCTGGCTGCCTGACTGACTAGCACAATAGTGGCTTCCGCAAATAGGAAACAATTCTCTTATATATTTATATTTTATTTTTTTCACAACTTCAACCAAACTGACCTCTGAATCAAATGCAAATTGCATTTCTGAATCCTAACTGTTGTATCTAGATCATTGTCCGTGTCTCATGTGTTGGCCTGAAAAAAAAAGCCTGGGAGGACTGAAGGTGAGCATTATCTTACAATCGAACCGGCAACCTTCGGATCACTAGACGACTCGCTCAACCTCCTGGGGGCTACTGCCCCTATTATCTTTAGAAGTATGACTTATGATATGTGCGTTCTACTTGGAAGAGCGATGGAAATGTGTTTCGTGCCATTAAAAAAAAATGAACTAAAGGCAGAAGACATTTTATTCTGTATTGTTGTGTAAAGTATTCTGTTTATTGAATTTGTACCTAATAGTAGTGATGGTATTGAGTCAGTCGGAAATGAGCGACAGAGTCCAGGCTGAAAGTTCACCATCACTGACTTAATGATATTTACCGGTAATACGGTGTAACAAGGTGTAGATCTGCGTTAACAACTCAGATGTGATGATAACATCATCACAGCGCAAGTTGTTGCTATGGCAGCAGCGGATGCAGCTGTATTCCAAAAGGCGCCAGACCTCAGATCACCCTCATCCGCTCGGTTTTGCAAGGTATCATGCGTATCTCTACGCCGTCCCTCCCAGCTGGACTGGACTCCGGGTCCAGAGAGGTCTCCACCCAAGCAGCCGCCCGGGGACCATTCAAACAAACACACACCATCCCAGCGTACATTTTTCTCCTTAAACGTTGTGAAATCAAATATGTCTCCAAGCTGCACGTATTCCATCTGCCAAATAATGTTTGGCGTCCTTCCCCTGCTCTCTGGTTCTGAGTCAGCGGAGGAAGACAAAAGGAATCGAAGTGGGGTTTTTTTTTCTTACTGTACAGCAGAACCAGAAACCAACTACACGATGCCGGAGGACTCAAAACAGCGCACATCCATTGGAAAACAATACGGAGCCTCTCCTTTTGTTCGTTTCGAAAGGAGAGGCTGTGTCGTTCAAATGATGGTGAGACTCAGGTTTATTGCCACCGTGTATTTCTGGCAGAGGGCTTTTCGAGTGGGTCAGTGGAACCGACAGGAGGCGGAGCTGAAAGGGGAGCTCGGGGCTCGGGGTTGGACTCGGGGGCCCACATCATTTGTCATGAGGCGACTGTGCAGGGCTTTCACTCAGACCTAACCCTTTGTTACCCCCCTGGGCCTCTAGGTACGACCAGAAAACATTCCCCTTTCGCCCAGACAAATTCTACTCAGGATGAGCCTCATGAGCTCTGTTACTTTGTTTTAGACATGTTTCCGCCATGTTTATGTAAGAGCGGCTGACAAACATCATCAGCTGAAGATCTGATGCAGCAGATCATATGGTGGATTCAAACGTCACTGTTCGGTAGATTCTGAATTCCTTCTCTTTTCTCTTACTTTGGAGGTGTGTTTGGGTACGTGGCCATGTTATGAAGGCTACCGTTCGCAGGGACTCGGGCTCCAGGGGAGGAAACAGAGCTCTTTGATACAGAACCGATCCAGCCAGAGCAGAATGGAGCAGAGCAGGAAGATTGACTGCAGCTCCTTTCAGCGCTACAGTAAAACTCTCACAATGCCTGCCGCCCAGCCCTGGCACAGCAGCCGGCTGGAGAGCTGCTGCGCTGTAAACCTCCAGGAACTGAACGGAGCGAAAACCTAGAATGCCGCCTGCAGCAATTTGCATGACGCGACCCGATCCCATTAAAATGGGTTCTGTGCGGCAACATTTTGCAATCACCTATACCTACAATCCTAATGTATGTGCTGTGAACAGCCAGAAACTTAAGGAGTCAATTATGTCCTCCCTGACAATCTTCTCCCCATTGAGCCCCCCCCCCACGCCAAACCCCTTAAAGTGCTCTGAATGACAGCTTCTAAAAGTGTTTCAGGTCCACCCTTTAAAAACAGACTGGATTTAGGAGCAGTGTCCACGGCCTGCACGCCACTATTACTGCAGGAATAACAGGAAGCCGACGTAATTTTAAGACACAATTACTAAATCCAGTCCAGTTGCCATGCACTAATGTGACCATTACACACAATTATAGAAGAACGACGGCAATACTCTGTCAAAACAATGCCAACACTGGGACGAGGAATTACTGAAATAAAGTCATTACTTTAAATGACTGCGATGGAGTTTCTTATCGTGAAATAGTGTTTTCCAAAGAGGGCACAACTACAATATTAACAGCAGAACCTTTGTTCTCTTAAAAGCCTTTGCGATACGAAGGCTTAGCACATCTGATACTCAACGAGCCACTGTATAGTTGATGCACGACTGGAGCGTAACTGACTTCCTGGTTAAGCCTCTGCACCAATCAGAATCTCTCCTGCAAAAAACTCTGGTTTGAATCTGTCGGCTATTGATTGACGGATCACTCTTTGGCAGCTTCATCCATCCTGGGGTCCATAAAGCTGCGATCTCGCCCAATCACGGAGCGGGGCCAAACTCCGCCCCTGCCCGGCACAGCCTGAACAGGAAACCAGCTCCAGATGCAGACCCTGGAGGAAGGTGAGCGTCTCAGATGCAGCGCAGTGTGCTAACCAGATCCAGGCCTCACTCTGCTTACTCCCTGACTGCACAATGAACCATTTTCTAAGCCCTGGGGCAGGAGGTGGCGGGGGGTAGGGGTAGAGGGGCTGGGCTTATGGGAGCCTGAACAAAGTTGGCTACAAGTCAGTTCTTCTTCTGGTCAAGGAAAAAGCCAAGAGTGGCCGTACACCCATGTCTTTACGGTTTACAGTTACCACAGCAACAGCAATAATAACCTCATTTGCATGCCTTTGGAAACGCACACATGCACCCGATTTGCAAACACACAATCACATCCAATTTGCATTCACAAATGACAACACGCAAAGCTGGAAGGGAAACAGGCGAGTCACGAAAGACGAGAGCCATAAATCCTGAGGTGGGGAGATGCGGACTAAACAGACTCTAAATTATGTTCAGCGAACTCTGTTTCTATTGATCCTGAAAACATAATCAAATGCAGCTCCAGCCCCAGAGCGACGACATGGCTCTTCGGCGTGTAAACAACTCCCAAAACCAAGACGGAATGCACAAAAGCATTGACACACATTTGAGAAGAAGAACATTTTTTCTGTGTGACGCGTGCGGACGCATGCTTCTTGTATCCTGCAGCCGTGACGCTGATGAGCCCTGGAAGAGGATCACCGGAATATCTCTGTTTATCAAAAGACGGAAATTTGCTTTAAGACCCGTTGGAGCGGAAAAATAAAGTTTATCTCTGCTTTTCTTTTCACGGCCATTATTCTGTCTTGTGTGAAAGGTTCCGATAACTCAGCGAGTCCTAAACTGAGGAGTGCGGAGACATGTCTCTAAACACCGTGAGAATGACTGGATGCCTCCACCGGGAGGAACCACACGATCATCCTGAATGGACAATCTTTCTATGAATCAATCAATCAATCAAAACTTTGGTCAAATCCTGTACTATCCTTGTTCAAAATAAACATTCTGCATGTCTTATTATCTATGTGCAGAGTTTTGGCGTCTCATGGGTTTCAGTTTTCCAAAAGATAATCAGCAGAAGAAAGGAAGGAAGGCTTTGAGTGCTCTGACACCAAAATCCAATTCACTATTCTTTGAAAACCTATATTTTATTGCCTAATCCACCCCATTTTGGCATTGGCCGACACCAGGCAAACAATGTGTGTTCATGTGGAGACGTCTCCAGGCAGACAGTGGCTTCCAGTGTCGCCTGGCATCATCTCAGGACAGTTTTCCAGGAAAGGGTTGGTTGTCAGGCTCCCTGATCCAAGTTTACCATCCACTGGGCCCGTTTTGGGCTTTCTTTCCCTAATTCCCTAACCCTTCACTGGTACCCGGGACTCGAACAGGTAGTTTTGCATTCGTCCAAATAGAGAGAAGCACATCATGGACTAATAAATATTGAGTGCAGGGAGTGAGACATTTATTTTGGTATTTAAAGGAAACAATATCGTTTTTACACCACAATTAGAATTAGCTGGCTGATTGGCACCTTTCCCATTGCCAGGAGAAATGCCGTTTTATTTTTCTTCTGGTGTGTCACGGCGGAAAAGGGGCTCGTCATGGTTCCAGTGTGATTGGGAAATTTGAGCTGTTCAAAAGAATCGGATCGTTCGTGAACCATCCGATTCTGGGGCACTCCTTTGCACTCCTCTGCTTCGGAGACTTGGGGCTGGAGTGCCTGGGAGCCTGGTGGGGAGCATGGGGATTCTCCGCGGTGCTCCTCACGCTGCGATCCCCACACTCCCAACATTTCATGGTCCCCCATGTTGAAAAAGGTCAATAACTTCAGATTTTGATTCTGGATTCTTAATGGGATATGAAATGATCGAATGATACACGGATATTCCTGTCTATTTATGCACCACCGTGGGACAAAATTAGCGTGGAGACCCGGGTGTCCTGCTCACATCAGGGCCGATGGGAGGTGGAGTCGATAAGAACCTGTGTCTATTACAGGGACTGAAACCCGGGTTTTTCCTTTTCTACTGATGAAAAATGCCGGATGTTAGCGGGTGTTACCGGGTTTTTGGTGCAGTGGGAAAGGGGTGTGACGGTGGTTTGCTGTGAAATAAATCCATTCATTACAAATTACAGAATTCAGGTCTTTTATTAGGTCTGCTGATAAACTGTTTTCTCCCATACCTTGTATGTTTAAGCTCTCTCTCGACATTCTCTTCCCCTTTCGGTGAAAATTCAATGTCACTGATTGTTTGACTGATGATTTGTAAACACAAGTTGACGTTGCTAAAGCAAATAAATATATAGAAAGATGCATGCAAATAACACTATAGACTAAAATACAGACTCTCTCCCTTCCTCTCTCATGTGGAGGGGTGTAATCCAGGCTAGACTGTATACACAGTATCTAAACACAGACATAAACACCCTCCCCCACCCCCCACCCCAAACCTCCACCCACTCTGGTCACTGCGGCTTGACTTCGTCCGCCCGGCGCGCGACTCACATCACGTGCCATGTGTATTCTACTTGAGCAAAGTACTTGCTGTTAGAGGTACTTAAAGAACTAAAAGTAAAAGTACTTGTCATATCCTCTGATATTTTTTTATAATACTTGATAAAGTCCTACTGTAGCTTTTTCACTGCAAATGATGCTCATGCAGATACTGATTATTGTTTATAATAAAATCGAAGAGGTGGAGCCATTTACAAGGAGATGGAGCTGATGAATCAGTGATGGACTTTTCAATAGATCCAGTCCCTGATTTAGATATTTATTATAAATATAAGTCATTTAGATTTAGAAGCTAAAGTAACGCCATTGTGTTAGAAATGATGTAGTGTAACAAGGACAGATGTACGCTTTCAAATGTAGCGGAGTAAAAGTTGAATGTCTCAAAAACTGAATATTCTTGAAGAGTGCACTTTGGTACTGTAAGAAAGTACTTTTACTTCTTTACTTTCCACCACGGACAGCGCACAAAGCTCAATCAAGAATTAGAAATAGAATTGGACTCATAAACTGAGGCAAAGGCTTTTACTGCGGCATCATTAACGATCCAGGCGGCGCGACCGCGACGTGTTGGGAACCAGGGTTAGTGTGAGCTTCATGCGGCTGATTTCGCGCCACATGAGCTGCAACACATTACGGCGTCATCCGCCAGATGAGCGCTGATCTGAGGCCGCGGGGAAACCGAGGAAACCTCCCGCTCTTTTCTCACACCGACGGACACTCGGTCGCAGTCATTCACGGGCGAGCGTGCACAAAACCCGCGTGCACGGACGCACGCGGACGCAGTGCAGTGCCAAGGACAGGACGCTGTATCCACTGTGGGGAGGGAGAGGGAAAGAAGAAAAAAAAAAAAAAAAAAAAAAAAAACACTTCCTGAGGTAAACAGAGTCCAACGCCACCACAGTTTATCCACCGACGTCCAGAGCAAAACAACCCACTCTAACATTCCACCGTTGCTCAATTTCACTTGTTTTTTTTTTTTTTTGTGTCTGTGTGTGTGCTATTGCGGTGATTCACCAGCGTGTTTGTGGACATGATGAGATGTGAGACCTCCACCCGCCTCTCTCCATCCTCCCCCCATCGTCCCCCCCCCCCCCTGCTGGTTTAATGAAGAGAAGAGCCGTGTTAAGGGTTAAAGCATCACATCTGATTCCAGTTTCAGTGTCTCACACATGGAGGGGAGGAGGGGTGAGCGAGTGTAAGCGGCAAAAAAAGAGACTGACGGGGCTCCTTCAAAATAAAAGCGGGGCGTGGCTCTACGCGGCAGAGTTATGATTACAAAGATGTGGGGGAATGAGTTTGGGGGCTTCAGTTCGTTCGTTCTGCTGTTCAGGTTCGATGAAGAACAAATGGGGGGGATTTTTCGACAATTTGATCATCTGCTTTTATAGAAGCAGAAGGATGGAGGGGAGAGCGGTCCATTTCTTTGGAGCTTGTGGACGCTGTTGGCCGGCGGGGGGCGCTGTTGCCCCACGCTGAGCGCCCTGCCCCAGGGTCCACACTCGGAACCCCCTCCCTCCTCCGTCCATCCATCCTGTCTTTGTTGCAACAGCTTTGGGGGTGATAGGTATTTTTAAACCGTTACGTTTAAGCCGGGTCATCGCTATGTCAGTGATGCATTCTGGGAAGCGGAACGGGCGATGACTCAGTATATTATATATTCACTAAATAGTTTATATAGATGGATACTGGAGTGTATTTTCCCCATTGTGGCTTCAAATACCTACAACATTTCAGTTACAACATCATTTCAGTTACAACATCATTTCAGTTACGCGTTGCCCGTGCTGCAGAGCAATCTGTTGGTTTGTTGTTATTCTGAGTTTTTTTGAGATTTTTTTAATCGCTTGGAGTAGGTCACGGCTTATAAATCTGTTACAAGTTTAAATAATCATTGGTAACCATTCATTTAGACGGTCACTCAGCTGCCCTGAAACTTTTTCGGCCATTGTCAACCTTCTTGCATGGTCGTGATGCCCTTGTTACCTCGCCATCTGTTTAGAAATCTAGCTTTCGAGTGACGAATCAACCTACGGATTTATCGTAGATTTATTTTAGTCGTTGTATTATTGAAATTTGGCAACCATTTTGTTGGTTTTTGTCAATCTCAACCAAAGCTAATGCATAGATGCCAACCTGGCAACCACTTGTATACGTTAGTATGGGGCTGTGTTTTATGTCTCATAGACCTTAAATTGAGTGTAATGTTGATTTTGATGAACTGTATTTTACTTCTTCGGTAAAGCAACTTGAAGTGCAGCTGATGACTGGTACCTCCTGCTGCTCGGATTCAAACATCTTTACTCATCTTGTACCTTTTGCTCCATGCAGCAACCACCGAACTTCCCCCGCAGGCATTAATAAAACACCTTATCTTATCTCCTACTTATCTTATTACGCACAGCTTCTCCTCTGCTCTTTACACAAGCAGGACGGGAACTGATCCCACATGCGGAACGTTTCAGTTTATTTTCCTAAATGCGTCATTTTGCTCCTTATTTCTTGTAGTGACTGAAACTACTAAAGAAACATTGATTTAATTTGTTCAATATAGACTTTTCTCAACTTTAAACTTGAAACTTTAAAGAAATATGGTTTTACACGGTTTACTATTGATCCTCTTTATTTATCTAGAATTTAAATAATCTTTAATATCTATAATTATTGATTATAAATCCTGATTATTCTAGATCCTTCTAGGTGTACATTATTCCAAGATCTTGCTATATTTTTTATTTCTTCTTTTACAGTGAATGTTCTTGTGTCAAATTACTTGCACGTGTCAAGATACTTAAAGCCTGATTCTGATTTTACATGTACTAATTAGAGCTTCAATGAGTGGGTTAGGTGGATCCAGTTTGCTTGACTCGTTTCTAAAACCGAGGTCACTGAGGTAACGGCATGTTTACGTGCGCAAGACAAAAAGCTACGCGCACATCTGTCTCTCAAGGAGGGGGGTGGGTGCATGTGTGTGTGCGTGCATGTGGTGACCGGCCCTCCATGCATGCATCACCTGCTTGTGTTTACTCTGACGTGCACCTTCACGCGCACGCGCACGCGCACGCGCACGCACACACACACACACACACACACACACACACACACACACACACACACACACACACACTCTTACAGCCAATGGAGGAAAAGAAGAACCCCCGTAGAGGATCTCCGTTCCTCTCTTTCATGCCCTGTTCTCCTTCTCTCGCTAAAATGACAGCTGCTTCTCAATTTGTTCTCACGCTTTTATAGACTATGAAGCACATTAGAAGTAGAGAGGCAGAGTGGAGGTAGAGCAGAGGCAGAGTAGAGTAGAGGTAGAATCAGAGTAGAGGTAGAGTCAAAGTTGAGGTACAGTAGAGGCAGAGTAGAGGTCTTTCCACATTTGTAGAACGCTGCCTATAGAAGACAAAAAGATTAGACATACAAGAGTAGAAGGAAAGACGGAATTTAAAGGTGGACAAAGAGGTACAAGTAAAGAGAAAGAAACAAAGAAACAAAAAAACAAAGAAACAATAAGATCTTGGTTTCTGGTGACACATCGCTCTCTGTTGTTACTCCAAATGATTTTACTTTGTGATTCAAACAATAAAAGAGGGAAAGAAGTGGTGACCAGTGGGGGGGGCGCGACATGCGCCCACGCCCACGCACACACACACACACACACACACACACACACACACAGTTAATCAGGGAAGACCACAGTGTAAACAGGAACAGACGTATTCTCTTGTTATTTATCCTTTTTACTGGAAAGCTTCAGTTTGGACCCTAAGAAAGAAATAGGAGCCGAGTTATGAAATAATTAAATAGTAAAATATAGTGTGGTTTGTGTGTTGAGAGGGGGGTACAGAGGGGGAGTAGCCATAGGGAGTAACCTTCAAAATAAAAGTCCTGGCCAAAAATATCTGATAAAAAACTTAAAACTTGTCTTTGTGACATGCAGAATAAAGATTTTATTATGACTAAGGTGATATCCCCAATATTGTTTTGTATCCATTCTAATATTACATTATTTAGTGTCCCATCTATTGGGAAGCGTTCTTTGCCGATTCACTGACATTGAAGCAGGTCGAACAAAGATCTTTTTGGGAGCTCAGCAAACATTCTGAAGGTGTAAAGGTTCTAATGTTTGTAGTTTTAACACGCTGACTGGTCACTGTGTGTTGGTTTCAGAGGAGAAAGGTTATTCTGTGGGAAATGTCCGAGCACTTTCTGCGCACACAGCACTCCTCTGTTAACCTGCACGCACGCACGCACGCACGCACGCACGCACGCACGCACGCACGCACGCACGCACGCACGCACGCACGCACGCACGCACGCACGCACACACACACACACACACACACACACACACACACACACACACACACACACACACACACACACACACAGTGTGTGATGCTTTTAGACGAGTGTGATGGAGCGAACACGACCTGCATAACAGGTGTAGTTGGCCCTCCTTTCCATCTCAAAGGACATGGCTTCATCACAGTGAAGTTTGTGGGTTTATTTCCGGCTCCACTGGACCCTACAAGGTGTGGTCCTTTCTGGGGTTCTGGAAGTGGGAATCCTGGTTCGAGAGCCTGGGTTTGAAGAAGAAGTAGAAGGACCACTTGATTGGTAGTATGTCCTCTGCATTAGACCACCCTAGCTCACTAGGAGCAGTGGACCAATGCCTTGCTCAGGGGTATCAGCAGGACTGTCTAACCCTGACGTGCATGACCTTTACGATGGGAGGAAACCGGAGGAAACCCTAGTGAACATCAGGAGAACACGCACACTCCACACAGAAAGGTCCCGGACGGTTTGGAACCCACAACCTTCTTAACCACGAAGCCACGTTCAAGGCTGTGCATGGGTTTTGGGCCTCAGGTGCAACCTGCAGGGAGTTCTCATTGTGTTTGTAAGGGTTTGATTACAACAGATTATTATAATCTTACTAAAAATAGTAATAGAATGTTTAACACCTCAATCTGGTCAAGGGTTAAACTAACCCTTGACCCCCATTCAGGGGGATTTGATCAGAATGTGTGTGTGTGTGTGTGTTCTACAACGTTTCTCCAACGCAGGCTGAAATAGAACAATACCAGCAGCATCCAGCATTTCCACTGGACAAACATTCCCACAGGCAGAACCAGACAGCTCAGCTAGAAAGAGGGAGGGGGGAGGTTCTGTTGTAGGTTACTGTCAATTATCTATATACATATTTTTACCAGCAATTTTTTTAAATATATATATATTTTTTATATACACATAATATAATAACGTTTTTAAATATGTATGATGCAGAACTCGGGCTCGCTCTCTCTCTCTCTCTCTCTATCTCTCTCTCTCTCTCTTCAGCAGCTCTACAGTGTGCACGTTGCTGTAGTGGTGTAGGTTGTAGTGAGCAGTGTACTGGATGACCAGTGGATAATCATATACTGTGTTCATTTTCTGCTTTCATATGAGAAGTAAATAAGAAAATACAAAGTGATCGCACATAGTACATCATAATAACTTTTACACTAAAAAATGTATTATTCTGTGAAATTAAGTCATGAATCTGCAGCTCTGCCGCGTCCAGAGTTTCTCCAAGAACAGTGTGAATCATTTTCCTTTGGAACGAGAGAGAAGGTTGTGATTTATTTCAGCTGAATTTGAAGCAGAATTCCTTTATTCCCTCGTTCTGTTTGAGACTGAGCTGGGACTTCCCCGGAGCCGCCCTCCACGGCTTCATAGGCTGAGAAATAATAATAATAATAACTAATAACCTGAATCAGAACACAGCTGCAGTGATGCAGCAACAACAGAGCTACGATCAGAGGATGGAGAGATGAGGAAAGGAACACAGCTGGAGCGCTAGGACATAGACACTTCACGCCAGACAAAACACACACGTGCACAGACGCACACACACACGCTGTCCATCATGCCTCCCCAGGGGTTCACGGATCTCCCACATTTCCCAGAATTCTCGAAGTCACAGGTTTTCATTCCTCACACGTCGCTGCAGCTCAACAGGGAATCTCTCACGTTCCCTCTCTAAGACCAATAACCATAATAATAACTAATATACACCAGAATAACTACAATAATAATAATAACTGTAATGACTAATAATGTAAAACCCATTGTCTACTCCCTCCAGGAACTCATAAGTTTGCAATATCAAAATTCAACCAGTATTTGCTTGCAATTTTGCAAAATTCACGCAAATTCTCTTTGTTTCATTTCATTTTCCGATGTTTCCGTAATTGAATGAAACTGAAAAGCCCCAAGCCCCAGCCTATCCCGCAGTGCTCCAAGATCTGTACTGCTCCGGTCACCACGTCTAAAGTCGGAACAAACTTTTAAATTAGGCCTTGTAGATCTTATATGAGTGAAGATTCAGAAACTGGATTGTTTATTTCTTGCTGCCATGCTTATTCAGAAGCCATGCTCAAACGCCATTGGCTGAAAGAACTTAGGGCCTTGGGAAGGTGGCTCCTCCTACTGAAACAGCCCGTTTTCAGACAGTGTGGATTGGACGAATGTTAGAATGGCTTGAATGCATAATCTGAGTGGTATTTTCAGCAAAAAAGTGTTTGTTTTGGGGACCTCAGAGACCTATATTAACTTGGTGTAAAGGAGCACCCCTTCGTGAAAAATCGCACGCACTAAACAACACTATGACTGCGGCGACTATGATCCAGGTTTCAGGATGCATAAATAGTATCACAAGTCTTGAGAAAAGCTGCTACAAAATCAAGGATTCTTGGTCACAACAGTCACAAAAAACTGTTAATCCTGGACGGCTTCAACAGTATACAGGAACAACACATCACAGTTCCATCAGTAAAACGACAGCTTCAAACATTTGCAATGTTTTCGACATTTCAGAGTCTGAAAACCTTTGTGTCCGTTCCGCAAAGTAGCCCGAGATCCCGCCCAGCCTTCGAGGTCAATGGCCCTCTGATACAGCGCTCCTTCAAGTCCAAAGAACATAAAGGCCACGCCGGGCCTCCAACCACTCATCAGGAGCAGCTCGGGTTCAGGGCCTTGCTCAAAAACACCTCAACACGGTACAGGGAGGACCTGCCCTACCTCCTAAAGCCTTGCCACCCCAAGGGAGGAGCTTGGAGTTCTACTCGAACGATGGGGAACAATAGTCGACTCATAAAAGGTCAGGACGTCATCCTGAGACCCAGAGCTGGTCCACACTCAAGGCAGCAGCTATTCAAAAATCACAACAGGCCTTTGTTCCAGTTAAGGTTCACATAGTTAAAATATCAGGTTCTTCCAACTCTAGGAATAATCTACAGATTCTATAAGACCTGGACACTTTAACTACTATCAAT
Source organism: Zeus faber (assembly GCF_960531495.2). NCBI lineage: Eukaryota > Metazoa > Chordata > Actinopteri > Zeiformes > Zeidae > Zeus > Zeus faber. The sequence continues at coordinate 37,083,999 of NC_137193.1, forward strand.
ACTTGATTTCTCAGCTCTCATCTCTCGCCCCAAGCATTTCTCTTCCTCATCTTTTGCCATCATGCCCCCTCCTTCCTGGACAGATGGTAAACACATCACTAGGCCCATCCTCTGAAATGCTCCAGAGCTGATTGGCTCAGACCGAGTGGCTTCAGGTTCCTTCAGGAGATTGAGGTAAGATGGCCACTAACGGCGCCAGATCGGTAACATGGTGATAGATGAACGTCGTCTTTCAGGAGCATTACAGTAAAGTCATAATATCCACATTAATAATGATTTATTCTCGAATATTGTTTGAAAATATCAGGGATGCAACAGTAGAGTGGGCCCACGGTTTGGTATGTATCACAGTTTTTTGGGCCACAGTAATGATACGGTTTCGGTATCTTTATATTTAAGAAAATAAATCTATATATATATATTTTATATATATATTTTTTCTAAGTTAAAAGGTGAAAAAAAACAGTTTTTATAGTAGTCCAGCCATTACTGCACGCTGCACCTGTACACTGCACCTGTTCACTGCGCCAACGTGTCCAGTGGACTTGTAGTGTGATACCGTAATACAGCGGTTCACATGTGTGCATTGAACCATAGGGGGCGTAACGAAAGGTTCCATTTCATACCGTGTACAGTTGCATCCCTAATTCATATGTTATGAAAGCACCAAAATGAATCGCCGAATTATCAATATTGAGGTAACGGTCAAAAAATATTATGATAATGTATGATTTTGTCAATATTTCCTACTCTTAAGATATGGTTGGTTAATATCTTAAAACAGATTTCGAAGACGCCCGTTTAAAGAGGCTGCATACTGTATCAAAAGACTTATACTTTTTGGCTGATGGTACCGTTTAATTCAAGACACTGTGTTCATCTATAAAAGGGAAAACCAGGAGAAACATGCAAAGTCGCATGTTAACGTTGTGATGCTGCAGTTTCACCTCCACAGTGTTATGGTTTCCGGCAGGATGTGGAGTGGTGGTTTGGACGGAAAATCCCTCGAAAGTTTGCTGTTCTACTCCTGACCTCGGCCATCAAGTGCTCTCACAACCAAACAAAACTTTTCCAGCAAAAAGACGTGTTTAGAACTAAAAAACAGTTTGGTAGTTTCATTGAGTTGGATTTTACTTTCTGGTTCATTTCTGCACTGTAGCACAGTAACTTACTTCTTAATGAGTTTACTGACAAGGGTGTTTGGGGAATACCACCAGAGTCACAAATGAATTGAGACGGTAAACTGAAGAGAGAATTGAGAGGCAGCTGTATTTCACATTGATTTCCAAAAAAATCCGAGCACGCACGCACGCACGCAGGCACGCACACACGCTATGATGTTCAGAAGGAAGCTCTTGCAAATGCAGAAACATCACAACTACAGACAAAAAGAGAGAGAGAGGGAGAGAGAGAGACCTCAGTATGTTAAATTGAATGAGAGAAAGAGAATAAGAGGGATAAATGGAGAGAGAGAAGGAGAAAGGTGGGGGCAGATGGCGGATGTACACCCCCCTTGATAATTAGTGGTTCGCTGTCACTCAGTGTTTTTGTGTCTTTCAGTCCCTTTCAATCGACTTTTAGCGTTCTCCATGAAAACATCACGGCGACAAACCAGCAGCACATGTCCCCGCCCATCTCTCTCAGAGGGAGGAGGGGGAGTTTCAGGGCGAATCAGACCGAAACACACAGCGACGGGGGATGTTTCTCCCACGTCTCCAATAAAATGTAAATATTTTCGATAACTGTTAACAAACCCTATGGAAATGGCATGTAGATAAAAAGCGCGCACGCACGCGCACACACACACACACACACACACACACACACACACACACACACACACACACACACACACACACACACACACACACACACACACACACACACACACACACACACACAAACCACTGACCGGTAAAATGAATAACCGGTGAACCGGCGACAGGGTCATGGGCGCCCAAGGCTCATTGATGCGCGTGGGGAGCGAAGTCCAGCCCGTCTGTTCTGATCCCAAAGAAGAACTACTGTAGCACAAATTGCTAAAAAAGTTGATGCTGCTATGATCGAAAGGTGTCAGAACACACAGTGCACCACAGCTTGCTGTGTATGGAGCTGTGAAGCCGCAGACCAGTCAGAGTGTCCATGCTGACCCCTGTCCATCACTGAAAACGCCTACAATGAGCAAATGAGCGTCAAAACTGGACCAGTAATGGAAGAAGGTGGCCTGGTCTGAAGAATGACATTTTCTTCTAAACTATGTGGATGGTGGGGGCTATGGTCCGATACGATCGAGCATCTGTTGGATGTATTGGAACAACAAGCCCGATCCATGGGGGCCCCAATTTGCAACTTACAGGACTTAAAGGATCTGCTGCTAACGTCTTGGTGCCAGATGCCACAGGACACCTTCAGAGGTCTTGTGGAGTCCATGCCACGATGGGTCAGAGCTGTTTTGGAGACATGAGGAGAACTTCACAATATTAGTTGTTATAAATGGTGGTTTTAATGTTGTGGCTGATCAGTGTGTATATATATATATATATATATATATATATAGATAGATAGATAGATAAGTGTGTCAAAGCAGGAAACCTCCACGTCGCCATTTTCCATAAAAAACATCCAACATGTTCAGAGATTTGGCCGTCGATCTGAGAGGTTCTTCAACTGATTCATCTACAAACAATTCATTGATACATTGACACACAGACAGACAGAGAGAGAGAGAGAGAGAGAGAGAGAGAGAGAGTAGGGGGGGGGCAGTTCAAACATGTGGTCCTGGTCCTTGTTCAAACTGCTGTAAGATTTACTTCAGATCCAAAAATGGATGAGCTACGTAATGAGACTCATATTTCTGCACATCAACACCAGACAGAAGTTTGGGCTTGTTAGCCAGACTGGATTTCAATTTCTGAATAGACTGAATTTGTTGCATTAATGTGGACCTATTAAGCTCCTTTTCAACAAGTTGATATAGGTCTCTGCGGTCTGCGGCAAAAACATGTTTTTGAAGATTTTGCTCAAAATACCACTCAGACTATGCCTCCAGCCATTCTAACATACCTCGAACCCATCGTGTTCCAGGACCGTCAGTTTCAGTGGGTGGTGCCATCCTCTTGAAGCCTGGATTATATTTGCTGCAGCCATAGTGTCGTTTAGTGCACGTGTCATAAATGACGTCATTGCGGCACTCGCTACAGCGCCGCACGGCGATTTTTTCACAAGGGGGGCGCACCTCCCAATTTATGGAACGTGTCCTTCAGGAAATTTCCCTCAGGACTTCTTTGTAATGTTTACAGCAGTTCTTTCAGTTTCCCATGGTGGTTTGTGCACAGTGACCCCTGTCTTTCAGGAGTATATCGCTGCCGCATCTACACGGCAACGCGCAACTCTAATGCTCACGCTCTCCTGGTAGAGCACACGCCGTGAGCCGCACGGCTCGCTTGCGGCAACTGTAACAGAGCCTTGAGGGCCATAGTTCTGTGACCCAATGGGGTTTGAGGTTGAGTTCTGGGTTCCGTTCTACGAAGTCCGTAAACTTTCACTTATTTCACCTTATCAGTCCACCAAAATATGTTTTTGAACAAATTTGAGGCGAGAAATACACAATACAGTTGCTGAATCTTGACTCATATTAGATCTACAAGGCTTCATTTAAAAATTTGTTACGACTTTGCGCGATCCGCGCAGCAGATCAATGTTACTAACAATACACAATTTTTTTTTTTTTTTTAAATAGGTACTTTTCCTGCAGTTTTGTCATGGACAGTTGGTATTGATTACTATGTATTTTAGAAGATTTGTGCTGGTCTTTTCAGCCAACAGCAGAGCACTTCCCATACTTGGCATTTCGCTTAGCTCTTAGCCACCGGACCCGATAGCGGCGGCGCTCAAACTGTGGGTGGAGTTACTCAGATGGGGGGCCATACTAATTCTAAGGGAACCCAACTAGGTAGGTAGGCTTGGGAGACAAATCTGAACGGCTTGTTGGATCATGCTTCACAAAATAGGCAGCTCACAAAAAACTGACTGAGGTGTCTTATTTCAGTTTGTGTGTTAGTAGGCCCATCATCGTGCATCATTGTGCACTGTCCAGACAGTGGGGACGCACGAATTTGGAACGGGAGGGAACGGACAGCCCCTTAACTTCGTTGTGTTTAAAAATGTTGTTTCATATATGTAGGAAACAAACAAAAAATAATAGATCTAAATAGATCTAAAATAAGAAAACAGGCACGGAAGTTTGGAAGTGGCACACAGCGGTGCACTGTGGTTATTTGCACAGTGCACCGCTGTCTGGATGAGAAATAAAAAAACTGCACCAATTCTCTGAGTTAGGTTTACATTTTTCATTTTCCATACAAGTAAGAAACTAGGGGAATGAAATAAGTCGAAATCTGGCTCTATGAGATTATATTATACATTGCTATCACAAGATTTGCATATAGAGTGGGGATGTGAGATCCGATCACAAGTGGTTACTCGACAGCTCTGAGCTGAGAGGACAAGAGACTTCTCCCACTCTCTTGGTCTCTCCCTCTCCGCTCCAGTTTCAGAACACGGTAAACTGCACTCACAATATTTCTTTCATCTGATTTTTCCTGGCGGAAAAAATATAATAATAAATCTTATGTCATCAATGTCAATCGCGATCGAGTCGATTGTCGATCGCTGCCCAAGCCTACCAGACAGGCTGGACTTAGCTCCCCACGCGCATCAATGAGGGTGCCCATGACCCTATCACCGGTTGTCCGGTACTAACCACTACATACCAAGAACACCCCACAAGACCTGCTGTTTTGGAGATGCTCTAACTCAGTCGTCTAGCCAACACAATTTGGCCCTTGTCAAAGTCACTCAGATCCTTACACTTGCCCATTTTTCGCGCTTCCAACACATCAACTTCAAGAACTGACTGTTCACTTGCTGCCTCATATATCCCATCTCTTGACAGGTGCAATTGGAACAAGATGAGCAATGTTATTCACTTCACCTGTCAGTGGTTTTGTGTGTTGTGGCTGATACGTGCAGGAACACTGAAAAAGTGAGTTTTTCATAAAAGGTACCCTTTAAATATGTTTGGAAGCAATTCGATTTTGATACTAAGGCTCATGATACGATTCAATGTCAATATATCGACATTGAATTGTATCATGAGCAGTTGCATCTAAATCGAATCGTGAGATCCTTCCCAAGTTATTAGAAAATAACCATTAACATAAAATAATCATATTGCTCCTATGTGACAAAAAAATAAATAAAGGAAAATAAAAATCTGTCCTCTGCGCACCTATTTAGTAAATCACACAACATTTTAGTCTGTACCAAAAACAATCTCTGAACTGAGTCTTCATTTCGTAACACATGATGTATAGCTTGCGGAACTAGTTCACCACAGAATGCCACACCTTTTTAAGCAGCCAGTCCTCCCTGCTTTACCTTCTTTGCTGCCTGCTCCCTCCACCTCCCAGCATCCACCTGTTGGGCTCTACTCTTCTATCCATTGGGGGATTCAAGCTCATCACTTCTATATTTCCAGCTCACTTATTGTCTATGTTTGCTGTACACCTCATTGGGAGTGATGAGCAGAAGAGCCCAGAAGCCAAACTCAAAGATGCAAAATGAATAAAGATCATTTGAAAGAAAATCTTAAGAGTTGTCTGTCAGAACTATTTTTCTCAGTTGTTTTTAACTTGAAATTGGGAAATTAAGATGCTAAATGTGTATCTTAATTTCCCAATATGAAATTGGTTAGGAAAACCAATAAAATATAGGTCTAATAAATGTAAGCATTTCTTTTTAAGATGAACCGATGACTCCAATCCAATGTTTTTCCTCAATTCTGGGACATTTCCAGATTGACTGTTTTTAAATGAATAAATATTGAGTCGACGTTGAGCTGGATTCCTGGCTACTCATGTATCAAAAAATTAATCTGACATATATGATGTGACTCTTAACATTTGATTTCTGTATTTTGGAGAAATTCTCTAAAACCCTGTCCTAACTCATGGCATGGGAACGATACTCATTTATTTGCGGGGTTTTTTTATTGTAGAGAACAGTGAAGAGAGACAGGAAATAGAGAGAGCGAGACACACAGCAAATGACTGCAGGCTGGATTTGAACTCGGGTAGCTGCAGGCATGTTGCTTATATCATGCCTACTCACCTGGATGTCAGTCCACACTGACACACACTGTTTCCATAAACTTCCATGGTTGTCGGTTTTCTCATACTTTCACTAGAGAATTATGAATTAAATACGAAGCTGATAAACTCCAATGCACATACAGTACATCAGAAACGACTGTGGTTCAATGTAAGTCGTCGATAGGAATAAAGAGAGGATCGGTCAAGTTGCATAAAGAAAGTTAGCTGGCAATATTGTTGAAGTAGAATGTGGTTCTATTTATCCACTTGCATGGAACGCTTCAGTATTTTGATAAGAATTCAGTCTTTGAGACTCGCTTTAGGTAAGAAATGGAAGTTAATGGAGGGAAACAAGAAAATCTGGGTTCTCCACAGACGCTTGGGGCACCAGTGTGTCCCAGTACTGACTGATATGAAGTCCATTTACAACTCTTTCACACAAGATCACACACAAGTCGACAGCAACCAAAGCCAACCTTCTCAAACAAAAACAGACAAAAACAAATCCACATCTTCCCTAACAGACACAAACACAAGCTCCAGTTCAAAGCAGAGCTGGAAACCAGTCTCATCCGGCACTGTCCCGACACGGAACCATCAGAACCTCCGTGTGGTCTGAGCATCCAGGACCAACGTGCTGCTGCACTGGACAAAATGAGGTGTTGGACCAACCAAAAAAAAACTGTTTATCCGGAAAGCCTGTGTATTTTTGGTTTTCTGGAGTTTCCTGGTGTTACTGGAACTGGAAGTATAACGTTTGGGGTCATATTCACTATCAATAAATGTCTTTATATTAATGAATTGCGCGAATGTATTCATTTGTGTGCACTTTCCAAACACGATGTAAAGGACGTCTTCTTTCATTCATTGAAAACGGTAGACGTCCAGCTGTGTAAACGACTATATTGTTCTGTTGTTCTGCAGAAGGCTTGGAGCTCAACAGTGACCGCTCACTTTTAGAACGGCTCCGAAACTGAATTGTTCTCTGTGGTAAACACAACGTAAATGATTGTACAGTTTTGAGATAGAACTGTGGGCAGTGTAGTACTTCTCCATGAAATTGCAAATAAAACATGTTTTTCTTAAAACAAGGCTGATATCATACGGTTTTGTGGCTTCTACAGGGGCAAAAAGCCTCGTTTCACAACATCATAGCTTGTGGGAAGTCTCCCTTGGATGGTTACCACATTATGGCTAATAATCAAAACCTCGATTCAGAATACGAATGGGGTTTTCAAATCTCAGAAACTCACTGTTGAGCTCTATTGCGGGAGACTGAACTCTCCCATTTCTCCGACGTATTTTGTGAGGTTAAATCTAGATGCACTACGACCGACATGTTTGGCTTTGCTCAATTTGGCCAAACGGGATTTTTTTTGTGTGTGTTAATGTATTTTAAACCTCTGTCATGATATGACATGACAACCTGAGACGCCATGTTGGCCACATCACACAGGATTTGATCAATCACAGGCCTGGTTCAGGGTCAGGGGTCACCGGTCGGAGGTTTGAGGTAATATATGCGCCCGGACCACCAGACACCCTGTTTTCCACACCCTGTCAGGAGGACCTAGTGGGGACCCCCACCCTGACCCCGCCAGAGATACAGATATCAAACTGACGACGAACCTACATCTGATCGCACATAGAGTGGTGTGCTGCCCCAGGGAACTCTGGGTAATTAATGATAGGGGGAGCCGGGCAGGATTCTGTCTCCGATTGACCCTCTCCGACCCCTGGCTGCTTGGTTACCTCAGTGACCGCCCATTCAGGTTTCTTTTGGCTGATCGCTCGGGTCCCCGGGGCCACAAGGTGGTGGTTGGGTGGGCATGCCGGTGGGGGACGGATGGGTATAATTACAGGGTGTTAGAGAGGGGACTCCTTGTTCTGGGCTCAGCAAACCAGGGGGGGGGGGGATCCTCCCCCTCCTCTCCCCCCCATATAACTGAAGTCTGGAGGCCAGGTAATAAATCAACGCTATTGATTGCTGTCTTTCAGTGGTTTGCTAACGTCATAAAACACTAAAGTCCATTTTAGTTGTCTGAATAAATTAAGATGGAAAGATGGGATGTGAAATATATCTCAATCCACAAACCAGAGGCAACTTTACCACTTCACTTTCCACTCTAATACAATACAATGAACATCAGTTCAAATTGTTGAAAGTTAAACCGGAACATCAGGGATCCAGGGATCAGGTTGCCAGAACCGAATATCCCCAATTCCGACACAATTTACCTTGTGTTGGTGTCTGAAGGGATCTTTCAGGTGCAGCACTGAGAACGATCTGTGCTTCTGAAAGCTGCTTGTTATATTACATTGTATTATTTTATTTGATATGATATAATACTGTTATAATACGGCTCTTCGAAATACTGGATTCTGATTGGTCAGTAGCGTCAATCAGCAGTAATTTATTTCTAAATAATCACTGCTGATCTGTTTGATCATGATCATCATTTTCACAGCAACCACTGGTTTGTCCCTCGGTTTTTCCCTGGAATGTTTCAAGTTTTACCCTTTAGCACCAACACAGTACACACACACACACACACACACACACGCACGCACGTAAGCACGCACACACGCCCTGTGGCCTGTGACCTTGCCGCTCTGTGCTCAGCAGGTAGTGACAAATGAGCTGATCGCTAATCTGACCTGAGGAGGAGCTTTTCAGGAGGAACACTGATCCTGTGTAGCGTGCACACGAACGCACGTGCTCACACACAAGCACACACTCTACTTGTACGTAACTGGTTCTGCTGACGACTACTGACATATAGTCGGTTCCACTGACTGATGGTCTAAAGACGTCTTTACACTGAATCAGTCAACCGAACGGACGGTCGCAACCCCGTCCCCTGGTGACTGTCGTAGTACATGTGTCAGAAAGTCGAAAGTTCAGACACGGCACTTTCACATAGTCCCACCCTCGTGTTAATAATTGTCGTTCAAAAGTAGTATTAAAAGTGTTAATTCATGACAACGCTGAAGTTAGCAGCTGATTCACAGCGTCTAATGTTATGGTGTGTTCGAAAGAGGTGCTATTCTCCATATTACAAGTCAGTGTACCATCAAAGTGCTCTGGAAATGGGAAAAAAATAAATAAAAATAAAATGTACTGTATTAAAAATATTAATTACATTTATTTTTATTTATTTTTTTCCATTTTATACATTTACTTGTATTGGCTACCTTTTGATCACTTATGCATGGAGTAATACAGTGTGCAAGTGATGGGTACACATGGGAATGGAAGCCACACTATACCCGCCTACCAAGACACCACGGCTGTAGATAAAAGTTTCAGACAGACATGACTGACTAATGGACTTGGTGTTTAGTTACTTTGGATAACAGACCGATAAGTGATGGAAGTGTTAATTGTCTGCTTTGTCTCAGTGTGTAGTACGGTCATATGTACGTTCTAACACGGTGACACATCTCAGTTCTACCAGAACCACAGAGACCAGGTCTGTCGGGAACATTGGGTCTCTCTCTCTCTCCCTCCCTCTCTCTCCCTCTCCCTCCCCCTCCCTCCCCCTCTCCCCCTCTGTGTGTGAATGCAAAGCACTGTGGGGGATATTCCCCAGTCTGCGGTGTGCTGTTGGTGCATGCTCAGATGATGTCCGACGCCAGTACGAGAGATGATAGACCACAGCGACCCGACTCATCAGAAAGAGAAAGGGAGAATCAAGAGCCACCCAGGCCGTGCATTATGACCGTACACTGACATTTTTTAATCACTCTGCATATTTCACTAAGCTCCTTAACAGCCATTTTGCCCTGTAGATTTGCACAAACTCAAACTCTAAAAAAGAAAAAAAAAGCTTCTTGTCTTGTCCCTGTGAGAAATATTGAGGGCAAATCTTACAAAACACTGAAAAACACACGATATTGCAGAAAGAAAAAACACAGTGCAGGCCACATGAAAGCTTTTTCTGACATGAAGGCTTTTGGCATTTCAATGAAACAGCCACAGTGCACAATAAGGAGCAGAAGAAGAATGTACCGCAGATGTACCGAGAAGGCAAACACAGCTCTGAGTGGATGTGAAACCGAGCTGAAAGGAAAAGGCTTCAGAGCGAGTCCCTCCATCAGCCATCGCACATTAGGGGAAAAGAGCTATTAACACCAAAGTAATTCCCAGCGTGTCTCAGCTCACTGAGCTGAGATATGAGTTTGATTTGTCGTTTTCCTTAACAAAGAGGCGCTCAGCAGATTGGCGAAAATGCAGTGCATGTAAATGGCTGTGGCGCTTGGAACTGAAGTTAATAAAGCAATTTTAGTCGAAATGAGGAAACTTCCTTGAGTCCTTTGGAGTTCATCTGTTCCCTGCATCGGCGGGGTTGGCAAGTGCAAGTACAGATGACCACGATGATTAAGGCTGGGAGTTAGGGAAGGATCAACAATAAAATTCACACAAAATCAATCATATACACAGCGGAATATCCACTCAGGAACTGAAAGTCCTAGGTGTGAATTCAGACATGACGGGTGGATGAAGGACGGGTGAAGCGTTACACGCAGCGACTCAATCTGTCTATCCATCTGAGAGTGGAGTGGTAATGACAACAGGAAGTGAGATGGGTAAGTGTTGCCCTTTGGCCCCCCACTCCATCACCTCTGTTAAAAAGGTCTGTCTCTCTAAACAGGGCTGTTAAACAGACGCTGCATTAGGCCACGGTGCAGCAGCCCAGTGTAAACACAGCCGTCGCAGAGCCCTGGCGCTGGGGGGACGGGGGGAATCTGTTCTTGGGTCTTCCTGGGAGGAGTGAACTCCATTACTGTTGCTCACTCTATGCTGTAATCCTCCCCGCCTAAACACAGGAAGGAACAGATAGGTAAATAAGACGGTCTTCTGATAAACCCAACATCTTTTTTTATTTTCTCTCCTTTCGGTATCTTCCTCTTCCACCAGAAAGCTTGTTATTCATCAAAATAGTGGAGTGGACCTGGAGTGCAGCTGGGGGGAAGATACCCGATGTATATGTTATTCTGTGGCTGGTGTTTGTACAATACTATGACATGGATACAAGGGTAAATACAGCATGTTTAGAAGAAGAAGAAGAAGAAAAAGAAGAAGAAGAATGACTATTAATCCCCACAGGGAAATTAGTCCTCTTCATTTGACCCATCCTACAGTGTAATTACCTAGGAGCAGTGGGCAGTCCACAGCATGGTGCCTTGGTACCAACTCCAGCTAGAGCCAGGAGTGTGTACCCTGATGTGCACGTCTTTAAGGTGGGAAGAAATCCATGTGCACATGGACATGAACAAGCAGACTCAACACAGAAAGGCCCAGTCGGTTTCGAACACAGAACCTTCTTGCTGTGAGGAAACAGAGCTAACCACCAAGGCACCGTGCCAAAGAGGTGAAAGAGGGGGTGGAAGGGTACTTTGATGGGTAAAAAGGAGGAACAGAGGAGGATATGACAAAAGAGAAACAGAGATGCCTTTGTCAAAGGATGGAGGGAAGATGGGGCAATTCTCCCCCCCCTGCTGTGAGAGAATCCTTGATGTGCTCGTCACTCTTATCTGCCTCGTTGGGGGTTTGGGGGAGAACCGGGGGGGTTGAGAAGGCTGGCAGTCACCAAACATCCACCTTACTATAATGAGGCTTTTGGTGTTTCATTTAAATTGTTAGAATATTATTAGGGCTTCAGATACAAAATACCAGAGTTTTCCTTTCATCATTGTTCGTCAAACATCATTTCATTGAGGCCAATTGGACCAGCTCAAATCTGACAACACAGATCAAGTCAGCAGGGTAACGTGATCACATTGCATTGTGACCAACCCTAAGAGCAGAGGACCAAGGAGCTTCAGGAGGAACACACAGTGAACAAGAAAAAGAGTGATGGATCGTCCAACAGCCATCCCCTGCCATCAGGGTGAATGTTGAGCGCCTATAAAACTAAGAAGACTAAACAGCTTTGTACAGACATGTGGGAGGAAGACAAGAGCCAAGAACACAAAATGACTGCAACACAACGTTTTTTGGGGAAAAATAAAGTTACTGGAGTACACGTGTTCAACAGTCTTTCCACCACTGGGCTTCAGAGATACAGTGTATTGTTTTGATGGCTTCAGGCTGGAACGTGGGCTCTGTGGATCTGAGCCAGATGAACGGGGAGACGGTCAGTCCAGGTCACGGCACATGCGACACTGTTAAACAGCAGGGATTTCTGAGGGAGGCCCAAAGGAGCTTTGAGGGGGTCTTGAGGGTCGTTGCGGTGGACACCACAGGCCAGTAGCTAACGGTCATTCACACTACTGTGGTACAATATACAGCAAACTGCTCCCGTGGGAGCAGGATGGGGGAGGCAGGAGATACAGGGAATAGGGAGGGATAGTGTCTGGGCCATGGGGACAGACTCCATAGCCTGGGGAACTGCCAATTACAGGCTTAAAGCCCGCCACTCCATCTCTCTGTGGCATGCGGCTCTGATAAGATGAAAGCCACAGGGCACCAATATCAACATTTTTACCCTTTTCTGTGGTGAGTTAATGATACAAGGCAGATGTTGGGTATATAAGTATTTGTTAAGTATTCAGAGGATCGACTCTACTTCATGTAACATAATGTGATGTGAAAGCGACATGGCCAGGCTGTCATTGCTGAAATCTTCCAGAGACCTGCGAGTTGGAGACTATACAGGTCAGCGCCTATAGGACGGGTCAAAGGGTAAAGGTGAAAGGTTGCACGTCTCTAGGGCAACATACAGACACTGTATTGGGAGGCTGCCAGAATATTTGGGACTAGACTGCAGTCTGTATATATTCTGGTATATACATTTATACAGACTGATACAACCTAAAGCTTCACACCAGAATCGTCAAGGGGCTGACAGATTTGATACCATCACGATTGCAGATGACAAGTCACCACATACTGCAGTCTTGCAATTCTTCAGATTCATAAAGCATTATGATTTCAAAATTTTAACTTTTGAATTTAAACGACACTACATTTTTGGAAATTGCGATTTATTTTATATAATGTCTTTTATGCATTATGTAAAGCACTTTCAATTGCCATTGCGCATGAAATGTGTTGTACAAATAAACTTGCCTTGTCATATAAAGCATATAAACCCTGGATTTAGCAATGAACTGCAATACTGCAAGAGGAAGTGAGAATGGAATATAGCTTTGAAAAGATAATAACTTAACTCAATAAATACAACACATTGTGCAGGGCTGTTGTGCTGGGAGCTCGGTGGGACCAGTAATAACTTAGAGCTGGATGTTTGCAGAGTCCGAGGCCTCAGTAATCTCAGCAGAGACAGCGACAGGCCGGGTGAGGAAGGTCACATCCACTCCTCCAGCCTCCTGTCACTACCATGTTCACTGGTTTGACAGAGGCTGACATGCACTGTGCACATTGACACGCACAGGCGCGCGCACGCAAGCGCACACACACACACACACACACACACACACACACTACACTACACTACACATTTCTCCAGTCAAAGACTACTACTACTAATACTAAAATGTAACAAAAAGACAAATAGTCATAAGGACAAGAGACTACAGAGAGATAGTCGAGAGACCGAGAACTTTTTTACAGAATATAAAAAAAGCCAATTCACAATTTTTGTGATAAAATAACATAATTCTATATTTTGCTTTATGAAATGTTGGTTAATGCACAGTTTGATTGTAGCATTAGGGCTCGATAAAGTAAATGTAATACAGTTAAAGATCTTTACAAGATAATATTGCAAAAAATCAAAGTAATTTCAATCAAATATAACAATCTTTATTTGTCCAGATATTTAACAATTTTCAATTTTCCCAGGTGGTCCTTGATGAGTTTCGAGCCGAATAGTGACACCCTGCGGGCCGAGTCCTCTCGCTCTGTGAGGCCTGTTTGGTTTGCTCGGCATGCTGGGAAGCGGCTGCACCCTGCCTGATCTTCTGGGAAGTGGTGAAAGGATGGACTGTTGAGGATCCTGAAGGAACACACCACCCCAGTCCGACACTTAATACATCCACCAGTCTAGCACACACACACTGTAACGACCCGCTGGAGCCGACCCAAGTCCGCTCAATCTGACCCATTCAGACCCAAAGCCGGGTCCAAGGAAAGCCAGACGGTGGGGGGCGAGCTGCTCGCCGGGTGGTAGTGCGAGTGGAAATCTGCTCCTCTATTAGTAATATCTCCTCCTCTGCTGAAAGTTGATGTGTTTACAACATATGTCTACTGATATAAGGACAAAGTATGGCATTACCTACAGCGATAGGACGGTCTGACCACCATGTCAGCCTCCAGCACCACAGTAGCATCACTAAAAATCAACCCCATCGACCGGTAAACCTGTATTTCTCAACTTATTTCACACCAAAGACCTTTAATTTCATAGGTATTAGGTCACAGACCCCATTTGATGAGATTTTGTCTGTGGGATCCAATCTCACTAAGTTAGTGAGATAACAATGAATCTAGGATCCAGACAGTCATTATTCTGAATTCTCTCACAGTGCTGATGCCTTGGAAAGAAATAATGGTGAAGTTGAACTATTACTCATTTCGCTGGGCACCCCCTGGAACGTCTTGAATGACCCCACATAGACAGCCACAGCCTTAGAACCATGCAGGATTGTCGGTCATAATAAAAGCTGACTAATAAAAATGCTTAGCAGTAGATTGCACCAGTAATAGGCTTTAATGGTCACATGGTGCAAAGCATACAGAAGTACCCTCCGACAACACAGGGTTATTTCAAAGGACATACAGATGAACATAAAATCCCTAAACTGGAAAATAACACATTAACTAATTTAGGAAGATATCTGTTGTTCCTCCAGAAGAGAGGAACTTAGAATTTTGCAGGCCCCAAAGCTGGGAACAGATTGGAAATCTTGCCGCAATAGAATGCACTTGAACAGCCTGATCCTAGACTTGACTGCATGACTTTGTAGCTAGTGGCCGCTGTGAGGCCCCAGGAGAAGCCTGGTCTGCAGAGCCCCTGGTCTGGCCGGTCTGGCCACCTGGCCATGGCGCTGCAGACCAGGGGCTCTCTGCACAGCCATGGCCAGCCAGGCAGCCCTCAGACTGTACTCTGCAGGGTAAACACAGTGCGCTACAGGCCATTTCACCCCAACGTTCTCTAACGCAATTAACTTTTGTATGTCCGCTTTGAGCCATAGGGAAAAAAAAAAAAAGAAGAAAAAAATCTGCACTGAAAATCAAATAAACAGCGAGGGCACGGAGGACACACAACTCATTTCACTTAATACCTAATTTAAACTCAGGCCCCCTTTCATTGCAAACACCGACTCATTTTACGCTCAAGGCTTGATTGTGAGATTTGATTTCTCAAGAATGCACTTCTGAATACAGGCCAACTACTATATTTACTGAATTACTGCTGGGGCTGAATGGAGGAAAATAAACCCAACAACAGTAGACACCGTCTGCTTTACAGTTAATATAAAGTTAAGAGTTTAACCTGGGACTCTGAGTCCCACAGTGCAATTGGAGCGGATCACTGTGGGCTAATGCAGTTACACTGTCGATGGATAGTAGAACTCTGAGCCCTGAAATATTCCCCCCATCAAACCCATTTTCTTTTATGAATAAACCAACCAGCACCTGAGGGCAGTGGTTTATAATGGAGATTTTTTTTTTTTTTTTAATCCAATTTGGCAAGGGGCAGCGGTCGGATGATTTTGTTTTTCCCTTTATTTGTTTTATTAAGTTGTTAAGTAGCTGCAGCCCTGCGCATTACAGCTCCAGGTACATAAAGAGAGTCCATGAAAACAGCGAGGTAAGCGGAGGAGGAAATGGCTTCAGTATTATCGGGCTTATACAGCCTACAGGACGGCGCCGCGCAGCTTTCTCCTGTGTGTGCGCGTGTGCGCGTGTGTGTGTGTGTGTGTGTGTGTGCGTGTGCGTGTGGGCGTGTGTGCGCGCGCGCATGTGTATGCGAGAGAGAAAATCTGTCCATAGTTTGGGAACTAGGGACAGATTGTTTCTTATAGTTGCAATGTCTCACTTTCAACCACGAGAGGGGGTGCTAGTCAATCATGATCCAAAGCAAGTCCAATGTTGACATTTTGTTGAAGCCCTTTGCAGCGCATTGCAACGTATTTGGCCATCTTACTATGGAGAGAGAGAGACATGACAACTTAATGTTTCTTAAATACAAATTTGGCACAATATCAATAAGTACACTTTTATTCAATTCTGAGAAGAAAAAGTTATGTTAGACGCTGGTATGTTTTCTAATATTCTGTTGGAATATTAAAATATTGAAATGAATTGTCTTGGGATGAAAAATAAAAAACAATCAACTCCAACCCAATTCTATTCCATTGTATTGTTTTGATTTCTTAATTGATTAGGAAATTGTTATATTGATACTTTGTTTGGAAGTGATGGGAGCATTTCCCACTGAAAAGTTGGTAGAAATTCTCCTGTTGAATAAATCTTCAATATATTGATATTGATATATAATATCTGATAAGGTATTGTGAACCACCTCATCAATATCAGATTTTATTGATATCGAATCTGGCCTGGAAATAAACTCTTTCCCTTGATTTTGGAATTACTCTCATACTTGATATCTCTCTTAATCTGTCATAATTGCTATACAAATACCTATTTTTTTGTATATATATTTTTGCTGATTTAGATCATATTAGAATTTGTATTATTCTTCCTTCTTTGTTTTGCACAACCTTCTGCTCTCCCCTGACCTTTGACCCATCCATAGACATGTGTTCATCCGCCCTGTTTCAACCCCGTTAAGACGCTGCTTCATGCTCAGAACCAGGACCTTCTAAACATCTAAACAGCTTTTAGACCATTCCTGGACCTAAATATTTGTCCAATCAAACATGACTGAATTTGTTTATAAAGAGGAACAGTGTGTGTGTTCCGCACGTATTTCCGGAGTGAGTGTGTGTGCGTACCTGCAGTAGCAGCCTCTCACAGGCCAGGCAGGCGTCCCAGCGCGCAGGGCCCGTCGGGTGCCTCAGGGTCTGGGCCGTGGCCAGGGCCAGCTGCAGCACTCCGCAGTGGCTCTCCAGCGCCCCCCAGTTGCTCCGGAAGAGCTGAATGTATGAGCCCAGCTGCTCGGGGGTCACGCGGCCTAGGGAGGGAGAGGGTTGGGGGTCATCAACTGGGAACCAACGTGCATCCTGCAGTCGCTATTCACACAACGTGTTTATTCTGACAGCAATTGCTTCTCTCAGATTCCAGTTCTCATATTCTGCGAAATTAACTGTGTTTTTATTTGTACGGTATCAGAATATCACAATTTACAGACGGGTGACAAATTAAAGGAAGAACATGAATAAATGAGTGGAGAAACATAACGAGTGCAGGTGCGTCCATATGGCTGAGCAGTCCTAGTGGATGCCGATTTTGGATCAAGATGCAAGAAGAAAATCATCTCAGTGACTTTGAAAGAGGGTTCATGATTGGGGCACAGAGAGCAGGAGCTTCAGTCACGAAGACAGTTCAACTGCTTGTGCTTCAACAGGAACATCTGTGTTTAGATCCATGGGAAACATCAGGAAACAGGGTCCGAAATTGTGGTCGAAAGTGCACATTCATGCATTTGTGCGAAACATAGGAAAAACAGAAGGAACTCTTCCTCAGGTGATGTGATCAGACTGTTTCAGCAAGAATAGAGGGATAATATAGTAAATTAGTATAGTATAATATAGGGTTAATATAGCATAGGGTTAATATAGGATATTAAAGGAGGGTTGCAAGGCACAAAACCCCTCATTACAAAGAGTAAGGCACATCTGAGGAATATCAGAAGAATGGGGTTCCATCATCAGCTGGTTTTTCCTTAAATTTTTCACCAGTCTATATTTATTAATTATTCATGTTTGCACACTGTCCAATTTTTGTCAGAATGTAAATTGTTGATACAGAAGTTTATTGCCAGTCTTTTTTCTTTTCTATTACATTCACTATTATTGCCTAACACTGCAATCCCCCCCCCCCGGGGAATGAATAAAGCATCTCTATCTATCTACTGTCCTTCCTATCTATCTATCCAAGAATATATTGCAAAATAAAATTACCTAACATTGCCGAGTTTTATAGTATTCAAACATATTTTCAGCAATGAATAATGTATCCATTGATTTATTTACATTTTAGTTTTCCTGTGTAGGAGAAGTTCTTCACAAAGAGTTTCCCTCTGCAGTGTTGCAGACGCACGCACGCACGCACGCACGCACGCACGCACGCACGCACACAATAAATAGACAGGAGTAGCATAACAGCATAACAGAGACAGCATTACAGCCTCTTTAGCAGCATCACACACTCTGCAGGACAGAGGGCGAGCCTGATACCGATAAACCAATTATCTCTATGGGAGCAGAGAACCACGTACACAACAGAGTGTGTGTGTGTGTGTGTGTGTATGTGTATGTGTATGTGTGTGTGTGTGTGTGTGTGTGTGTGTGTGTGTGTAAGGGTGCAGCTGTCCACATGAGCCAGAAATACACCAAACACATGTACTGTAAACTTCAAGTAGAGCACTATGGTCATGTCCATTTCAGACGTGTGTCTGTGTGTTATCGTGCACGAGTGGGCAGCAGTGTGTCAGGAACAGCGATAAGCATCCCTGAGAGCCTGTCTGGGAGTGTGACTAATAAGTGTGAATCAGAGGTTGGTTCTGGTTGAACCTTAGAGACAGGAAGTCCACAGCAAGGATGCGAGCATGAAGCCAGCCGCCAATTCCATAAGCAGCGTGACCGGACAATTACTCACACTGATGTTGAAACTTATTTAAGAAGAAAAATCACTCGATATCACTTTATTCGTCCCTGTGGGAAAATTTGTCCTCGGAGTCGTAGGAGTAGCGGCACCTGGGAACCAATTCCAATTTTAGAGCCAATGCTTTGCTCAAGGGCACCGGCGGAAGTATCTAATACCAACGTGCACGTTGGGTAAGGGTGGTGGTAATCCGGAGGAAACAGGTAAATATACATGCAAGAACATGCAAAAAAGCTACACAGAAGTAAGAACAGTACTAATACCAATTCAGAAATCAGTTTGATGGGAAAAATGCCTTTAAAAAACTCATTGCAATCCTTGGATCTATTGTCCAGGCCATCCCAGGAAGACTAGGTAAGAGATACGAAACCGAGGAGCAGGAGGAGAGGGATGGACGGGGAGAAGGTCTGGGGGTTGGGGGCCAGCCTGGAGGTACGAGAGGCCTGGAGGGCTAGAGAAGGGGGGCAGCAGTATACATTAACTCCCCATAAACCCTCGTCCCTCATGTTGATACTCTGAACCAGCACCAGATGTGGGAGTATTTCCTGTTGGACTCGGCGGCCAATGTTTGCTTTAGCTTGGGCCAAACAGACGACTGGAGCAGAAACAGACAGAACGAGACACAATGTGCAGGATAAAACGGCAAAAAGACCACTCGTCGTGTGAGACGTGTCATGGATGATATTGTTTTTCGATGTTTTCAGAGATAACAATGAAGAGATTTAAACAGGTATCCATTGACTTTGAGAAAGAAAACCATATTTCGCAGTAACTGATGAGTAAAAGTGACAATACTCGCTGGGTCGTCTGTTTTTCTAGGGCGCGGGGTGACACGGAGCCTTCGAAGAGAACGGAGTTGAATTTCATATTTAAAAATAAATGATTGCTGAGAAATAAAAGCTCTGTGCTGCAGTATTCTAGTGCCTGAAAAGCCCTATTGTGAACCTCTCCCGCCATAACGCGCCTGGCAGAGAAGCCCAGGTTCAACGACCTTGAAGTGCCAACCATAATTCAGCCCAGAACCAGGATCCCCGTCTGAAGCCGAGGCCAAGCATAATTCCCCCTGAGCACGGGCAACGAGAATGAGACGACGTTTGACAAAACACAATCAAACCCTTTGGAGAGAAGACGCTTGAAGACAGGAAGAAAGAGTGAGACATGAGGGAAAAACTGACCGAGAGACGAGCGCGCCAGAAAATAAACTTCTCTATTGTACGACCAGAATGAAGTCTGGCTGGGTTCGCACGCCGCCAATATCTGCTAAAAGTTGTTTAAAGGAGGAAGAATTGATATGTTTGAATATCATATGCTGCCAAACAAGGCTCCTGGCTTGAGTTGCCTATAGTAACTCGAGTAACTTTCAATTATTTTCTTCTTTTTTTTTTTTTTTTTTAGAGGGATCACATCACATCGCAAATGTTCCTTTTCTGTATTAAGACATATGTTGAATTTACTATTAGGAACAAATTCATGAATTGATCGAGTACTTCTTGACACTAAGAAGAAGAATCACTTTATTGATACCCATGGGGAAATTTCAAACCCAGAACCTTCTCTAACCACTGAGCCACCGTGACACCAATGAGCTGCAGATTCCCTTCAAAACACCCCAATAATAGCGAGGGTTTCAGTCTTGGTTTGAGTGATTTTGTCCCACTGTGTCCCAACGGTGATCGAACTCCTGAGTTCCTCCAGTGTTCCTGCTCTGGACCTGGACTTGACCTGGCGGTGTCCAGAGGACTCGGAGGTTCACCCACCGACCCCAGAAGTCGGCGCGGAGCCGAGCAGCGACCGGACGCCTCGTAACTTATTCTGCATGGACGGGGCGCAGGAAGCAGCAAGACTGTGTGATTTATGCACTCGTAGTGGAGGGAAAGTCCTGGAGTGGTAATTTACGGAGGCATGGCTGGGTCCGGCTCCCAGAGTGCGGTGCTGTGCAGTACAGTACAGTACATTATGGTGCCTCACAGCACAGCGCACGTCGGGTCAGTGCACGACGACATAATGTGACACCAAAGGGCACGACAACGTGCAACCTCTTAGAGCACAGTTTGTCTTCAAAGCATTGAATTAATTCGAAAGATCGGTGTAGAAGCGCTTCAACTGCCTCTGTAGTGCAAAAGCACCATATGCATGCAGAGAGTTACATTAATACCCTTTAAGATCTTTTTAAGACAAATTCCAAAATGTATCTAAGAGCGATTTTGGTCAAAGTGTCTCTCCAGTATCATGTTCAGAGGTAGGTTTAGGTTTATGGGTTCACAACATCAGCAATGTTGACTCTGATGGAGTGGAACTGGACACATTTTGACCCAAATAAATCCATGGATAAATAAAAATCAGATACAATGTTTTTGTTGACCTTGTAAATTCATATTTAAGACTATTTAATGACTTTCAATGGATAATTGCATATTTTCAAAACTGAATTAAAGACATTTTAAGACTTGAAGAATCTGCAAATGTATTGTAGTTAGTTTTAGTCCTTTGTAGAGAATGAGTTAGTGACTAACTGCAGATAGACGTATATCCCAGAATGCATTGCAATGCTAAAATGGAGTTTGTTCTTCTTGAGAAAAAATGTATAAATATTATTAATAAAGTATCTTTGTGTTAATGTATGAGTATGTTGTGTGCATTTTTGCACACAACATACTCACAGGAAGAAGAAGAAGGGTCGAGTTTTGCATTGGTCGCAGAAAAAAAAAAAAAAGAAACTCCATTCGGGGGCTGCGCCTTGTCAAAATTAACCTTAAAACCTTAATGGCTGGACCCGTGTATCAAACGCTAGAGGAACAAATTTTAACAAAAACAAATGTTCAGTGTCCTTGCTGGTTGTTCCGACATGAGGCTTTTGCCGGTAATTAAAGGTGGCTTGCTTCAGGCATGCACACCACGCAGCGCTTGTAAATTTCTATGTATATATAAATAATTAAGTCCAGGTAAATCAGAACAGCACTTCGGCACTTGGCCTCTTCCTGTGATAGCTATGGTAGCAAAGGAGGGAGAAAAGGAGAACGCTGTAATCAGGAGGGTGTTTGGGGGTGTGTTAGAAGCAGGTGCTGGTGAGGTGTGTGTGCGTGTGATGAGTCCGCCTCCATGTGTGTGTGTGCGTGCGTCCACCAGTGGGTAGGTCTGAATGATTTGGGAAAATAATCAAATTGAGATTTTCTTAGACCAATATTGTGATTATGGTTTAGAATGTGATTTTTTTAAGTATTTATCTTCTGTATTATTCACTAAACACAAGCAATAAATCATTCTAAAGTATGAACAACACAAAAATGGAGAAAGTCCACATATAAACTGCTCTTTCCTGTCGGTGAGGCCTACGTGTTATGATTGAGGAGACGTAAAATAAAATAAAAACACACTGTTCTGGCGTGCAGATTGTGGGCACACAATCGCTGGCACGCACATCGCCGGAACTGTTGGAGAGGGAGACGGGAACGCAAAACGTGGCCCTATAGCTCCCTCTCCGCGCCTCCCCCTCCACCCCGGGATGGCCGCATATCTCACCTATAGGAAGAGCTGGCCCTGGACAGCCTATTGGTTAGATTTTGTAACATTAAAAAATAAAAATAAAAAATGCACTATACACTACTCACAAAAAGTTCTTCGGCTTTCGGGTGAAATTTCAGGATGAACCTAAAATGCACTTTAATCTTTAAAGGTGAACTTAATTTGACCTTCTCTAAACTTTTGAATGCACATGTCCAACTGTCCAATGTTTCAGTACTTTTTGCACAACTTGCTGTTCTCTCACAAGGAGCTGAACGGCAAAATTCACAACAGGTGTTTGATCCATGAATTGACCAATACATTTCCTGGTTCAATTAGAGTAGGTATTTAAACAGTCTTCTTCATCATGCTGTTCACATTTTGACATCATGAGACCAAGACGACACCTAACAACTGATCAACAGTACCTCGCTATTTCGAGGCTTCAAACAGGATGTTCTCAGAGGGAAGTGGCCACTGAGCTTAGAGTGTCACAGAGTGTCATCAGCAGGTTGCAACAGAGATACAGAGACACTGGAAGAGTCACAGAAAGGCATAGAAGTGGACGTCCTTTGGCCACATCCCACACTGATGACGCTTCATTGTGAACAGTGCCCTGCGGAACCTGATGATGAATGCCACTCAACTCCAGGCACCTCCAGGGAGGTGAGAGGCACCCAAGTGTCACATGAGACCATTCGAAACAGTTTCCATCAGCGGGTCTACGTGCTAGACGACCTGCAAGGGTACCTGACCACACCACCAGGCACAGGCATCATCGTCTTGCATGGGCCAGGGAGCATTGACGCTGGACGAGGGACCAGTGGGTCTCAGTGCTGTTCTCTGATGAAAGTCAATTCCCATTGAGCAGAAATGATGGCCGCCAACGATGTTGGAGACGTCAAGGAGAGCGCTATGCATCAGCCACTGTTGTCACCAAAGCCTTTGGTGGTGGTGGAGTTACAGTGTGGGCAGGTGTGTCTAGTCAATACAGAACTGCCCTACACTTTGTGAATGGTACAGTGACAAGCCCATACTACCTGAATAACATCATTAATCCAGTCATTGTGCCCCTGCATGAACAACACAGGCCTCATTTCATCTTCATGGACGACAATGCTCCAGCTCATCGAGGTCGCATCATTAGGGAACGGCTGCTGGAGCCTGGGGCACCTCAAATGGAGTGGCCTGCACTTTCTCCAGACCTGAATCCCATAGAAAACCTATGGGATCAGCTGAGTCGCCGTGTAGAGGCTCGTAACTCTGTACCCCAGAACCTCAATGACCTGAGGGCCGCCCTTCAAGAAGAGTGGGGGGCCAGGCCTCAGCAGACAATAAGTCGACTTGTGAACAGCATGAGACGTCGTAGTCAAGCTGTAATTGATGCTCAAGGGCACATGACAAGTTATTGAGACATTGACATTCTTTGTTGTGGTATACCCAGCGCTGTTGTTGGCTTTTGTTTCAATAAATTGTTTGAGATGAGGAAATCACCATTGCATGCTTCTACTTAAATGCCCGACTTTCATGATATAATATCACTGTCGCGTGATCTTTTTACATTTTCCATAAATTTCACCCGAAAGCCAAATATCCCTAACTTTTTGTGAGTAGTGTATATTTATTTTTTAAATTGCAGGCTTTGCAATCTGAAAAGGTGCATTCTGTTAAATTGCAATATAGATCTGAATTTGATTAGTCGTTCAGCCCTACCAGTGAGCACACAGGGCTTCCCAATTTGTTCTGGTGTATGAGGTCGGAATTATATCTTAGAGCCTCCAAGCAGCCGAAAGGGCCCCGCAGCCACCCCTGAGTCCCGCAGCCGTATTGACACTCCACGACTGCAGGACAGCTCCGAGCCCCCCGCGGAGCAACATCCACGCTTGTCCCCGAGGAGCATAAAC
>NC_137193.1:37113318-37133318 GCF_960531495.2 Zeus faber
TTAATTTTTTTCACTGTTTTAGGGTCCATATGGTTTGACTTTGATTACTGCTTTTCTAAGGGGAGGCCCCTCTTGGAAAGTAGATTCAATCTCAAAGTTGCGATCCTGGTTAAATAAAACTAAATACTTTTCAAAAATAAAAAAAGCCAATATATAACTTTGCCCACTAGAAGGAGTACTACGCAATCATAACCTGACCAAAACAAATCAAGAAGGTGAGGCAAACCTGAGAGAGAAGCCAAACCTCATAGAGATCATCATACAAAGGCTAGTCCAATAATGATTCTAGTTCTCGATTTTTCTTTGTCTGACATTTTTGGACAAATAAGGTCCAAAAAACAGAGAAAAGAGGCTGACACTATAAAGCCCAAGCTGTGAGCGCACAATAAGTATTATAACAGTATTATAACCGGTGATAACTGGTGGTTCCCAATATTGACTTCGAAACCCTGAAGTTGAAGTAAAACTTTGATCCCAAAGTTTGATACAGAAGCAGTCAATGTGTTCCATATTAGGTTTGTACTTCAAGAGCAAGGGGCACAGTCTTATCTTTATGTTTCACTTAAAAGCAGTGCATGACCTTTACCGCAGTATTTCAAACAAAACACAAAAAAGTGGCTTAAAAAAAGGGGGTCATTTGGAAACTGCTATTGAAAATGTTCTGAAAACACCCATCCAAACTGGAGAGTGCTGAGGTGTTGGACTCTCCTCTGGTTTACGCGCACAGCAGAGATTTGATGTCAAGCAAAACAAGATTCTTGTTATGGTTCTTGTTGCTTCTGCTGGGTCTCAGACTCCAATTACAGGAGGACAATGCAAACGTGATGGAGAGCTCGTCTTCTTGGCGAGGGGGGGGGGGGGGGGCGTACTGGCAGCCCTGTGGGACCCACAGGAAAGAGCAGAAATTAGCGAGGGGAACATCAAGAATTCTTGGCAGTTTAGCGAACACGCCCGTGCGCTGACATTAGAGTGGAATGCTGCGAGTTCTGACTCAGGGACGAAGCCTCGTCCCTGGATGTCGATAGCATCTTCGCCTGGGTCGCTCTCTTCCTTATCTAGCGAGTTATGAAACGCTCCTATCTCAGCATCAGCCTGATGAGAGACCAAGGACGAGGAATATGTGTGAGACCCTAAACATCTGCTGTGATCACTGAAGGCGTCTGATCCAGAGAAAGAGAAAGATCCAGAGAGTTCCACATTGCTAAAACCTCACAGTCACACGTCTCTCGAGGAGAAAAAAGCAGCGTCTGATCGTATTTTGCATCTATCTCTCCTGTTACATCTGGCCCTGTTCAAGACGCTGACTCTTTGACAGTTACACAAAGGTGCATCAAAAAGCTTCTCTCAGTCTGTCTCCCAGTCTTCTCAGCGCTCTGCGGGCCGAGTGGGATCTGAGGCCACAAAACTGCAGAAAAGCAGCAGAACAAGGAAGGGGTACAGTCGAGGGGTCTCTCTCTCTCTCTCTCTCTCTCTCTCTCTCTCTCTCTCTCTCTCTCTCTCTCTCTCTCTCTCTCTCTCTCTCTCTCTCTCTCTCTCTCTCTCTCTCTCTCTCTCTCTCTCTCTCTCTCTCTCTCTCTCTCT
Organism: Zeus faber; assembly: GCF_960531495.2. NCBI lineage: Eukaryota > Metazoa > Chordata > Actinopteri > Zeiformes > Zeidae > Zeus > Zeus faber. The sequence goes on from NC_137193.1 coordinate 37,114,900, forward strand.
CTCTCTCTCTCTCTCTCTCTCTCTCTCTCTCTCCTCCCCCCATCTCTCTCCCCATCTCTCTCTCTCTCCCTCTCTCCATCTCTCTCCCCATCTCTCTCTCTCCCCTCCCCTCCCTCCATGTGTTTAATATCAGATGTAATCTGTTCCAGACCCTGGGCAGGGGCTGGATGGGGAGGAGAGGGGCTTTACTTGGGACTTGCGCCACCTTCACACTCAAACCAGACACAAAGACCGGCTCAACACAACTCCGCCCATGGCCCACGATATTCCAACAAGGACAGCAGCATTTGTAGAAAATATTCAACAAAAACGTTGCTGAACTGTAGAACGTGAAGTAAACCCATGTTTATTTAGTTTGTGAGCAGGATGTGAAAGGCTCAGCGTGAGGACAGGAGGTGGAACAGCGCGAGAGGTGTCATCCTACAGTTCTCTCAGGAAGAAGCCCAGCGCAGTGCAAGCCGGTGGGACGGGGTCCGCTAGCACATGGCGAGCATGACTGACACCAGGCCTGGACCTCACCATGACACGTGTGTGTGTGTGTTTGTTAGTGTTGTCTGTGTGTTTGTGGGCGTCCCACAGGGGTTCTCATGCCCACTGGCTCATCTTTTACTGTGCACGTGTACAATTTATGCGTGTTTTTTTCCAGACTCGTAAGCCTGTATATCTGTGTGTGTTCCAGGAAAACAGAGGGCCAAGCTAAAACAGAGTGTAGGTGAAATATGGTTCTAATTTGGCCCCTTGCCGGCCCCGCCGCCAACACAACCCCCAATGCTTTCCCCAGGGCCATTTGGTCAGCGAGGGGGGTGGGGATGTGAGGGGTGAGATCCCGGCTGCGGGGTGAGGGGTGAGGTTTGTGCTGGCAGGGTGTAAGACAGGCCCCATAACCAGCTAGACACCTTGTTGTGCAACTGCCCTGCTAGGAGAAGAAGGCCGGGGGGGGCTTCGTGGTTTCCATCTGGAAGAGGTTATTAGCATGCTAATCACAGCGAATTCTACTCAATATTTATCTATTTTTTTAATCTCGTAATGAATTCAAATTCCCGACTGACATTCATCACACTGTACTGCACCACGAGGCAGAGTGTCATATGAAATCAAAACTAAAGCTAAAAAAAAAAGCCATCAAATTTTACAGACATCCTATTGTGAGGAATTTCAGGTCAAATCCTCTTACGATCATTCATTTGGACCAAAAAAAACCCCATAGTATTTCGACATGACGGTGTCTTAATTTCATCACAACACAATAATAATACTGAATTATAAACAGGCTTGTGTTTCAGTGAATGAGCGTCCTAAAGGTTTCCCATCCACAACCTGCTGGGGACGCTCTTGCACTTGTCTTTAAGTGCCTTCCCTCCCCCCAGTTGCTCTCAGGCGGGCACTGCGTGGGTGTGTTATTGTGAGCGTGGGCGTGCGTGTATTGTGAGTATGGGCGTGCGTGTGCTTTGTGGCTAAACTCCACCAGATGTGTAAAGTGTCAGGCCATTAAGGGGCGTTTAGGCATCCAACACCCTCGCAGCAACACGGCTTTGTGCAGCAGCGAAGGAGTAACGCAGCAATGGAGAGCACTGAGATGCTGTGGACCCTCTCCCTGCTGCTAATAGTTGTGTGGGGGTTCACGGGGGCGTTTGGTAGGACGGGAAAGGAAGGGGAAGGGGGTTTATTCCTGGAAACTTGTGATGCAGCACTTAAGAATGGGCCCAGCAGTTCTGAGTCAGGAGTGCTTGGGTTCAGGCCTCATCCTGTGGCCCCTTCAGTGTTTGGTCAAGCAAATACCAGGGGGTGGGGGGGTTCCACCTGGACCAGAAAGAAGAAGGTCCAACAAGACCAAATTACTGTAACTCCAACATGGGGTCACAAAAGTCAGTCAGTCAAGGAACCCATGCACAGTGGTGGAAAAAGTATGTGACGTTTCTTACTTTCTACAGGATGAGGCATGAACCTGTAGTAACTCAGCAAGAGGGGGGTTATCAGGCAACTGGAGGGTTGGTGAATTGATCCTTGGTTGGTGGTGCCCTGGCTAATTTGCAGAGGTATCGTTGTGCAAGACACCTTATCAGCAAGAACTCCAGATGAGCTGGTTGTCTCCTTGCATGGCTGATACTACCGTGGCTGTGTGAGTGGGTGAATGTGAGGCATGGAACATGTAAAGCGCTTTGAGTGGCCTTAGTGGCTAGAAAAGTGCTATATACATGCATCCACTTACCATTTATTTTCCATCACTGCCCATGTAGTGGTTACATAATCGATAGATAATAATCATTACAGTGTGATGCATTCGTTTGGACTATACATCTGAAATTAAATAAATGTTACACTAAATAAAGAAAAATAGCCAACAGAAAGTCTAATGCTGTGTTTCGCAAAACAAGCAGTGGCTGAAAAGTGGAAAAAGGTCAACCAGAAAGTTCCCTCCAATCCTTCCTCCACACTGGCTTCTGGCTGTCATTGTGAATTTTTTTGACACGTAGAAATAACTTGCAGATGAGCATTGAAGCATACATCCCACCATTCAGCTTCCATCACATGTTCCAGAGGTGAGTCACAGCTCGTAGATCCCAATAACTTGACAGCGTTTTTAATGGTGCTTTCAAAGTGATTTAATGTACATGAAGTACTAATTTGTACTGAGTTTAAAATTTGTTCCACCAAATTATAATCTAACAAAATCTAATCTTAACCTGGTTCCACCAGTCTTCCTTGCGAGGTCTTTACAGTGTCTATCACAAGAGAGACTGTCTTTCGCAGCGAGCATTTGATTTGAATCCATGCCTTGACAGACACCGTCAGCCAATCAGATTCAAGAAATGCGTGACGCCATCACAACGCGCCACATGAACACAGTCAAGTCAAAGATTATCTCAGTATATCCGGTGAATATCCGACAAAAATAGGATTATGAATTCTTCCCTAGGCAACCGGATTTCATAGCCAGTCTTGACTAGCCATGGCCATGAAATCTGACCAGGTGCAAGTCAGTTGGCAACCATTTCATGGCTTTTGGTTGCCCCCTTCGGCAACCACTTTTTAACATAAAATATAGGGACAGCGGACAGCAAACATGCACCCCAAATTAAATAAATGTGTTGCATTAGTGATATTTACATATTGCTGTTACAGTTGGAACGAGAACACTGATTGTACATTGGTGTGTTTATAGAGGGTGCGCACCAATGCGCACAAGCACCTGTTCACGTTTTGATGCCTTTCTTCATCATCCGTGATGTGAAAACGTTAGATTTCCACACAGTCAGACAAGGTAAAAGTGTGAGTCCTGCTCATAGTTCAGTTCTAAAATCCCAGCCCACCATGGAGCGTCTCTACACATATAAAGCCGTTACGATACAATAACCAGTTCTTATCTTTGTAGACAAACAGCATTAACAATGAGCATGACTCAGACCTCATCTTGCGAAGAGCTACTTCTAAACGGAAGGGCGCAAAGTAAAATGTACCATTGTTAACAACGAGGGGACAAACAGGACTGTAGAGATTCTTATTGTCTGTGTGGTTAGCATAACCGTGTGGGTGTAAGTGTGATCAGGTGAGTATGACCAGAGGAGTTAGTGTTATCACAGCTCTCGTCTGTCTTTGACTTGTGTTTCTTCCCCTCTGAAGATTCAAATTCTGCAAAGCATCAGATAAAACACAAACTACAAAGAATTTTATTTTGTTACTGTAATCAAGCTTTTAAATATCCTTTAATGTCGCATTTTCCTTATTAAGCAGACGTATAACTGAATAGTATCTTAATTATTCAAAATTATAAGGTGACTAAGAATGGCAAACATATTTTCAGTTTCGGCAACCAAAAGCTGTTGCCTGATTGCCAGCCATAGCAACAACATTTAATAGTTAGTGTTGAGCTCTGATTCTTATGATTACGCACTGCTTTCCTCTTTCCAAAAGTGCTCTGCACTCTACATGCGTCATGCTAATTGGTTTGATTGGGTCAATTCTTTTGGCTCTGATTCTCTCTTTTTTTTTTTTTAAGGTTGTCTACTGTATCTCTCAAAATGTCTCTGAACAAAAAGAAAATGACAGAACAGCTTCGCTTTTCTTGTGTAAACCTTTAGTTTAATATTTGCTCCACTGACAGAGAGAAATTCCTTGGGTATCAAATGTTGGTATCTGTATTGAATAAGTATTGAATTTCAACACTGAACGCAGAGACGCTGACTGTTCCTGCGGGAGTGCGCTGGTTGAGGAGTGAGTTTAATGGGACGGAAAACACTCAGGGTTTCCAGTAAACATCCCAAAGTACCACATGACAAGAGACATGAGAGGGGGGCCTGGCGTTCGCATGGTCGGCGTGCACCGCGGCAGCAGAGACAGAATGACCCAGCGGATTTATGGACGTAAACAGTGGGGGAGAGAGAGAGAGACATCCGTCGGGATGGAAGAGAAGACGATGAAAGGCCTTAACGTGACCTCATGGAGGATTGCTTCCCACTTTGTTTACTGCACATCTAATAGAAGCAGGAGCTTTTTACGCTTGAAAGCTCTTTGATCAATTAATTGTGTAATTGATTATTTGGTTGTCAGTAATTTGACTGTTTAATAAATTAAACTTTCTTCATCCGTGTGAAACGCTGTTATCTCCTTGATGGATGTCCGGCGCATAAGGCTGATGTGACTGTTAGTTGTCGCCAGTACAGGAAAAGGAGGCAGGATTAGGGAGGGCAGGAAATACCTTCTTATGGACAGAGGTCTCTTCACTGCACTGCAGGCAGAACGAGGAGAGACGCTTCCTTCAAAGGCAAAATTTGGTCTGCCAGATTGTAGTTACAACCACATACTTTGACCGTGCCTGTACGGTGCGATAAAGGCCCATCAGAGGTTAACCGTCCACACCATTTGTAGGTCAGCAAACGAGCGGTTGGCCAATATCAATATCCTGTGTTCCCCTGATCAACACCACTCCTGTCCCTGGCCAAACAAACTATCCCGTCTGCAAAATATACTCCATGGAAAGCTCCAACCCTGGGAAACCCGCTCGGCACTCAGAGAAGGAGACTCATTGTTTGTGTGCTTTTTTGAAAGACTTAACTGCATTTTGACTTAATTGTTTATGCTATTATTCGTAATAACAAGGCAGAGCAAGTATAGCACAGAAAACAATATCTAACCCATAGGAAACCACTGTGGTTGCAACTGCGGCTGGTTAAATGCTCAACGCCCTCTTTGTGTTCGGTGTCTCTTCATGCTCGGTCGTCTATCATTTGCTGCGTCCGTCCCCACTAGACGCCGCTATCTCCACTCCTCGCTACTTTCCCATGAAGCTTAAACAGAAATAAGTGTGTGTTTCCTCAGTCGTCCCTCTGATTTCCCCTCTTAGCCGGTACAGAAATAGTTTTTATTATTTTATTTTTTTCCCTTTCCCTGCGTCGGGCCGGTGGCCAGGCAGGTTCTGCTGAGTAGGTCCGAGGAGTTGCAGTGTTTTCTCAGCGCAGGGTGTGGTGGGTTCGCCTGGCTGGCCCAGGATCAGCCGGTGCCGGGCCAAAAACCCAGAACACCTCGGCCACCCGCGCTCCGTTCTGCTCACATGCGCCCAACCCCACCGCAGGATCAGGGTCACTGGCAGCCAGAGCAGCAGGAGGGTTGTGGAGTTCAGTCTGAGGGATGTTCAGACGTTGTGTCGTTGGGGAGCTTTGGTCCAGTTTGAAGTTGGGTTTCACTTCACTGGTGGATTTGTTGTTTCTTTCAGCATTCAGAACACAGCAGCACGTCTGCTGTCCAACAAACCCATCATTCCACTGGCTTGCCATCTCTGTTTGAATCAAATTCAAGACCCTGATTCTCCTATGGCGCCGTACATCCAAATGCCAAACTCCTAGACCTCCCAACCCCACCCTGCCACCATCCTGCATTCCTATGCGTCTCGGCGTGAACCCAGAACACCTTGGCCACCCGCGTTCACTAACTTACCGCCATCATGTACACACTGCGGTGGCCAGACAAGGTGTGTGTGTGTGTGTGTGTGTGTGGGGGGGGGGGGGGGTCTGAGACGGAGGAAAGTGCAGCGCCTTCTTCCAAAGCAGGGGGAGGTCAGACATCCTCGCAGGATCAAAGCCCTATGCAGTCCACCACAGCAAATTACCCAGACTGGGCTGCAAAACGTCCAACCACAAAGACACACACACACACACACACACACACACACACACATACACACACACACACACCTCCACTGTCACTTTCACTTAGAATCAGCATGAGCTCTCTGTCTCTCCACTAGGGCTGAAATTATATATATATATATATATTATATATATATCCAATATGATTCAATTCTATCGCTTCAATTTCTGAATCGATTCGAAAATTGGAATATCGATACTTTGTTTGGAAGCTATGCAACCATTTTCCATTAAATGAAAAACCTCTGTAGTCACAAATTTAAGGATATATTTTGGGATGTTCCCTTACCATTTTTTCCTTTCTTCCTTCCAGATACCTGCATATCGGCCAATACAGCATACTGATACCAGTTAAAAAAAAATTAAACTGGTATCGCGCGCGCATGCGCGCGCACACACACACACACACACACACACACACACACACACACACACACACACACACACACACACACACACACACACACACACACACACACACACACACACACACAATTTACTATTGTACTGATGGGATTTTCCAGTGTAAAATATTGCCAAATTGCTGACATTTTACTAGCTCTTACTAATGTTACACTCTGCTAGCAGCGCACGTGTTTTGTTGTTTGCCTGTGAAGCATAAATGAGCTATCATTGTTACGTCTGGCACTGTTGCGACAGTGCAGTGTTCCACTTTACGTTAATGTCTGCGATAGTGTAGGGTCTGCTTTACGTGGCTGGTTTTCTATTGTGAACTGTGTTGATTAAATGGAGTAAGCTCCAACTACGACTCCGGCTACAGTCTCCTATATTCAACATAACAATCATCAAGTGATATTGGATCGGTGCATATACACGCGTACTCGCCTATACCCGATCCAGAATTTTAAGCTGTATCAGAGGCATTTCTGATACTGTTATCGGTATCGGAACAACTCTAAAAATATTTCAATATTGGGGTGAATTTGTTCTGTGAAATATTTTTCTAATACACGTCAGATGGGGAACTGAAAAATTGAAAGCAATTCTCATTATGTATAAAATGTCAGTATATCTAAATCTGATTGAATAAATTGAATAGATATTGAATCGAGTCATGAGCTGCCAGGCAAGAGGAAAAGAGGAAGGCCAAAGAGAAGGATTAAAGATGTGGAGAGGGAGGACATGCAGGCGGTTGGTGTATGGGAAGAAGATGCGCAGAACAGAAGGTATTGGAGGCAGATGATCCGCTGTGACAACCCCTAACGGGAGCAGCCGAAAGAAGAAGAAGAAGAAGAAGATTGAATTGAGTCATGAACATTTGTATGAAAATCAAACCAAATTGTGAAATCCTGTAAAACACTCAGCCCTGCTCTCCACGATAAAGCCCCATATCTCCGACAGAAAACACGGCACGGCTAGGTCGTGGACATTGTGGACAATATGTGCATTACCATGTGCCTTTCTCCCTGGTAAGATCTATAGAGCAACAAAGGGAAATCCATGGAGCAAACATACGGAACATTCCCACCAGGTTCTGAAAGATGATCCTGCAGTGGCTGTGCAGTCGGTGTGGGGTCTGAGCTGGAGTCAGAGCCAACGACCACCCGGGTAACGACTCAAACACTGATCTGCAAAAATATCCTGGAATTACAGAGGGAAACACCGGACCAGAAGCCCCACCGTAGATCCACACCTTGTACTTAAAGGTTTGAGCTGCCATACACAATAAAAGCAATCTAACAGACTGCAGTCGCTGCTAAATATAACCCGACAAATCACAGGGATATAAACATCCAGAGTGGGTGGAGCTTCGGCGTTTCGACAAGTGAGATCATTGAGCCCACAGGTTAGTTGGGCAGTATCAAGGCAAATATATACCTTTATCTTGGTCTTTAAATTCTTATGCAAATTGCAGAAATATTATAAACCAGTCATAACGAAAATGGAATCTATTTTCTGAATCTCAAAAAGACTCTCAAAGACTTTCAAAATGTAAACATGTTAAACAATTTATACATACACCGATCAGCCACAACATTTAAACCACCACTCATAACTACTAATATTGTGTAGGTCCCCCTTATGCCACCAAAACAGCTCTGACCTGTCGAGTCATGGACTCCACAAGACCTCTGAAGGTGCCCTTTGGTAACTGGCACCAAGACGTAAGCAGCACATCCTTTAAGTCCTGCAAGTTGCGAGGTGGGGCCCCCATGGATCGGGCTTGTTGTTCCAACACATCCCACAGATGCTCGATCGGATCAGACCCTAACTCCGGCCATCCACATGATGGAGAAGAAAACGTGATTTATCAGACAAGGCCACCTTCTTCCATTGCTCCATGGTCCAGATCTGATGGCTGGGCTGCGGCTACGCAGATCCATACGCAGTAAGCTGCGATGGATCAGGAACCTGTTGATATCGTGAAGAACCATACGAGGAACGTGAAGAACCACCTCTGGCAGTTTTACAGAAACCATTAAGAAGAAAGACGAAAACCTGAGACAGGAGAACGTACAGACGGTTTAGAGCCTTCACAGTACGCAGCTTCAAACTGAGCGGTGTGAGAAGCAGAGAACGATTCAGTTGTTTCGCTGCATCTCAGTGGAGCTTGCATCTCCAACACATCTGGGATAAGCGTCGATGCAGGAAGATCGCTCTCATAGTACGATCCTCCTGGAGCATCCTACATCACTGCTACCAAAAACACAGTGCGTGGACAGGGTGCACGCATTCACACTGCCTTCATCTGCACTCCAATCTCTGAGTGCACAAGGGATCAAATTTATTGTGATTATTATGACTGATAAAAAGCCGCCAGGCACCGTCAGACTGGAGAATAATCGCTGGAGGTCTGTCATGCAGCCTGCCTCCATGTTTTGAAGAAAGACGACATATTTCCTGAATGTAATAAAGCTTATCTTATATTTGAGAAGCTTACGCTTTTTTGATTTTTCAGAACGTGTGATGCAATTTGTGAACACACGTGGGTTTTTTTTAAGTCAAAGAAAAACATTTCCCCCAGTAATGAGTTGATAAGAGAAATTGTGGATATTGGTTGATTTAGAATGAATTATGGCTGAGCAATACTGTAAATTAAACTGCCTTCACACATGACATCACTTTGTTCGAGTGGATTCTCTTAGAACGAGGAGGATCTACTTGATGTTTTTAATACATTGGAACACTTTAAATATTTTAATAGTTGGCTGAATTGCGTCGTTTAAATGCCTCCACTACTTTTTTTGAATTTAAGTTGACCCCTGTGATATGGGGATGGTGTGGTTTAAGCAGCCACTCCTGTCCTGGGTCAAGGTAATTGGGCCCAAGATCAGTGTGGCTGTTGGCCTGTTGCTCATTAGACTTATCAACAAGCAACAGGTAAAAACCCGATCCCAACACAAACACACAAAGACACGGCAGAGCAGACCTTATTATGACATGTTGTACATTGGTTCCAGTCTTGTTCCACCTAGCCCACTCGCTACAATAAAACTGGTGTGTTTGCAACCCCATCGTCTGTGTCTCTGTGCCGGAGGGCCCTGAAAACGCCACCCGGGTGGCGTGTGGAAGGTGAACTGCCACAGCTTCTTTGAAAATGAGACTTTGCCCTCAAGGTCTTTCCCCAGATTTAAATAAAGATTTTCCGTATATGTGCATATGACCTGAACGAGATGAATCGGTGAAAGAATTTGGCAATGTCACTTTTGGGACCAAATAAATAAAACAAAGCAAGTGAAGGATTTATGTTTGATAGTAGAAATTGCATATGCTTTAAAAGAAGAAGCTTCATCAATCCTCGATCCATTGAAATGTACAAAATACTCAAACTGAAATTTATATATTTTTGAGGAGCAGGACTCAAGTTTCATGTTCGTTGTGGTGTGACGAAAGATACGTTTAGTAAGGGAGTTAGTTCTGAGCCTAAAACTAATCCAAAATTTGTATATATTATTTGTCCTTTTTCCAGGAACTGGCAAACTCCTCAATTTCTGAATGAATACTACATAACTACTACAATACATAATAAATTATGCATGCAAATGCGGTCTTTTATGAGAATCAAATTATACCACAAAAAGTCAACTTTCTGACTTTTTAATACAGTTTTTTATTTTTATTTTTAGTTATTCTTAATACTATTTAATGAACACAGCTATCCTGTTATCCAGCACACTGATGCAATGATGTTGATCATCTGTGTTTTTGTGGGAAGTGTTTTGGATTTGGATGAAACATCCTCTGCACACAGTCCACCAAAAACACTCCTCACTTCAGTGGAAGTATTTTCCTCCTCCGACCATGCGGAGAGGAGGAGTGGAACACATGACGCTGGGTTAATCCCTGCACGCACAACAGACGCACCGCAGGAGCCCGACACATGCACAGCCATAAGACTGAGCGCACGTAGGCTCCACTGAGTGCCTGCACCTTGTGTGGGTCATGAGGCTCTGAACAGCCTGAATGGGGGGTGGAGGAACTGCAGCACTGCAGTAGTGGCAACCCTGAACATTTGGGCATCAGGAACACAACTCAATCTGAAGAATTACCTGAGACCAAGAGTAACGCTTCCTGTGATGACACCAAAGATTTGAAGTTGAAAATAAATCAAACCCTTCCTCTCCCAGAACCTGTCCGTCACTCACCAGTACTCCGAGTTCTGCTAATATAATACAGCTGGTCTGCCCAACCCGAGGCCAGTGGATCATATTTGGCCTTGAAGAACTTTACATTTGGCCCACCAGTGGCTTTTAGGAAGGCCAATAGCAACAGTAACATTTACATTGATTTAGAAAGTTCAGTTTCCAAGTCAAACCATGAACCCTCTTTGTTTTGCTTTCCCCACTTCCTACTGGGCCGTGCCATGGTGCCTGTGCTGGTTTTAGCTCCTGGTCTGGCCTAGTACCAAGTGTACCAACTGGGCAAAATGGGTAGAGCTCAAAGATACTGCAGCAGATTTGTCAATCTTCAACAAAACCGTCACCCTGAGTCCATTTTTGGAGAAAAAAAAATTCTCTTCCTTCCTGCCATCCATCTTCTTTTCTAATGCCCAATTTCTTCCCGTCTTTCTCCATTTCTCACAATAACTCACATTAATAAAAAACGAAATGCCGAACTCCTCCCAGACACCTCCTACCTTCACGGCTCTCCTTTGCGCTGGAAACATGGTGCAGGGGTTTCGGTTCAGGTCAAATTGCGTTGCGTGCTGTGCCATGCTACTTTGTGCGAGAGAAAAGGTCTAATTTGTGTTTTGTTTGCAATGAGGTCATCTCTGTCGACCCAAAGCCTGGAGGTCAGTTCTGATTTGACCCGCCAAGGGAGACTGTTTGGTGGCCCTGCAGTACAGAGGGTGTATGGGAGTGGCCAGGGTGTTCTGTTGATTGCAAAGGGCTAGACTGACTGACCAATCAGATAGAGGGCAACCGTGTTTTGGAAAGGAGGGAATATAAACAAACCAACTGATCATAGGAAGCAGAGGTTTGTCACTTAAAACTACAGTCATGACATAACACCAACACACAGCGACACTGTTTACAGTTGGAATGACTCACGGAGGCTGGGCCAGGCAGCCGGGAGCCAGGCAGCCGGGGGCCAAGGGACTGTGGGTGCGCTGCAGATTGGTCAGCTCCAACATATCTACCTTTACATCGGTCACATGACCTGGTAATGGATCCAGGACCGTCAGAATCTTCTCAACGAGGTTGTCGCCATGGTGACCGACAGCTCCTGAGGAGGTGGGAAGAAAAATATATATGTGTAAAATCTGTTGGTTTATTATGAACAATTATACAAACATTTTCAAAAGACAAAGGCACATTACAAGATGGACGGAAAGAAAAAAAAAATGTTTATTTAAACATTATTTTTAACAAATATTTCATATTTCAATGACATCAGAATGTTCCTAGCAATGATTGGTCCTTTGGCCCAGTTATCCTCAGTTTGATCCTCATCAGGCCACAGACCAGATTTACGTAGACTAATTCAGATTTTGTCTCTGGATCCAATCTGAGATCTTTTTATTGTTAGATCTGATTCAGTGTTTCTACTCTAGTCAGGCAGATAACAGTGAAACTAGGATCCAAACAGTCCTCACAAGATATTCTATAATGTTGCTGACATCTTGGAAATGAAATAAAGCTGAAGTTTAAGTTTAGAGTTATTTTTTAAGTTTTTGTTACAGATTTTTTTTGCTGGGTACCCCCTGGGACCTCTGGAAGGACCCCTGAGGGTCCCTGGATCCCTGCATCACATCTTTAATAGAACCCTGGACAGCATGCGTTTCATTACATTGGATCACTGCAGGAGATGCATGTGCATCGCAGACTTCACCTGTCAGATCCATCGTTCTGTCCAGGAAGATGATGGAAGCTTTACTCTGGGCTGTTTTCCGGCGGTTTTTGGCTTGGGGGTGGTTGGCTAGTTCCCCTGCAATGATGCGGCTCATGGGACCCACAGCAAAGCTCTCCTCCCTTGTCCCTGTGGCCTCGAACAGGGAGTTCAGGGCCAAAGCCAGAGACCTGATCTCCATCTGCAGCTCGGTGGGGAGGGAGTGTAGGTCCACATCCACCAGGCTGCAGAACCGCTTCTTCTCCGGACGCTGGGCGTTGATGGCCTCCAGGTCAGGGGGCAGCAGGGGGAAGAGGTGGGCGTGGGCTGGCAGCAGAAGCAGCTGGTCTGACACAGAGGTGAATCCCAGCGGGACATGCAGGACCTCAGCCGAGTAGCTCTGGGGCTGGTCTTCCAACTGGTCTTCCTGGAGTGAAGACAGAAGACAGTTTTCTTCTTTTAGTAAACCGATTTTCTACCCTGTCTTGTTTTATTATCTACCCTGCCTTGTTTTTTTTGTTGTTCCATTGTAAAGTGTCCTTGGGTTCCTGAAAGGTGCTATATAATTTCCAGTTATTATTACTATTATTATTATTATTATTATTATCAGTTTCGAAGCAACACATCGTTGGAACCAACTTCCAGAAGATCCCAGGAACAAACACTGACCATTTTCAGATTCAAATTCAAAACTTTTATATTTCATATTCAGTGTATCAGCCCTTTTTAAATTGCACTTTAACCTTTTATCTCTGCCTTTTTGTCTGTTTTGATGACTCATTAGGTTAGTCATCATAGGCCAACTGCAGTATGGAATGTCAAAGGTGTTCAGGGGTGCTTTTAACTTTTAACTCAATGAAGACGTTCCCATGCAGTGAGTGCACCTGGGTAAGCCTGTTTTTAATTTGCACTTTAAACATTTATAATTGTCTTTTTGTCTGTGTTTAGATTTTCATTCCTGTGTGTAGTAACAGTCATACTGTGTTTCTAGTTGGTGGTGCAGGTTTGAGTACTGCCATGTTTGTGTGTAGGCCTGCTGAAATTTGCACTTTAGCGTGTTATCTCTGTAACTTCATTATGTCTTTTGAATATGTTTCTAGCTTATTACTTTGATGCTATTATTCTTCTTTGCTTCAACATAATGTTGTTTTTTTTGTTTTAAACTTTTTCCTTGCTTGCTTTCATACAATGTCTTTAACGCCTCCTGTTGACTTGCCCCTGTGTATGAAATGTTCTTTCCTGATTACCTCGCGTCCGTCCTCACCTCCACCATCTCCATCCACCCGCAGAGCGCCTCCTCCAGCTGTTCGGGACCCGAGCTGCACTCCAGCTGGACGGAGCAGAACACCGTGCAGTGCTGGAAGTGGCTCCGGGTCACGACGTCCCTGATGGCGTCCCAGGTCCTGCCCTTCAACATAGTGCTCACCACGAACACGGCCCTGGTTCCGTGGTCATCCTGCTCTTCATTCCTCCCGGCGGCGGCGCCAGTGGAGCCACACAGCAGCCGCAGGCTCCGGGCTCCGGCCCCGAGCAGCGCCGCTCCGCCGCCGCTCCAGTGCAGGCTCTCGACGCTGCTCGGGTCCATGAACACCGCCGCTCCGCGCACCTTCCCTAGGACGCGGTCCCACATCTGGGCCGGGAAGCGAGTGAAGGTCTCGGCGGTCAGCATGCTGTGGAGGTCCGGGCGGAGCTTTAAACAGAAGGAACCATTAAGAACACGCTGTGTCGATCCCGACCGTCAGATCAATTTCATCACAACAACACATGGAGTCGCACAGTGATGACGTGAGGGGGATGAGGTGGCGAGAGGCCGTCGCGAGGTAATGACGTCGCCCACCGCTGGATCAGCTGTTCTGAATGAGACGCAGCGGTGGACGCACTTCACTGCGGTCAAAACACCCTGACACAAAATAACCAAGAAATGAAAGTTCCACATTGAGACTTCTACTTAAATAAAAGTATATACGTTTTATAACTTCAATAAGTGCCGCATTGAGATTTCTACTTACTACTAACTATATAAGTTCTTGCTACTACTTCAAGTATTATAAGTCGGATATAACAATAACTATAAGATATAACAGTGTACAGTTACAATAAATGACTACAGGTTGATTCATAGTCATTTACAAGTACCTGGATCTGCTGAATCATTGATTCAGTCCCTGACTTCAATCTCAAAATGCAAATTTTCTTCTCAAAATTCTGAAATTAATCTCTGAACTCTTTTTTTTTCATGTCACAATAATTCTGCTTTCTTTATCGAATTGAGGGGCTTGTATTTGGCCGGTTTTGACCATTGGACGGGTCACATTTATTGCATTTATTAGTCTTTGGAAAGCTTCTGGGTCACACTGACATGTCCAAAGAGAATAAACACACGGCGGAAATGACTTTTCAAAAACAACAAAACAACAAAACAAAATCTTCGAACTTGCTTTCGACTGATTTAGAGCAGGTTGACTGTTGATCTGTTCAGTGGAACATCGGGTTTTTTTCAGGCAGCTGCAGACATTGTAGGTTTCTTAATTAAAATGTTGTTTTATTGAGAACATGTGGACATTCTGCTGCAAGAAGCCTTTCTGAATAACTGCAGACAGGAATAATTTAAGATCGTGACAATCCCGGCAATGATAACACTGCTGTATATTCCAAATGTTAACCAACCCAGACAGCAACAGTTGTCCGGTTTCCACTGACTACCAGATTTGGGTCATTGTCAAAAGTTTAACACATACCTCTGTATGCTTAGAAACTTCCTCAGAGGAAAATGTATCAAAAAGGGTGAAACAACTGAGAATACTGAGAAATGGATTATAACTATATGGGATGAAATTGAGTGACTGAAATTAAATTCAGCAACCACGTTGCATGATTGGCAATTTGGCCACCACTTCTAAACCCACTTCATATTTCGGATGTCACTCAACCTTCAGGTCATTCATATGTTCTTCTCGTCATTCATTTAGACTTCATAATGTATCGTGTAATATGTGTATCATGATTTCATTTAAAACTGATATGATAGCAATGCAATAACCACCCGGCCCTAACGAACTGCAACAGATGAGAAACAGTGTGTGTGTGTCATTCTGCCCGGGGGCCACAGGGGGCGCTCACACGGCACAGGCCCTCAATAGGACCATCTCTCCTCAGGTCCATCATCATTTCAGTGTTTCTCTGCTGCTCTAGTCCTCAACCTCTCTCACATCAAGGGACCCCGAAGCTCCTGAACGACCCCCAGGGGTTAGAGAGAGGGAGAGAGAGGGAGAGAGAGAGAGAGAGAGAGAGAGAGGGAGAGAGAGAGAGAGAGAAGGAGGAAGAGAGAGGGAGAGACAGAGAGGTGTGTACCTCCCAGCTCCTTTACTGGAACCAGAAGTGGGCCCTCTTCGTGACCAGCACCAGACTGCCTTGCGTTCTGGTTCTCTTTATGGACCAGGTGCTCCGTGCCTGCAGGCTGAAACACACACACACACACACACGCACACACACACACACACACACACCTGCGCGCACACACACACACACACACACACACCCACGCGCACACACACACACATACACAAACTCCAGTGATTCCACCTCACCTAATTAGTGTCGCAGGCTAAACTACATCCATTTCACATATTTGTGCTGAACATAAAGAAAAATAATTAAATAGATAAAAAAACAACTTTCATTTCAACGCACTGTAAAGCCCAAAATAAAATCAGTTCTGTGATGATGTGATGTAGGCGATCTTAAATGTGTCTCTGGGAGACACATTTAAGATCTGTTGGTTTGGACATTTTATGCAGAAAAGTTGGATTTTACTTATAAAGCTAGTAAGCAAAGACCTGGTCATTTTTTAATAACCGCAACTTTAATAATTATTACGGCAATTATTTAAAAAAATGCTGCTGTCACTGTTATTACATATTGTACTTATTTCCATACGGCACTTTACACATTGTTCTACTCATATTTAAGTAGTATTGTTTTTGAATTTAATTGCAAACAACTACACTGTATATCTTGAGCTGTTTGTTATTATTATTACCTTTTTTTCCTTGTTGAGATGTTTATTACTCGTGACTTTTTTTTTTTTTGTAATGTATATATTTGTGAATTGAGTGTTTATCCTCTCAATATGTACCTCATATTTGCCACTGAGCGGCAACTCCTAAATTTCCCCACCGGCGGATCAATTAAGTTATCTTATTTACTTATCTTATCTTATCTTATGAATTGATTCAGAATGTTTTTTCTTTGGATGACCTTCGTGATCGCTGGAATATGATGCGCCTGCTGTCATTAGGAGGATGGAACATACAGTATAAATACTATAAATACTAAAATACTAACACACACACACACACACACACACATATATATATATATATATATATAATTTTAATATATAATATCCTAAATTAAATGTATTATCTAATCCAGCTGAGGGTTATAGATAAAAGGAAGTAAAGCTTTATTCACTTCCTATCAACGGGTGGAACCATCAAAGTTATAAGAGGATAAATTGCCTCCATCAGACCGCTGGAAATAATATAACATAATATCATGCCATATCATATCATACAAAATTAATAAAATAAAATAATATAACACTGCTGTGAGTATGTGTGTTAGTGTGGTAGTCATAGTGGGAACCATGTGTGTATTTCCTTGTTTTGTGTATCTGTGGATGAACTCATATTCAATTATATTTTACTTTTTTCTTCACAGACACTTTTTGATGTGATAATTCAAATACACAATCACAGTCACAATCTAATAGTCTGCAGAATACTGAATTGAACGCACACAGACGGTCATCAGATCATACGTAACCGTAAAGTACTCTCTGGGACCTTCTCCAGTGTGTGTGTGTGTGTGTGTGTGTGTGTGTGTGTGTGCGTGTGTGTGTGTGATGCTATTAATAGACATATGTGCAGTGCAGGTGCTCCTGCAGACGTCACTTGAAGGCGCTGGCCTGTCGGCCAATAGGATCCCCCCCGCGCACCAGTACAACAAAGATCCCAAACCAGCAGCTACTGGTCCATCCAGGATCCAAACCTTTATATTTGCAGCTTATTTCCAGTGAATCTTTATGTTTTAAATTGCACTTTAAGCTTTTAGCTCTGATTTTGGTCATAGCAACATGGTGCCAGGACAACAACCTCTTCCTCAACGTCTGCAAGACTAAGGAGATGATAGTGGACTTCAGGAAGCAGCAGGGGAAGGGTCATGCTCCCATTCACATCGATGGGGCTGAAGTGGAGAGTCTCCTGCTTCAAGTTCCTCGGTGTGTTCATCAATGAGGAGCTCACATGGTCCAGGCGATTGGACTCTGCGGCAAAAACTGCCCTAAAGCGCCTATACTTCCTGGGAAGACTCAAGAAGTCTGGCATGTCCGCCAAAACCCTCACCAACGTCTACAGATGCACCATTGAGAGCATCCTGTCATATTGATGACACATGAACCATTCTACATGCTCTGGTCAATTCTAATGTACATATTCACCCGCACACCTCCACTTTATATTTTAATATTTAATATTGACATAGTTATTGTCCATTTTTACATTCCAAGGGACTGCTGCTAGTGTTTTATTAGGGGTCCAGCCCGTAAAGATAAATCCTTTTTGATTTTATTTAGATTTTTATCATTATTTTTCTCCTTGGCATTTTTCTGGCTAAACGTGTCAGGCACACGACAACCACTGAACCCACGGACATGGTTGAGGTCTCGTAAGAACCGGGATGTCTCAGACTTCTGGTGGTTCAAGTTTGATCCATATCGATCTACATTTGGAGATTTGTGAAAAACCAATGAAATCTTCTGAAACTTGCAGAAAGTTGACAAATTGCCAACATCCCGTTAGGTAGCGGGATGAGTTTGTGGAGCGGGGCGCTTTGTGACATCACCCAATTAATTATATATATACATATATATATATATATATATATATATATATATATATATATATATATATATATATATATATA
>NC_137193.1:37143318-37178318 GCF_960531495.2 Zeus faber
GAATGGCAGCATGTGTCTGTGTGTGTGTGTGTGTGTGTGTGTGTGTGTGTGTGTGTGTGTGTGTGTGTGTGTGTGTGTGTGTGTGTGTATGTGTGTGTGCTGATCATGGTCAGCATGTGATCATTCTGTGATCATTCATTCTGTGTGTGTGTGTGTGTGTGTGTGTGTGTGTGTGCGTGCGTGCGTGCGTGCGTGCGTGTGTGTGTGTGTGTGTGTGTGAATCCAGCAGCATTATGGGGGAGGGGGACAGGGAGGAAGATGGAAATATGGAATGGAAATAAAGGAAAGAAGTTGATGTTAAGATGGGAATATATAATATATACAGTATGTAGGGTAGGTCAGGTTGAGGTAGGTTAGTTGGGTAGAAGTTAGGTCAGGTGGAGGGTAGGTTAGTTAGGTGGATGTGTGACCACACAAATGAAGTTTAACCTTCATTACAGTTTCCTTATTTTTGTAATTATCTTTTTAAGCATTATATTTATAATGAACATGCAAATTGCAATAAAAACCATAACCATGATGACACATAGGTTTTGTTTCACATAACGTGCATATTTATTGATCAAATTCTAGAATTTTGTGTTGCCACAAAGGATGTCTTGCAAAGGACAGCAACGCCACAACTGCAGTAATTAACTTTGTAGATTTATGTTTTGTATTTATTTTGCATTTATTTCAAACATGTGCAACTTATGTTATTTAGTTTCCCGTTTAAAAATATTAAGAGGAAATTTTTGTTTCACCCCTCTCGTGTCTATTATGGTTTGGCTATGTGTTCCCTCCTGTTTCATTTGGGGAGGTGTGTCGGTGTTGGTTTGGTGTGTCAGGTCATCTTTATGTTAGCCCCTGTTTAACTTCTTTTCACCTCCTTTTTAGTTGGATCATACTTAAGTCTTTTTATCAATGCTTTTTCCCAGCACTTGTTTTGCAATGAGGGGTGGAAGTTAAAAAAAATAGTTGATAAAAATGGTGATGAAAATGCATGGAAAATGAAAAATAGAGTGATAAATTATCTAGAGATATTATTCATTTAAAGCCAGTTTGATTTAAACAGTTGTGATGTGATGAAAAGAGAGCCATGTTTCATCATTTTCCATGTCTTACATTCGTCATTCATCATACACATCAACACTCCCAACACTAACAATACTGTAATGAAAAATAATTGAAAAAAAAAAAAGATGAAAATGCTTAGGAATGAGTGATACATTGTCAATTGATTTGATAAACGTGATTGACATTTTATTTGAAACAGTGTTACTCTGATAATCAACTACACTGTGTTACTGTTACTTCTTTTGTTACATCCATCCAAAATGTCAATCATAAACCACACCCACTGACTAACTGATCGAGTTTTTGGCTCTCAACTTGCAGGCCTGCCTGCTCTTGAGCTGCTCGCACAACAATTGACATATCGCGGCTCTTTGTGGCGCTTCGTCCTCCTGTCTAAACCATCTTGACATGGCGGTGCCAAATTGAGAGAGGGAAGTGAGAGCATTGATCCAACAAAAAACTTTGATTTTGCAGAAACTTCGTAAATAGTCATTCTACTACTAACGATGTGCTTCACCATCACATTGACAGGCTGCCATTATTTACTGAACACATGCAAGCAAACGGTCTGTTAATACATCCGAGACTAATTGAGCTACTTTGTGAGGCCGCAGCAGAGGTCACCCTCCAAGACTTGCCTGATGAACCTTATCATCAATTTGACGTGTTACCTGACAGAAGAGGAGGAGTAGGGCGTCCACACCTTTACCTTCCCCCGGATGACATGGAGTGGTTTGTTAGCTGTGGCTACTCTGCCATGACCATAGCTCAGTCCCTCGGGGTTCACCCCAATACTATTCGCCAGTGACTGAATAAATGCCAGCTCAGGAGACATCATCAGTATTCAAGTATAAGGGACAAAGATCTTGATCGTTTCATTCAGGGGATGTTATCCCAATCTCCAAACACGGATGTGGCAGACCAAGGGGCATGGTCAAGCCGCTGCTGCAGACGGCAGCACGGAGCCCGTGGCTCCCAAGCTGCCTCGAATCGGCCGAATCAGCCACGGCTTGACCATACCTCTTGGTCCGCCACAACAGGATACAAAATAATGACGGACCATTTGCACTCATCGGGGTTCAAAGTGCAACAGCAGAGAATCAGAGACAGTATGATCCGGACCGACCCTGACGGTGTGATACAGCGCACACTAAACCTCTGTGATTTCAAGGAGGCACTGCTCTGCTCTGTGGACTGCAAGCTCTGTGGCATGTGGACGAAAACCATAAACTTATCAGGTTTTGTAGCCCAATAGGTGTATTTTCACTTGGTTCTGTCATGCTGCTAGATGCCAATATAAATACAGTCACTTAAACAGACTGGTTTGGAGTGTAACAGATTAGCCTAAATGAGAAGAGAAGAATAATATAATATGTCCATCGCTGGTTAGACGATGATGTGTGCATGCATTTGGTGGGGGTCCTTACTGATGTTAGATGGAGGAAATCCCATGTGAGCACAGGGAGAACATGCAAACTCCACACAGAAAGGCTCCTATTAGGGAGCACGGTGCCAACAGCGCCCCAGGCGGGAATCGATCCCAGGACCTTCTTGCTGTGAGGCAGCAGTGCAATGCACTGTGCCACCATACACAAATGTGATCCCATAAACAGATATCTGCGTATGAATGCAGAATCTGTAGGCAACGAGACAAGATTTTGGATTGGCCTCCATGTAACTGTTTTTACTTTTGAGAAAACAACCAATTTCTGGTTGTATTTCTCAAAATAATGTCTCAAAGGAAAAATGCCTCTTATTTGTTCAAGGTTGCATTACTGATGATGATGTTGTCATCGACAGATGGGCCTGGTAATCTTTGGAAGTATAGATGGATTCAGCAGGAAGGTCGTACTTCTTAAAGTTGCAAACAACATTGTCCAAGACTCTTCTTGACATGTATGAGGAGGCAGTTGAACAGCATGGCTTACCATCACAAGTAAAAAGTGACAAAGGAGGGGAGAACCGGGGGGTGGCAGCGTATATGATTGAAAGAAGGGGACCTGGGAGGGGAAGCCATATCACTGGCCGCTCTGTACATAATCAGAGTTAAATGGCTTATAACATGCATCCTCATACCTGTCTATTGTAGGACATCACATATCCCCTGAAAAGAATACATGATCACTGATCAACTGATCCAAGTCAAGCTGTGTTCCAATTTTCAGAAATGCTTCCCCCCACCCTCACCAGCAAAAAATCTGAGAAAACATTTCAAAGGGTGAATGAGGCTTACATAGTTAGTAAAATAAGATCAACATAATGAAACCACCCAGAGCACAACAAAAAGCACACGATATCTACGTCGTTGCTCTCATCAACTTATCCGATAGCCAACCTAACTACCATCCAATTGTTTCTTCTTTCAACTAACCACAACTATTCCACCTACCAATAGTCAAAAGAATTAATTGCCCATCATTTATCTTGTTTGTACTGTTTCCATCCTGTACTTGTCACTGTAATCCTGTATAGCCCTCTAAAAAAAATCTAAAAACAAGGGAGACTGGAAAGAAGGGAGTGTGGACAACTATGTGTAACCTAGGAACAGATTGCAAATCTTTATAACCAAACAGAATCAAGAGGCTGTTGGTCGATGTTTGTAAATGCGTGGCTGGCCTGTACTACTGCCTCTTCCATCACCTAGGGGACCAGAACTTGCTACGCCCTGACAGCGAGCTGCAGTTGTTTGCACTGAATCATGTCGATCAGTCACGTATTCAGCATAGCCTTGAAAGTTATATGATTAAATAAAGTGTGGACACCGTGGAAATTTCAAAATTTCTCTGGTCATTAGGCATTATACCACTTCTGAATAGACTAAGAAATGTCTCTGTCTAATGTTTATAGTTTCTATCCACCCCTGATACTTGCTGTGCCTGCAGAAAGTATGGACCCTCCTACTTTAGCAGGGCCTGCTATGTGTGTGTTTCCCCTTGTTTGTCTGTGTTGCCTTGCAGGTCCCTGGTAGATGGAATAAATCAGTGGGGAGCACTTGGCCAGTCTCCCAGGGGTGACATTTGACTGTCCAACATCTGGCTGTCCCGGTCTGCAGGTTCTCTCTCCATTCTTCTGGCACCATGTACTTGTTTGGTTGATTTTGGCCATGTTACTAGTTTAGGTTTTACATTGTATAACATCCTCCATTCATTACCCAACCACTCATCCATCTGCTGACACACTTATATCACTGATTAACACATGTCATAACTTTAGTATTTTTAGTATTTAAGTATGCTTTTGGGATTTTGTATGTATGTATAATTTACAGCATGGACTTGGCAGAAATATTTTAGCCTTTCAAACCAAAACTATACAAATATGCAGGTTTTTTAAACACAATCAAACCCGCCTGACATGACTGTTGGGATTTTATGTTGGGATTTTAGACAATATATATATTTTTTGTTAAAATTTGTGTAAATACAGTCTTTTTTGCTAGCAGAGCCGGCAGGAAAAAGTTTCCAACTTGCACGTCCTATTTTCTGGCATAGTGTTCTACAATTTAACATATTTTGAAATAACCTTTTTAGCACAAGAAAATGTGTAAAAAGTCAAAGAATGTCAATAGTTTTTACAGGCACCATGTCCAACTGGCGGCATTTAAAAAAAAGTCTTAACAATGCACACTTACAGTCCCGTATTTCTGCTCCAAACGCCGCTCATCAGTGATACAATATTTCTTAAACCCTTGCTTCACAGGTTTTTTTCTGCTTGGAACTCACACCCATTGTCCTCTGAGAGTGAGAGGACTCCAAATCAGCTGTGGCTCTCCAACCCACCAGCTGTGCCTGAAGCCAGTAACATTGAGGTATTTTCCCCGATAATGATAAAAATAACGACAGATTTCATTAATGCTATTAATATACCGTATATCAAGGGGTATTCCATAGTGAAACTGAATTATATTTTTGCCACAGGATGATGCTCTTCCAGATTTGATGGCTGACCACTCTGCAGAGAACATGTGCCATACCAGGTCTTCATCCACCCAGTTGCCATGGACTTGAGTGAAGAGCAAAATATTCTTCTGAACAATTTGGATCCTTGTCGTGAGTCAAACAGCCATAGGATAGACATTTATTTGGATTTTCTTGATCTTCTTTGAAACTGACCGAATGGCAGCTGCGTCTACTTTTTGTTTTGGGTGGGGGGGTGGGGGGAGTTAGAGCATTTTTTGTTAAAAGTATATGGTGCAATGTTTTTTGGTTTACTGTAAAATGCTGATGCTGTCTTGACAATGACAAAAAAGAAAATAAATATTATAAAGAAAGCAGCAAGTGAGTCAATTTTTTTGTTATTTTATTATTATTCTACAATATGGCAAATAGTAAGAATAAAGAAAACCCCTTTTTAGCAATTGTATCTTTTGGACTACCAAAAACCACATTTAACAACACTGACCATAGAAACACTTTGTAACTTTAATGTGTGGGTCAGAATCTGAACAAGAATCATTCAGAATAATTTCAGGACATAGCATTCTGTCCCCTGAGATTGAACTGGATTCCCCAACATTTTTTCAAGTAAAATCCTATGAAAAGTGCAATATCCATCCTCTTGTTGTTGCTGAAAAGCCTATTATTTTGGAAAGTTAAAGATAGTTGTAACTTGCCAAAAGAATTTGCTATTCAAAAACAAGAAGTTCACATAATTTCCATATAAAACCAAATTTGTGAATTAGAATTAACTGCTGCCAAGCCGAACATTCAACATTTACTTGTTGGAAAAAAAATAGATGAATTCAAAAAGACTTCATTTACAGCCATGGAAAACACAATTTCTGAAGAAAAAAAAGTGGAGTAATTGCCCATTTCACAAATCGGTTTATTGATGTTGGCCCCTGACGAGAGGAACGTTATAGGCCAGAAACTAAGGATTTTTTTTCAATTGTGGTCAATCAATGCCTTTAATATCTTATGTAACTTGACTGACACAGAACCATCCTCCACCACCCAACAAAATAAAGTAAATGAATGCAATCCAAAGCCATACTCATTGACTTCACTGACTAAGTTCTTCCATTAGATTCTCTTTGAAGACATTGAACTCCCTGTGACATAGTGGGACCATCAGGCGTTCACAACAAGTTTGAGATGTGAAGTGACCTTCTGGAGTATACAGAAGGGAAACGCTTGGACCCTGTCATAACTTTTTCTGGAAATAAGTGGACAAGATAAAGGAAAACACACAAGTAAATGTAAAGCATAGGGCCATTGGGATGGTAAAGACTAAAGCAGCAGGGTTGTCAGTTCAAATCCTGTGACAAGCAACAGGAACTATCTTGGTGGGTAAAGCAAACCTCTCCTTCCTCAACAGCAAGTAACACCCTGTCCTTCGTCAGCCACTATCCCTTAGGTAAAACTACAGCTAAGGAACTTAACCCCCATCGCGGCCTTTGGAACTGCTCAGTGACAGAGGATTGTGGTTATAGCAGGGGTGGGAAAACTATGGCCCGCGGGTTTAATCCGGCCCGCGAGGCATTTACATGAACAACAATCCTATAAAATATTTACATTTGTAGTATTCATTTCACTGTTATTTTCCTGTATAACTTGGTGGTACCACCAGATGGCGCATTGCCAGGCCTTCTCTGATGTCAAGCCACTTTTCTTCACTTCACCTGATCGTCACGTATGCGTCACCCATAACAAAATGAGACAAACGGACAAAAAAAGTTGACAGCGAGTGTCTTTTCAACAGTGTGTTTTCAATAAAGATTGGATTGCAAAATATTTTTTTAACTGAATTTCGATCAAAGGTGGATGATTTTCTCGAGCTGAAAGACGCACACTGGCTTCGTGAATTGGCATTCGCTGTGGACAAACTGGCCCACATGAATGAGCTGAACGTGAAGCTACAAGGGAAAGATCAGTTTGTATACGACATGTATTTAAACGTGAAAGCCTTCAATGTAAAATTTACTTTGTTCTCTAAACAAATGACCAACAAATCATATGGGCATTTCCCCACGCATTCTCCCCACAAAATGAGCCCCCCAACACGCGAGCAAATACAGTTAATGGCTGGACAACCTGCACGGAGAATTGTGCCGTAATTTCTCTGATTCAAAAAGTTTGAGAAGTCAATCATGTCAGCTGGTGTCACGTCCCCTGTCATTCGATTATCAGGCCGCACATCCGACAGTTGGCACAGAAGATGCTGGTGTTATTTGGCTCTACATATGTGTGTGAACAGACGTTCAGTGTGATGAACATAAACAAAACACTCCACAGAGCCCAGCTTACTGATCAACAGCTGAGCGCTCTCCTACGAATTTCCACAACGAAAATGGCACCAGATTTTGATGTGCTGGCAAAAAAGGGCGACCAGCAACGCTGTTCTCATTAAATCCATCAATGGGGAGTTGTTGTATTTCTGAATGAATTTTTAGGAAATAGATTCCACATATATTTTACACTTTATGCTCTTGGAGACCACACATGAGTTGGAGTATGTTGGTCTTCTTTTCTCTTATAACTTTGAGAAGCAGCAGAAACACGTGAACTCTTGTACAACATATGTGTACTCAGCTTATCCTTCTAAATGCTAAGTAAGAGTTCACGTTTTTTATTGCTGTGCCTTTCAGGTTAACTCTTGTACGATGTATGTGTACTCGGGTTGTCCTTCCCAAGGCTAAGTAGAGTTCCTGTCGTAAAAAGGACGTAAACTGGTCACTTTCTGTGTCGTAAAGAGGAGGAAGGAAACCTCAACAGATAGTCTGTCTCAACCAAACTGCCCCATCAATAATCGACGCAGGGGCGTTGCGACATCTCCTGACCTTCATCCCAGCGGCTCCTCAGTTTCGCCACTCCAAGAAGACTGTATAAAAAGCTTAGCTCTCCAGTGAAAACTGAGCACTTCCTCTGTAACATGCTGTTGTGTTGTTACACTGAAACTGCTCCTCTTGTACAACCTTGTATCCTCTTGTACAAGATTAAATACTTTATCAACCTAAAGTATTTGTCTCCGATTTCCTCTAACGGTTAAGACTGAAGATAAATTTCTCTGCCAATTGTGAATCATTTTCAAAAAAATTAAATGTTTAATAACATTGCTTAATTACTATAGCCCTGCCAATATCTGATCTTTGGAACCATTACTAATAATGATAATGGTTCTTTCTTATGTTTCAAGATATGTGCAATACACTTAGTACTCTGGTTCCTATTTATGGTGATTTTTTGATTTTATGTTTCTAAATATTTTATATGGTTTAAAGTGTGTACTTGATAAGCTCTCTATTTTCTGCTGTCCCCTTTTTGCTGCTGGAACAATTTCCCAGTTCAAAGTTCAAGTTCAAAGTGTACTTTATTGTCAATCATACCATGCAACACGTAATTACACAGAGGATATTGCGTTTCCCCTTACTCCAAATGTGCAAGTAATATTTGCAACACAACATATAACATGAAAGTGCAAAAAGACAACAACAATAGACACAACAACACAACAAGACTAAGGATAGTCTTAATAAACTCAAGAAGTCAAATGAGGTATGTTATTTAGGTAATAAGGTGCAGTACAAAGCTAGCAGTAAGAGGATACATATGTATACCAAGGGGATACATATGTATTGTAAAAATGTAAATATTGTGCAGTCAGTTGGTCTTTGTGGGTGTCGTGTTCATGTCGTGTTCGGTGAGTTTAGTAGTCTAATGGCCTTTTGAAAAACTCTGTTCCTGAATCTGGTGGTATTGCACCGCATGCTGCGGTACCGCGTGCCAGTTGTGGGACTAATAAAGGTTTATCTTATCTTATCTTATCTTATACACAAGAACATTTTTTTCATCTAAATTAACCTCAGAAAGACGTAATGAGTGTAATGAGTTTATCATCATCCAAAAGCACTGATAATAACGGTGGATTATCATTATCTATGGATAAGAAAAGGCAATAAAACATTTTGGACAATTACTGGCAAATAATAATGGCACCCTAATATATATTTTCTTCAGCACTAATGAATACCCAGTGCATTAGCATCTTCTCAGTGAGCAAGAGCCGGCCAGACCACAGTTGGCTGCTTCCTGGCAGATTTGTGTTTCTGCATCCTCTGTGATCGACTCTGTGCCTAAAAGTTAATGGGTAAACAGAAAGTAAAATGAAGTTTAAGTTTAAAAATTACGACACAACATTTATCTTAAATTAATAAATGTCTGCCCTTAATTGGTAATGTTCCAAAGCAAAGCTCACTATTCATAGACCATAACCCTGGCAGCAGAGGGTGTTGGCTTTTCTATGCAACAGGAAGACAACACCATCACAAGCCAAGACCCACAAGACCTCCCATTTACTTGTGACAACTTATGGGTGTGATGACCCTTGAGTAACACAGAGTGCATAGGGTTAGCATCTTTGTTGCCTTCAGCATATGGTATTATTAAGCCCAGGGCAGCTTTCAACAACCAAAGACATTTTGGTCGCCAGTCATCAGTCACAAAAACTACCGCATGAGCCATGAGCCAAGCTACACCGCCCCTGATGACATTTTCTTGGTGTGTATGTGTGTGCCGGTTGTTTCCTTAGGAATTTTTAACTCTGTCTCTGAATGATGTCAAAATTGCATTAGTTTATTGAACAACTAATCAACCTAATTACTAATCAAAAAAAAACAACAACAACAACAATGACAATCTTTTTTGGTGTGCTTAAGACCTCCCTGCTTTAGAGCTCCCTCTGGACTAATGCCTGACAGACAATGCTGCATCACTGTTTAAGAGTGCATCACATTATTGTCTCATTTATTTTGCAGAGTCAATTCTGTTCGAAGAACAAGGATCTCAGTTTTGTTCCTAAAAGTGAAGCAGGTTTATCTCACTGACCACACAAACTCTCATACAATTTGGCGACGTGCATGGGAACGTTGGTGTAGCTTTGTCGGATCGCTCCGCTTTCAGGTTGAGCGCACAACGGTGGTAAGTCCAACAGAAACAACACGAGATCCTGGATAAATTAAGGTGAGGACAAACTGAGATTAATAATATCGGCTAACTATAGATTGTGGGGGGAAAGTGTGTGCATCGGTAAAGTATAGATCAAGGAAAAAAAGCTTGTATCAGTCAGGAATAGATTGTGGGAAACAAGTAATATCAACCCCTCAGACAGACGTGGAGGAAGGGTCTTGGAACGGATGGGTCAAGAGAGAGGACCGTTCAAATTTGTATCAATCAGAAGATTGTTGTTGTTTTTTACACAAATTAACAAGGTCGACATAATTTAAAAAAAAAAAATTAATATATAAATAAATCTTGATATAAATATTGAATTAGGAGCCAGAGCGCCAGTGCCATGGCACCTCTCCGGTTTTGTGATGTCTCTGATTAACACAGAGCAGATGCAGATGTAATGCAGATCTGTTGGTTATTTGTTTTGTGTTCTTATGTTAAACTGGTCTGCTGGTTATTTGTTGTGTGTTCTTGGGTTAAAGTGACGTGCAGGTTGACTTGTAATCTGATCTGCTGATCAGTCAACATCATGGGGTGATGTTGTTTTTGAGTGCGTGTGTTCAAATCCTTAGCTGCTTTTCCAGTAAAGCCGGTAATTGTTTGTATAATCAAATCTTTTTTTTCCCCCTTGCTCTCTCTCATTTGAAATAATCTCAGGTTGACAAGTAACTTGAGTCAAGTTGAATCAAGTTACTATTGCTTTACTCTTCTCTCTCTCTCTCTGCGAATTATTAAAAAGAAAACGCGAGAAGATCTTGCTGTCAGTGTCTGCTTGCGAGAGGCGGAGGCAGCGCTCCCGACAATGTGTCTGTGAGCGCCCATGGTCAATAGAAAGGAGTTTGAAAGAGAATTTGGACAGTAAAGATGCTGCAAATTTTTAATGTTTAAATGGTTTCCTGTGATTATGGTTAAGATTAGTGGTGTTGAATGTTGCATTGTCGAAGCAGATAAAACAAAATCAATCAATTAATAACCAAGTAGATACAGATACAACAAAAAATAAAGCTGCAGACAGCAATACACAGGGTCCAGTTATTCGTATTAGGTAGGTATTCGTTTTTCACGTTATGTGAAATGCATCACAATTTACTAAATGTACAGACATCAAACATTGTCGTCTTACGTCGGGTAGTTACGTCCATAGCTTCTTTAAGAATATTGTGACTGACCTTGGACATGACCTGGACATATTAACGTAAACGTAATTACATTCATGGAATTGCATGTATGCAACTTTCATGGCATTATGTATGAAGCATTTCCATGAAGCATTATGAAGATAGGTCAGTTCAAAATAATTCTTCTAAATATCTGAGCTGTTCTAAATAGCTGAGTCTTAATTGTCTATTTATATTTTTTGCAATTATTCAGCATCTGTAAGAATGAAAAAAAAAAATTCAATAACTACTTTAAATACATTTATTTGTAATTACCACTTTATTGTACAATTTTGAAATTCTGTTTAACATCTTATTTGTTTATATTGTAATGCAGACAACATAAATGTCACTTCAACAATAATTTTGTATTATAATTATTATGAAATAATTTGTTAATTTTACAAACACTTTCTGCCTTTTCATTAAAGTTTGTTAAGTTAAGCTGTAGGAAAATGTTCAGACATGATGTGTATTATAAACAAAGTCTTTTATTTTTTATTTTCAATGATATCTTATCATTCTTATCTTGAATGCATTGAAGTATCCACAGTATCAGTGACGGGAGATGCCGTTGAGTTTGTTAAACGTCAATGATGCCGTATTCATGTAGATCCACGATAACAGTTGAAATTACGTAATGTTTTTGTAAAGTTTAGTTGAGTAAGTTGTTTCCATGAAACAACATAACAACATAAACGTTTTGGTATTTCTATTAGTAATTACCATTTCACCGCTTCTAGTTTTCCGATGCTTCGTTGGATTTTGAATGCATCACTCAGTCGCACATTTGAGTGCTTTCCAGTGTATGTTGTGACGAACCCTGTGAATTACTGTTTATTGTATTTTTCATTCATCCGGCAAAGTAATGTGGACCACGGATTTTAAATATTAATTGAACAGATCTACTGACATCTAATGCCATGAAAGTAAGAAGCTATATAAGTATACACGAAAATCGATAGTTGGTAACCTCTAATGACTACAAAGTTACCGATACCACACGGCCCAATGGACACGGTCCAACTGGACATTCTCAATTGGAATCTGTACATTTATAGTAAACAATATGATGACGTCATAAAACACATTACTGAAAATCTCATCTCATTAATTTTCGAACAAGACGTGTGGTTTCAGTTCAAAGTTGTTCTGTTTTTCACCTATATCTGCTTCGTATGTTGATCGATTTGGATGAAAATTCTACCACAAGGTCTTTGTGACAGCCCGGTTCAAACAACACGTCTTTGTGTGTTATGCCCAAGTTGGTTTTCCAGATAGTTTTAGGCTGCCATACAAGCCCTGCAGACTGGATCCCTAAATATATATAATTTTTAAAACCCACCCCTTCCTTCTTTGCTTCCTTGTTGTTAAGGTGGTATGCTGCCGACACCGTCGTCCCAGTACCGAGCTGCAGGCGCCACCTGTGGAGGTAGGTAGCCAAGATGCCCATGTCCTGGTTGAGGCCCTCTTCCATCGCCTTCCATGTAGGTTGATGCAGCATGATGGCCAGGTCATCTGCGTAACCATATTTCCTCGATGTTGTATCTGGAAGGTCATGGATGTAGATGTTTAAAAGCATCGATGAGAGGACAGAAACCTGAGGAACCCTGTTTCTCAGTCTTCTGAGCCTACTTCTCTGGCCATTGTTGGTCCGTAGGATAAAGCTGCGGTTCGACAGCATCTCCGTGATGAAGTTCACCATATGCCTACCTGGGATTGTCCTCAGTAGCTTCAGATGGAGTCTGCGGTTCCAGACGGTGTCATATGCGGCTGTCAGGTCCAGCTTTCTCATTAGCCTGAAAGCTGTCTTCGATGTGTTGCGTGAGCAGTGTTACCTGGTCCACCACTGACCTGTCCTGGCGGAAACCGGCCTGTTCCCTGGGAAGTTGTGGGTCAACCACTGGCTCAATGCGGCTGGTATCACCCTCTCAAGAATCTTAAATGGGACACAGAGCAGCGAGATGGGTCTGTAGGACTCGGGGTCTTCCGAGGGTTTGTTTGGCTTCAGTAGGGCTATGACTGAAGCACGACGCCAGGTCTTGGGGAGCTTGGATCAACTACAATTTTGAGTGAACACAATAGTGAGATTGTTGATTTTGACACTGTGTGTTAATTATTGCTCATTAGAGGGAGGACATGCAGGCGGTTGGTGTAAGGGAGGAAGATGCGCAGAACAGAAGGCGACCCCTAATGGGAGCAGCCGAAAGAAAAACAAGTAGGAGAAGATTCACTGTGGAACAATAATAGTCACTGAGTACTAACATGGGGCTAGTAGCTCAGGAGGTAGAGCTGGTCATCTAGTAATCTAAAGGTTGCTGGTTCGTTCATCGGTGTTTGAATAATTGTAAGTCGCTTTGGACAAAAGCATCTGCTAAATGTTACATAATAACATGGAAATGTCCAGTTTAAACTTCAAATGAAAGTCTCTTTCACTTTTAGTGCAAATATACATTTGTATTATATGTAGTATATGGTACTTTGCAAATAAATTGCACTCACGACACTAAAATAAACAAATAAAATAAATGACTCTTCTCATTTTCGTTCACTGGAAGTCCTCCTTCCCCCCGCCGTGCATTAGACTATTAAACTAGCTGAATCAAATCGAACTACTCGTTTTACTGAGTGACTTGTCAAGGACCAAGTCTCAAAAAAGAGTCAAACTTTTCATCACGAGCAAAACTCCGCTGTGACAGCGGTAGAAACGCAGTCTGCACAATGTTAGAATAATATTCTAACATTAGATAAATAATTAATCTAATCTTCTTTGTTTACCTTGAAGTACCTCCAAACAGCGGACATTTTATCTTTATTTTATCTTTCACGCTCTTTTTTGAGCGCAACTACGCAACTAAATTATATTACATTGTATAGGGTTTGAGTATCAGAGCATGTTTACCAGTACAGTTATGAGCAGTTATGGGCGTGTGAATTTGACTGGCACAGAATCTGAAAATATATCTGACACTGATCAGCCGGTGAAACTGACCAATTCTGCCGATCCATCGGTGCATCTCACGTTTTACATGTGAACATTACTGTCACATTTTTGTGCTTTATTATAACTCTCCGGCTTCCCATTTTACCTTATAATGCAGCGTTACACCTCGATGGATAATAAAGTACCACTGCACTAAGTGCGCTGCCTATCAGCAGATGTTGATTGTGAGAGAAAAGAAGGAGGGGTTACAGAACCACAGGTCGTAGCATCTGGTCCAATCTGAGGGATGTGGTTTAAATACCCAATAAATGTACGGTATTGTTTCGGCATAGTGCATAGTTTGGCATTTTGCACCTGTGTATTTTGACTAAGAATTGCACAGTTGGTACACAAAATGTGCGCAGGTTGGCAGGTCTGGAGATGGCCCTGGCGATAGGAGATCTTCACCTGGTTGTCGGAAATGGAGAAGGCTACACCGCCACCATCCGACGTTTAGTACACCGTCCCTCATCATACGAGTTTCAACACATATTCATGAAAGGCTTAGGATGAGGATGGAAAGACGTAAATACAGAATGGGAAGACACTGTAGTGTATGATCCCATTGTTGACTCTCCATATATGACTCAACTCAACCAAGTATTGGGATGAATTGTTGCGGCCCACCCCCACTATCATGATGTGGAGAAAGATAAGAGCTTGCAAAAAGAAAGACGCTGAGGATCCGGACAATTACCTCGAATGCCTCTTGCGTCTCTTCGATCAGCACAGTGGTCACAGCCCTCAGCCCTCCGAGATACTGAAAGCCCATTTGAGCAACAGCTAAAAACTCTCTTATCAAAAGTCAATAGCCAGAGAAAGATTACAGCAGGAAGATTACAGAAGGCCTGTACCACCTGTATAGGGTACAAGGGTGTTTGCCTCGCCGAATTTAGACGGCACATAATATAAACAGAAAGCTGCAGAACATGTGTCAGCTGATCAATTGCAGATGTCTCAATGGGGACACGGAAAGGATGAGGACGAGGAGGGCCGGGCAGGAGCCATTGCAGGAGCAGTAGGACGAAGACTGATGGAGAGTTTCAATGTACATTTAGATGTAATGGACAATGGACATGAAGCAAACATCATAACATTATGTCAGCTTAATATTCTCCAACTGTTGCTCCATTCACCTGCGTGGCCGAGTACTAATAACTAACCATTAAAAGTACAGAGTGGTCGTAAAATTGCGCCTGTTAGGAAAGATGAAGAATATTCCATGGTCCAGTGTAGAAACACAAGCTTATCACTATGCATGGGATTTACAGCAAAGCGCTCCACATTCCATAAAAAAAATATCTAAAGGATTGTGGAACCACAGCGGTGAATTTATGAACCTTCAGAATTGATTTGCCAGAACTAGTAATGAAGGACAGGATAAAGAGTTTACGGGGAAAATGTTTTAAGGAAAAGACATCAATGTGAATTGTTATCAGGAAAAGGAATTACCCCAATATTTGAATCGCTTTTGCAAGCAGGAATTGATGTACCTGTCCCTCATCTTCATGAATTACACCAATACTACCTGTTAAGAAGGCAGAGGAGTCTTGTGGTGTTTTGTTCAAGATTTGAGTCCTGTGAATGACTCTGTTCATTACACAGCACCTGTTGTTCCCAATTCCACCACTATTTTGTCTCAAGAGCTTGTACATCAGAATATTTTACTGCCTTAACCTTGCAAATGTTTCATTAACATCCCCATAAATAAAGACTCACAATCATGGTTTGCATTCACTTTTAAAAAGAAACATTACTCATGAACTCGCATGCCACAGAATTGAGCTGGTTTCAAAATGTAGCTAGACTTAGAGAGAACATTCACTATTTTGGTCATGGCATTTATTTATTTTATTTCCCTTTTTTCACAGGGTCGCACCCTGGGCAATGCCAGAGTTGCTGCCACTTTAGATATGCCAACAGACCACACATATGCCTCCGCCGTATCCGCCATTGCACCTGTTCTTACAATGGTTGTCTCCCCCACAGATGAGGAAGACACAGATTTCTTCACTGCAACTGCTGTTGTGGAAAGCCAAAGGTTATTGTGATAACATTTTATATAGTCCGCAGGGGAAACCATATCTCCCCACCTTTTTCATTACTTTGCTCGTTTGACTCATGGTACGGACCACGTGTCAAAAGGGTTGGATAATTTAGTAAACATTACTAAATTCGAGGCTTCACAGTTTGTACATAATGTGTTATTTGTGCTCAGAACAATGCAGGGGAGGTGTTACTACCACCGGCTCTTTCCATCCTACTCTGAGGACTCCTTTTTGAACACCTCATGATGGACTTCATCGAGCTGACGTCCTGTGGTGGTTAAAAATATTGTTCAGTGATAATTGAAATGTTCTTCCTTATGAGATCCCAGTGGAGTTGAAAGTAAAATTGTTGTGCTATATTTCCTTAGTAGACCATAATTGTATGTGTTCACTTATACCAACCTAATATTCAATATGAAATAAAATGTAAAGCATGTAATATTACAACCGCAATCTCCACATGCCCATTGTTACTGGAAGGCAAACATTACCTGCCGTGACAATAGCCACAGTATATGAATATCAATCTCAAAATTCTTTAGTCAGTGCGAATCAAATTTCATTGTCAAACGTATTCATAGAAAATGTATAAGGATTAAGCAAGTCAGATTACAACAATATCTGAACATTTATCTGTGGCTGTTATCGTAGCAGGAGTAAAACAAACTTGAACTGCCTGGCGAGCTGAAAATTACTCACAGGCTACTCAATTTATACTTCATAGCTGCATTTCTGGAAGGCCCTGTGGGACCTAAGCTCCTACAGTAAAGCTGCTTTCACACATGCACTCCGGACCTGATTATCCGGAAATTATCCGGATTTACCCTTTCACACAAGTAGCACACACCTGAAGATTGTCCATGTCAGGCGCCTTCACTCTACCTGGGGAGCCTGGGTAGAGTGTGCAGGATGCAGGACGTGACTAAATCATGTCATGTGTCATGTGGGTGTGTCATGTGGGGGTGGTAGCTCAGGAGGTAGAGCTGGTTGTAAAGGTCGGTGGTTCGATCCCAGGCTCCTCCTGCTAGCATGCTGTAGTGTCCTTGAGCAAGACACTTAACCCCTCATTGCTCCTGATGGCTGCGTCCGTCGGTGTTTGAATAATTGTAAGTAGCTTTGGATAAAAGCGTCTGCTAAATGTAAATCACACTGCAGTTTTACAGCACACCAAGATGGCGGACAAGGCTACAGACTTATCAGTAGTTGTGCTTTTTTTGCATTGATCCTTTTGTATTTGAACTAGCTGCAATATAAACGAGAGAGCGGAAAGGAATAATAAAGAAAGCAGAAAGGAGTACCAAGCAGTAGGCTTGGGCGATCGTGTAACATTCCAATCGTACTTCTGGAACGGGGAGACCACCTTTCCAACATTAAACATGTGCGACATCCTGCGCACATAGAACGTAATGTAATGTTGCAAATGCCCTCCCCATTCCAGAAGTGCAGGATTTATTATTTACAAGTAAAGCATTTATAGCAACAGGCAGACATGACAGTCCCTTAACTCAGTTGTGTTCAAAAATGTAATTTCATCCATGAAGGAAACAAATGAAAATAAATAAATTGATGTAAAATAAAAAGACTGGCACGGGAGCCGGGGGCGCAACGTTGTCTGGAGGAGAAACAATAAAATTCAGTTTCATTTCTTTAAGTTAGGTTCATGTTTTTTATGTATTAATTATCACAAGATCTGCATATAGAGTGGTGGGAGCGGAGCAGGACAGCGGAGTGCAGATCACGGGCGACCAGACGGAGCGTCTCCTCCCGGTGATCAGCGCTCCACTGTGCTGCTCCGTTTGACCAGAACGGCAAAATGCCTCGAACCGAAGCTGGGGGTCCATGTTCCTTTTATTTTTTTTAGCACCTGCCCCCTTTATAGTTTCTATACGGGACTGTAGAAAGGGGAAGTGAGATCCAGAGTAGTTTATGAACAGCGCTGAGCGGAAAGGGTGAGAGCCTCCGCCCCCTCCTCCCTTTTTCTGTTCCAGTTTCAGAACACGGTAAACTACACGTACACGGTTTCAATGCTCAGATTTTTCCTAACGCATAAAAAATAGTCTTTCATCAATTTTAATTGAGATCGATGGAGTCGATCATCGATAAAAGATTTATTCGGAAATCTGCCCAAGCCTATGCAGCAGCTACGCTCCGTGCACGAAGGTCCGCATGAAGGTAAATAACTGCCACATGATAGAGACGCTATCACCATGCAACTCTCCCTGTGAATGATCCAGACAATCACCTGCTCCGTTCACCCATGAGCTGTGAAAGCGTGTGTGAAAGCAGCATAAGTAATGGTCCTGTTATGTTGAGCTGTGTGCACGCTGCAGCTCATGTGGCCTTCTATGATGGCATGGAAAGGTCACAGCATGGGGGGGTTGAAAGTTGTTAACCAATTAATTGACAACCAACCCATGCTTCAATAAGAACAATATTTTCAGTTTCTAAACATAAGGAGGTATACCACACTTATAACATGAAATGTGGTTCACAATAGTGACCACACCCGACGACATTATTGAGAATGGCCCGAATCTCCCAAATCAAATTTAAGCCATTGGGCAACTGGGGTACTTTTATTGTCGAGGCCTGCATGAGTAGAAAGAACGGCAGGAAAGCATTTCCCTCACACCTCTCAGCACAGTCAATAAGAGTGTATTCACTTCTATTGGAAGCTAAACTCCAACTTTGTTCTTCAGCCTTCAAAGTAAAAGTTCTGGGACTCCACCTTCCTTTTCAATATGATTTTTATTGATTATTTTACCCAACGCACCATCAGATGAACGACACAGGCCAAAGCGCGAGAACCGGAGCTGACCCGGAACGCATCCACAGAGACACACAAACCAATTTATTTTTCTTTTCAAAAGTAGGAAAATTTGTAAGGCCTCCACAATGTCACCTTAAATAGTATCTTGTCAAACAGATTATGAACACATTAATCCTCTTAATATATTTTTTTAATATATTTTTTTCTCTTGCCAGTGATGTGATATTTAAGCAACAGCTTCTGAAATAACATCTCAACACAGACGACTACTTGGCTATGTGCTCTCGGTCGGACACATGAGATAACAACCACTTTCCGTACAAACAGAACGGAGCCTCCAACAAAAGGCCATTGAAACGAACACGACAAATATTAAAAGAAACGTATTACAAGTGCTCGGATAGATTCATTTTTTTGACACCCAACATTAACATTAAGGAAATGTGAGTTCAACTTAACAAATACCCTAATGTAGAACTACTGGAATTGGCAACTCAATGTGACCCACCCCCCCAACACACACAACCATCTGTACTCCAACCATCAGATGCCATCTTGCTCCCTACCCCCCAACCTCCAATAGGGGGAGGGCTTTGGTCCATACGGTGTCCGTTTGACTGAATGTCAGTCTCCAGGCCTGTGGTTTGTATCTCCTCAGATGAGTCTTTTGGCTCCTTCAGGAGTCCGGCATCAGTCCATAGCTCATTACTAGTCCAAGCCCCCCCTCCTCCAAGCTCATAGTGGTCGGTCAGTCCTCAGCTCTGCCGTACAAGGTCCAAAACACCACATTGGCCCAGCTCGCCTACAGCAGGCTTCCGGGCCAAGAGACGATGGTTAGGGTGATTCTGCCGCGCAGCTCCTTTAGGAGACGCACCAGTGACGTGTGGGTCATCCCCCACGTGCTCTTCCCGTTCACCTCCAGCAGAATGTCCCCACACCTGAAGAACATCATCAACAAGATTAGATGCGAATCCATCAGTGGATTCCTGGTTCCAAAGCATCACAATCAGAAGTTGCATTAGATGCAATAACTCACTTAGGCCAGAAACTTTTAATAAAGACTGGCAAATGTAAAGTCTGCTGAATATTCTGGCAGACAAAAACTCAGATCATATAGATTTAACAGGTCTGTACCGGATCCTTCCGTCGTTGTACGCCGGCGTGCCCTCCACGATGGAGCGGATGAAGAAGGACTGGTTGCAGTTGACTTCCTCCTGCCCCCCTACGATGCTGAAGCCCAGGCTGCCCGAGGTGCTGCGGCGCAGGACGATGTCTTTACAGCAATGCAGGTGCCTGCAACAGCCAGGACGCAGATTAAAACCTCTAATCTCCAAAACCACTAACCCCCTCAGGAGATAAAGGGTTTGGTTCGATGAAGACGGGGCTTTTGCTTGGAAGTGAGCTTTTGATCGCTGAGCTTTTGATCTGCAGCAGAAAAGAACTCCAGTCATCCAGGACACTCTCTGTTTCCTGGATGATCTGATCACAAGTGTTCAGCTCTAAATCCAGGGGTCAACGCACCCAAGACGCATCAAGGACACATTGAGATCCGATCGCTCAGGATACATGAGAAGGGGCTGCAAAATTGAGGTAATGGATGCATTGGAGGTCAGGGTCTCATGGAGGTCAGGGACGCATAAGACCACATGGGTTAAATTTTAACAGACATGGAGGGCCGCCTCATCAGTACTATCAACTCTAAGCAGATACACGCTCATTTCTGTGTGAACAGCGATCTGTCTCAACTGGATCGAGACTCAACCTGGATTTATGCGGATACAAGTTGTCTGGACAGGGAATTTGACTTTATAACAACAATGTTTCAGATACTGTGGCTTTCCTGGTCTGTAGAACTTGGAAATTGGCCATTATATAGAATTTTCTCATTGATGGTTTATATTGATTCCATTGGTCATAAAGTTACATCAAAATGAAACGCTTGACAAGAACTTTAAAGAACCGAGTCTCAAAAAAGAGCCAAACCTTTCATCACTAATCTTAACCTGACTTGATGAGGGAGAGAAGCATAGGAAGTTGTCTGATAATTAGAGCCTCACACTTAGCTGCTTAAAGGAGCATCAGCAGAAGAAGAGGAGGGTATTGCAGAGGAGGCAGAATCAAGTTCACTTTAATAAATAATCATTTGACATTTCTGCCCACTAATTGCATGCTATAAAAAGTTCTTCTATCCTCCTAATGGTGGTGAATAAACAGTTCGTTTGGAGATTCAAATTAGAATTCCTCCTCCAAGTTCCAACCGCTCTGACAGCCTCAGCCGCCACTTGGCAGAGGTCAGGGAGTCAGGTGGGAGTTACTCCAGGCATCAAACCAGAGAAAGAAAACCACACTACACACTAGTTAAAAACTAGTGTGGAGGTGTGGAAGGCCTGCGGGGGGCGTCATACCTGGGCAGCTGCAACCAGGACACCCAGAGCGGAGCATAGTCATCGTTGGGTGACGGGCTCTTGGCACTGTCGGTGGGCGAGGGGGCGAGACAGGGCGGCAGCGTGCACTCAGGCTGGCAGTCTTCCGGGGGGCGCATCTCCAGGACCTTCAGCACCACGGGGGAGGAGGTATTCTTCAGGTTGGTTACAGCCTCACCCTGCGTCACCCCCGTCAAGTCCACCCCGTTCACATTCAGCAGGATGTCGCCTGTAGCCAGGGGCCAAGCAGAGCAGACACTTCAGAACGACAATGCTTCTGCACTGAATACCACTCTTTTGCTTGGGTTTCAGTAATAAGTATAAAATAAACTTTAAATTCAACATTCAGTAAGCACCAAAGAGGTCAGAGAGAGCTTGCAAAATTGCAAGCGCTCGCAAATATTGCATTTGCAATAATTATTGCAAATATTGAATTTGCATTAATTCTCAATTTCCTTGAGGGACAAACTTAGGACTGCCTCGTACAGTAGAAGAAGAGGGGGCTTCCTAATGGTGGGAAAAGAAGTGGCACTTCCTTAGATGGCCTAGAATATTTCATAATATTTTGCCCATTGTAGACACTGAGAGCACTTATAAAGTCCTCAAGAACACCAATTAATACAACTTGTAGCACTCGCATGCTAATGCAGTCGATGGAAACATCAATTCATGAGTCGAAGAAGAGATATTGAAGGGAATTGATCAACTGATTTCTCCCATTCCTTCATGATACATCTTGTTTATGTGGAGAATAACACTCCTTCTTCAAGGAAAGCTTAAGTGTTACCTCAATCTTTAATCACTGGGGGAGAAATTATGAGAACATGGTCGCGATTGCCCCATTCGGAGGCCATGAATAGTAAAGCTATTATATTGATACTGGAACAATTTAAAAGATTCTGATGCCAATCACTCTTGTTGACTCCCGGGTTTGGAGTTAAAAAATACCAGAGTTCCAGAGTTTTCCTTTGAGAGGATTGGGAGGATTACAGTACTTTGTGCCTGTGCAGGCTGGAGGCAGACATTAGAAACCTCTCTGAACCTTCAACCAAACTGGCACCTCAGCACTGTTCCTCGGCAGGTACCCTGAGGTATAATTTTGACAAATGGGACGCACCTTGTCTTCTCTTGTTGTTTCCCTGACAACAGCTAAAAAATATAAAAAAATAAATACTCCATTGGACAAGGACTTGTCATCTGCCTGCTGAATATTCATTGTCGTCCCGCTGGAGCACAAAGCAGAGAAAACAAAGGACCACCTGCCCGCGATGAAGCAGCCCAGTAATCAAAGTGGTACGAGGGGAGAAGCAGGTGGATAATCTGGGGGCGGGGGGGTTCTTTATGCTAATGTGCAGGTCGAGTAGAGGCAGAGTATGGGTAGAGCAGAGGTAGAGTAGAGTAGAGGTAGAGTAGAGTTGAGGTGGAGTAGAAGTCTAGCTAGAGGGAGGCAGAGTAGAAGAGGTGGAGTATAGTAGAGGGAGGTAGAGTAGAAAGAAACATACATCTGGGTTTCTTCTTTCATATCAAATGAGTTTTGGAGTGTGCTGTTCTGTGTCGTGCCCTATTTCAGAGCAAGCTGATTTTTGCAGAATAAAATATTAAAATGCTGGGTTAGATGTTCCTATGGTTCTAATTGTAATTACTCCTACCCAACGTTTTGTTTGTTGGTGGATTCGTCCAAGCAAACACCTTATCAGCACCAGTCAATATTTGTGATTGCTGCCACCGCAGATGCCTCCCCAGACTTACGTTCACACCTGAGCCGTTTGGTTCGATTCATCCGAACTCATACTGACGCACTAACTTGTTTCATGCAGTCATGCAGCACACACATCCCTCAGTAGGATTTCTATGCACAGACTCCTAGAGTTTGAGTTCCCACAAAGAGACTTATTGGGTGATGGTTGATGGTTTCCTGACTGAGAAATATTATGTGACATATTTAAAGACCAGGTTCTCAACTAGTGGCTCCCAACCCAAAAAATTGGGTCATCAGACCATTCTGAGTGGACCATCGTTGTATAATATGTCAGGCACTTCAGTGGTTTATCCTGATGTTCTCATTAAAGCCACTTTGAAATGTACTGTATTGCTGTCTCTATAAAACCGTATTTTGGAATCTCAGGAAGTTGTTTCATTGGATTTTCATTTAATTGGGTTTGACCCCTTACTGCTCTTTTTGTTTGTTGTGGGATTGTGGGTAACCACACTTCATTTTGTGGAATAAATGACAATGGTTTAAATCTTAAATGTTGTTGTGTCGTGACATGATGGCTGAGGCCAAATTTGTATCCTGAGGCTAAACCAGTTGAGTTCTGAACCACTGGTTCAGACGGATGCTGCTCAGGCATCGGCCGAAGCCTGCAACATCGTCGTCGTCGTTATTTGGTTTGTTTTCACTGTGTTGCTGTCGTTAACCTTTTCCGATGGTGCCCTCCTGTCCCACCACTCCATCGGGGTCCACATTGGTGACGTAGATGGGCAGGTCCCACCCTCGGCTAGACATCCCCCCTGCCACCGTCATGCCTAAGGAGTCGTACGGCTCCTTGGTCAAGGTCACAGTCTTTTCATAGCATGCCGGCTTCTGGCAGGAGTCCTGTAGCAGGAGGAGGAGGAGGAGGAGGAGGAGGGAGGAAAAGAAGCCATTTAAGTCGGAATTCTGAGTTGGAATTTCGGGGCGGATCACTTGCTTCCAATTTTTTCCGAAATAACAGAGATGTTGTCATGGCAACACGGTGGCACATACCATTACCATGGTGAACAAAGTTTCTTTTACAAAACATGTGTAACTTGGATCTAAACTACAGTACTTCGCAGTTTTAGCTCCAGATACTGTAGAATTCACGAGTTTACAAAGAAACACTAATTTGCTGCAGGCGTCCATGTTTTCCCGAACAGAGGGATTGGAACATTTAGCTAGAAAGAAGGAAATACTGACGGAAAAAGTGATTTCCGAGTTCCAATGGAACGCAGAAAGAGGTTCCAGACTGTTTCAGTGAATCATGCAACATGTTACAGTATCAAATAGCCAATGTGCCACCTATATTCATATATCTTTATATCTTTACTTAATTTATTTAACCCTTCCCCTCCTGCTTAGATGTTTCTAACACCCAAATTAAGTCTGTGCTTCCCACAGTGACAGAACATTCATCCAGTATCTGTGACTGGATCCAGCTCAGGTTGTAGTGATTCAGCATGAGAGGCGGTGGGTGTGTGTGTGCGTGTATGTGTGTGTGTGTGTGTGTGTGTGTGTGTGTGTGTGTGTGTGTGTGTGTGTGTGTGTGTGTGTGTGAGTCAGATAGTGTGTAGTGTGTAGCGTGTTGACACATTGAGGTTGATGGGGGTGCCCCCCCACACGCCACCGCCAATGTGCTGCATTCACACATTTCTGCTCCGAGTCACATGACCTGAGCCAGAGCTTCTAGGTGTGTGTGTGTGTGTGTGTGGGTGCGTGTGCGTGCATGCGTGCGTGTGTGTGTGTGTTAGGGTTGGGTGTTGGGCAGGATCTCATGATTTGATTCAAAATCAACTCATGCTGACATTTTTTACATCATGAAAATTGCTGCAAAATTTTCAGTTTAGCATCTGACCTTAAATCTAATACAAACAATAATATTACAATTAATTTGTGGGAAATGGCCCTAAAACTGCCAAACAAAGCATCAATATCAAAATTAAATTATACTTTTGATATAATTTAAATTATATAATTTAATTGAATTAATTGACAATATACATATAAAAGGTAAGGCTCAACAACTTAAATCAAATAAGTAACTCAGTAATAATAATAACAAACAGCTCAAGAATATACAGTGTAGTTATTTTTCAATGAAATGCAACAAGAATACTATACCCAATACTTAATTAG
Source organism: Zeus faber (assembly GCF_960531495.2). NCBI lineage: Eukaryota > Metazoa > Chordata > Actinopteri > Zeiformes > Zeidae > Zeus > Zeus faber. The sequence goes on from NC_137193.1 coordinate 37,168,575, forward strand.
ACCGGTGTCGGATCAAAAGAATATCGCTTGGTATAGTTTGTATTCTACCAATTCTGATGCCACAATATTTATTGTTATATATGTGTGAGTGTGTGTGTGTGTGTGTGTGTGTGTGTGTGTGTGTGTGTGTGTGTGTGTGTGTGTGTGTGTGTGTGTGTGTGTGTGTGGGTTTGTGTGTGTGTGTGTGTGTGTGTGTGTGTGTGTGTGTATGCATGCATTCTCCACCAGGCTTCCGTATGAATCATTTTCTGCGGCTGCTTTCATACACAATTGCAATTCAATGTGCTTTACATAGGACATAAAATACAATTAATTAAGAAAGTAATTTACTCAGTTTACGCAAACAAACAGTTTTGTGTCGTCAAAACTGATTGTTAATTATTCTATGTGTACTGTATGTGTGCAACCTATCCAAGTGCATCTAAATTCATTGTGATTTTAGGATGGACCTAATTTCAATAGAAACATTTGAGAAACATAGGTATAGTTTGGAATACTGCAAATAATAAGCACAATTTGAACCGCCAAAAAAGAAAATTGAATTTCAGGTTTGTTTCAGGGGGTGATGCCCTGTCAAGGTGTCAGCATCTATGCGTTGCTGGGTTGCTCACCAGTAGTGTTTGCTCCATGTCCACGGGGGAGTAGGGTGGAGGGCCGTCCATGCCCCACGGCGCCTCCTGCAAGATGTCTGGGGTCGGGACACAGATCTGACGAGACACGATGAAGTGGACTCTCTCCTCACTCGCCTGGGGAGGAACGAATATGAGAACCTTGAAGACAGGAAGTATCATTGCCCTGGGTGAATTGTTTCCATCCCAAGATTAATTTTCCCTCCCTAGATGAGTCCTCTGTCCCTAGTTGAGTCATCTCTGTCTTTGTCTTGTATTGCTCTCCTACTCACACTCCTACTGCACCTGTCACTCAAACTCTGAATTTTCTTCTATTTTACTCACTGTCCACACACTGTACACACTCAAACACAAGCAATCTGCACACACAGATGTGCACATTAATACACACACACACACACACACACACACACACACACACACACACACACGCACGCACAAAGGACTAACTGCTCGGCTCTACCTCCCTTGTTACTCCATTGAGGTCGGCCCTGCTCTCTGTGGCACAGAGCTGACTCCTAAATTACCCACTCCACCTTGTTATCATCTTAATTGAACTAATTTAATTGATTCAGCGCCAGTTCCTAATCTCCGACAGAAACCACATGCTCTGGGGAGGCCATCTTGGCTCCACAGAGACCCAGCAGAGCCAGCATGTCTCCTCAAACAGGAACCTGGATCCCAGAAACCTCATGTAGCCGACCGCAAACACGCTGAAATTAACCACCATTAACCACCAGCACAGCACCATTGACTAGCGCCCACTAGGAAGCAGCGGCGTGGGCAGCCCTCCAGAGACTATTATCTCCAGCCAGCTACGCAATTAGCCTGAATCACCACAATTATCTACATCCACCCAGGGACCCTGATCTGCGAAGGATGGCAACACACAGCTGGTGATTGCTTACAATGTTTACCACGTTCACGCTGATTATATTAATATTATAACATGGCAGACCCAAAATAGCTATAGTCTGGTACTGTCTACAGTATAGCAAGCAGAGTTGGATTTACTTGAAAGGACAGGGTGAAGCAACTTCCACGTTAATCTGGCCTCGACTCTATCACCTTAAACAATATATGACAATGGTAAAGTAGTATTTTATTTACTATACTATTATATTGCAATATTAAACAGTACTAGGATATTTAGTACCACCTATATAATCAATACTGATTTGAAGTGGTAGAGAGAGAGTGCGAAAGAAAGGGAGAGAGAGAGAGAGAGAGAGAGAGAGAGAGAGAGAGAGAGCTTTATTTATTACACAGAGAAACGCTGCTGCTCAGGATGCACTGATGCCATGTTCTCAGGATTGTTAGGGTTATTCTACCTGACATCCAACACCAGGGCTGGGCATCTACAGGGCTCCAGCATGCTAGCTGACCTTTAATCCCCAGAAGACTGACCTGGATGAGCAGGGCGGCGTGCTCTGGTGCCCCGTAGCGTAGATCGTGGCCATTGATGGCAAGCACACGGTCGCCCACGCTCAGTTGGCCATCGCTGGCCGCCAGGCCACCCTCCAGCAGGTGGAAGATGTAGACGCCGTGCTCCTCCGGGCGCCGCACGAGCTTGATGCCCAGCTGCTCGTCTGGGACGCTCTTGTTGAGCACCACGTGGATGCCGTCGTCCCTCAGGGGCTGGTGGGGCAAGTGGTGGGCTGGGTAGACTCCGGCGGGGTCTTGGGCCCGCCCCCGCACCTGGGCATGGCCACTGTGGGCGTGCGAGCGGTAGCGATGTCGCTGCTCCCTGAGCACGGTGAGACGCAGCAGCTGGCAGGGTTGTTTCAGCGTGGCCAGGGCGAAGCAATGTGCTACGTTACTGATGTCAATACCGTTTACCTGAGAGAGAGAGAGAGAGAGAGAGAGAGAGAGAGAGAGAGAGAGAGAGAGAGAGACAAGACCATTAACCAATGTCTGAGTTAAAACAGAGCGTCAAGACAATACAATAAATAAATAATAAAATAGGTCCTCCACTGTTCATACACCGTGTCATCATCATACACATACTATTAACATTATTACACATTTTATACTTTATTACACACCCCATCAAACAGACAAAACAAATGATTCTTGGACTATGGTGCATAACAGGCCTCCCAGTGCCAGAATTCTGAAAACTCATCCAAATTTGAAACCATTTATAATATGCAAACTATGGCGATCAATGTATCAATGATGGATCCACAACAGCCTCCATCCCCGTTGCTTCCCCAGAGCGCCCAGGAAGTGTGCATGTGACCTCTTCTCTGCAGAAAATAATTTCATTTAATGCCAGTCTCTTCACTTAAGTTGCTGCGGTTTTCTATTGTCCTCCAGATCTTAAGTTGCAGCTTTGTCAGTTGAGCTCTAGTTAAAACTCTCTGCACACAAAAAGGGCTCAGTGTCCTGCACTGGAAGAGAGGGTTCCAGGACCAATGTCCCTCCCCTGCGTGACCATATGGTTTCAATGGTCTCTCTCAGCTTTTAAAACATTTGTCCATGCATTTACAACTGACCGAAAAAAAGGAGTTGTCTCTGAAGGGTCAATCCAATTTAAGAGCATGTATCCCGGTCGACACCTGTTTCTTGCGGTGGAGAAAATGTTGTGCCATCTGTAAGGGAAAAGCTGTGATGTGGCTGCAGACATCAACCAGTCCTTGGCCTCCTTCCACCACTGGTCGATGCAGTACTGCAAGTCCGGTCAGGTGATATCCTCCTCAAAAGAAGTTGACCAGTCTCTTTTGGATTTCTATCAGGGAAACATCCGGTTGTTCTATTATGTTAAAGCGATGCCAGAGCATAGAAGCAATCTGGTCTGTTCGCAACCAAAAGCCCCCCCCTAATAAGGCAACCTGGGCAGGACCAAATCGATCTAGAAAATCGAGTACTTCCTCTTTCCAATATTCCCTCCTAGTTTTTCCTCTAAAAGTCACTACTCCCCGGGAATATACCTAACACCATCAGAACTCCATTCTAATCCTGCTGGCAGTTGTGGTGGTTCTTTATTTAGCCATTGTCCTAGAGCATATCCCTTACATTTAGCCCAGTTAACCTTGACAGATGATGCTTTTCATATGCTTTTCATAACATCAGGTTCTGTGCAAGGGCTTGGATGTCTTCCTGCCTTCTAATAAAAACTGTGGCATCATCGGCATATGCAGAGACAAATAGAATCTTGCATTCGATCTTCCACAAAATACCAACCTGTGAAACTCTGCCTGAGCTTGGAAAGAAGAGGTTCTAAGGCTTAGGTGTAGAGTTGCCCTGACAGAGGACAGCCTTGCCTAATCCCTCTATTCCTCAGCCAGGCAGCTGACTCCACTCCCGACTTTTAACATATAGCTTTCTCTTGGTCAAGAGTAAATAGACCTACAGTACATCAATTTCTTGTGCTTTTGTTAAGTCAGTAACATATTGGCTTAAAAACAAATTGCCCATTATTGTTTGTTCAGGTACACAGTATGTCTGACTACAGTTTACTACTGTATAATGTCCACAAAATCTCTCAGTCTATTTCAAAGACATTTAAATAAAATCTTGTAGTCAGAACAATGAGACAGGCCTCCAGTTCTTCAGCAGGACATGGTCTTCCTCTTTAAGCAGCGATGACAGCTCTGCCCTTGTGCACCGGAATGGCAGAGTTCCAGAGTTGTCCATACAAAGAATCCCCAGAAATGTTTGCAAAACTCAGACGGAAGTCCATCGATTCTAAAGGACTGCCGATGGGTTAGCTGCTGGACTGCAACATACATGTTATGGAAGGAGATAGTGGAGTCTAGTGGAGCTATTTGCTTCAGCCACTTCAGGAAGTCTTTCCAGTATCTCCTCAACTCACGCAGCGTCACAGTTCCCAGAGCTGAAAAGGTCAGTATAAAAATCTATTGCCGGCTTCCTAATTTCTGATGGGTCAGTTGTTATTGTACCACTGGGACGCTTAAGGTGCATCATCAGGTTCTGTTCCCTCATTTTTCATCCCAAGTTAAAGAAGAAAGATGGTGGGGCAGCCGTATTCCTGAGGGTAGAGATACAACCTCTAATCAGAGCACCCTTTGCAATTTTGTGAAGAAAGGAACCGAAAGCCTGATTTTTACTTTCTAGTTTCTTATAGATCTTATTGTCATTTCCACTTATCATTTCATCCTTTTTTATTCTAATAATTTTTTTCTAACTTCTCTATTGTTTCTTTCTTTATAGCTGTTATGTGTTTTGTATATTGCTGGCAAAACTATTTAATCTGCACTTTTCCAATTCCCTACCACATTTTGTTTTTCAGCCTCCGTTTCTCCCAGAAACCCGAAAAGTTCTGACAGAAATATTTGTCCTGAATTAGCCTGGCATTAAAATGCCAATAAGGACCGCGTGTCAGATATGCTGATAAGGAGATAACAGCCGTGAGGTTATGCTATGGTTGTTATGGTTGTTATCGTATTTGAGTAATCTTTTTATATAAATCCTGTCCAGTCTTGCTGCACTTACAGTGCCCTCTGTAATCTTTACCCATGTATATTGTTTGACTGTTGAATTTAATTTCCTCCATGTATCTGTCAGAAGATTTGAGGCAATCACACTGGCTAAATAAGAGGCTGACCGAAGATGAGGCTCTTCACATTACTGTCACTTGTAAAGTTTGTCGTGCAATTAAAACACTATCAGAGAGGTGCTGTTGAACTGAGTGTGTCAATCCATCTCTGAAAAGTTCTAACGAGATTTACCCCGGTGTTGTACGCATATCCATTTATAAAAATAAAAGGTGTATTTGCTCTACTGCTCTACTTCAGATCCTGAGATGTTAGTAGCATTTAGATGCTGAGAGAACAGAACTGCCACACCTGCAAATCAATTTGTGCCATGACTAAGGGAATATTTTACTCTCCAGCCCAAACTTGGTCACTTCTACGGTATGTCGGCCATAAATTGAATCTAAGAAATCCTCAGAAAATCAAATCCATAAGAAATCCTTGTATATAATATAATTTTTGATCATCTTGAGACCTAGCATCGGAAAATTGTGAAAGAGAATCATCCTCCAACATTTCCTGATCAGTGTTCATCTTTATTTGCAGTGTCTCTGTTGTTCACTGTATAAACTGTTTGGGCTGCCACGCCCTTTTCAGTGTCTGGCTGTCCAGTACTTTCCTCCTCCACCAGATTTTCCCCCACATCACAGTTGGGTTTGCTATTTATTTTGTCGTGACATGAACTGGTTGTTGAGCTTCAGGGTGCAGGTTCTCCGCTGCTCTACCCTGAACTGGGTTTTCACTGGGAATTCACTCCATGCCTGATCGATAGAGCCCGCAAACCCTCCGAGGGAGGGACGCCATGTCTCACTGATCGCAAACTCCGCTCCCTATCCCACAGCTTTTAATGAATGAAACTCCTTCTACCGTTTCAAGAAGAAACGGTTGAAAAGTAAAAAAAAAACAGAAATAACATTCCAAAAGGTCCCAATCCCATTAAGCAGCTCACTCACTCAAACACCTGACTCCCAGCATGCAGTGCAGCAGAGAGAGAGAGAGGGGGGGGGGGGGTAGAGAGATAGAGAGTTATTAACCGTAAACGCCAGGGATACTTCAGTTTTAGGAGCTAGGCTAGTTTATCCCATCTGAAGCCTTGCATCGGCTAACTCAGTAAACATGGATGAAATTGGTATCAATCTTCTCGTCTGAATCTGGGTAAGAGACACAAAAAGCGACTTTCCCCAAAAAACTGGACTGTCCCTTTAGTGCTCCATTGGTGGTAGAGTGACAGCTTGGGACGGTTTCATGAGGCCTTGGTAGGTCCAAGTCCTCATGCAACCATCCACATTATTAACATAACCAAATTGTACTTGATTCAAATGGACCCACTACCTTGAGGATCATGTCCCCCGGCAACAGGCGTCCGTCCCGGGCGATGACACCCTCCCTGTAGATGTCCTGGATCAGGATGCGCACCAGCGGCGTCTCGTTGCCCCCGACGATGCTGATGGCCAGTGGCTCGGCGGGGTCTGCCCGCGTGATCTTGATGCTGGTCAGCTCACCGTCGGGGATCAGGTGATGGAGCTGGGGGAGGGCCAACACTGTGGGTGGGGGGAAACTGTAGTTTAGCTTCGCTTGGATGACCCTCCTCCTTCTCCTCTCATTAAAAGGACTGGATTTCTTCCATGAAATATTTTTGTGACGCACGTCAGAAATTGAAAGGTCAATTGTCATGGTGTATAAAACATCAAAATATCCAAATACAATGGAATTGTGAGATCCTGCCCACAACCATGAATCACAGAGCTGATGCTTTGTTCCTGTTTGGTCTAGAATTGTGTCTGTACATTTCTCTTGAAGTGGAATAAAAAAAGCTCCAAAAATAGACATATTTCCTTGGTTAAGGAAAGTGGAATAATTTCGGAGTATTTCAGAATTTTAGTAATAATTATTTTTAAGACTTTGAGATCAATTCTGTCCTTGTTTGTCCTTGTTTTTTGTTTTTAGAGGAAATCTCATCGAGTGAAATTATCTCACCACGTTGGCAGATGAGTATTTCTTCCTTTCTGCTTTTTAAACAGATTTTTTCTGCATCGCTTTCTTTCTTTCTTTCTCTTCACGCACCCGTTAAATATTTGCCTTTCTAGGGCCCTCCAGCCCTCTTTTCCTCAGGCCTTCCAGCCTCCGTCTTTCTCTCTCTATCCCTTAATCCTTCACCTTTTTTTATGCCTCTGTGGTGTTTCCGCTCATCCCTCGATCTATTCTTACTCCTCTGCTTCCAATGTTTGTCTCTCTCTCGCGCTCTCTCAGGCTTTGATGAACATTTCTCAGCTTCCTCAGCCGTGACCACAGAGAGTAACACCCCCCCCCCACACACACGCTTGCAGGAGAAACACCACCGCACGCGTCCATGGAGGCCTCTGGGGGCCATCTGGGGACTCTGCCATCTCCTAGTCCAGTGGTTTTCAACTCGGGGCCCTTCCACAGGTTCCAGGGGGTCCCAGCAAAATGATTAACTTAAAGAGTTTCACAGTTATCTCCCTTACTAGATTAGAGACTTTAAATAAAATTATTTTACATGGGATTTTTAATCAGATGTATTGTTTCATATAGATAACTCAGTACTGTCTCAAGCTTTGTGTTTGTTTTGATAGTAAACTCTTCCACATGGAGAACTTCAGCCTCAGCTTGAGGGCCGACCCCCGTCTGATCAGAGTACTTATGCAATCTGCAGCTGAATTATTAAAGCAACATATGCTGCAGCTACACTGTGGACTCTCCCACGCACACGTGCATCCACACACACACACACACACACACACACACACACACACACACACACACACACACACACACACACACACACACACACACACACACACACACACACACACACACACACACACACATCAAGGAATCAGAAAGTGAAAAATGCAGACGCAGCAAAACACTGATGAAACCTCCAATTTGCAAACTCTCTGCTCGCTGCAGTTTTTTTCATTTAGTTAATATTTCAACCAATATAATGTCCTTAACACAAAGAAAATGATTCACTGGAATTCTCCCTTGGTCAAAATGGTTTAAAACAGGGGTCTCAAACCATCTCATGGGGCCTGTTACATGTTTATAACATATTGTTAAATCTGGCCTGCAAATACGTTTTTAAATCACAATGATTCATTAATTATTAGATGACCAACTTTACCTACTAAGCCACCCCATGTTTATGACGAAATTAAGCCATAAATTGTAATGTAAGATTATTTAATGACTTTTAAGGCCAAAGACTGAATTTAAGACATTGAATGTCATTTTAAGAACCTGCAGACACCCTGTCCAGTGGTCCATCCCAGTTTGAGACCCCCGGCCTAAATGGACTTTAACGGCGGTTGACGACCATCAACCAACAACCGTCGAGTCTGTGAACAGATCCATCCCAGAATGCCTCTCACCTTCCTGCGGCACACTGGCGTTGCGGACATTGTCGCGCTCCTCCACCGTCTCGTTGCTGACAGCGTTGCCACTCTTGGTGCGTCGCAGGACGCTGAAGGCCCGGTTCAACCTCCTGAAGGAGCGGCTACGCACCGAGGAGCGATCAAAGTTCCTGACTGGGAAGGGGAGGGAGAGAGGAGAGGGGAGAGAGAGGAGAGAGAAGGTCTTTATAGCTCAGCTTCTAAAACATGTCGAGACATGTCTGAACCCGAGCGTTCTCAGCCAATCACACACTTCCTGTTTACAGAGAACCTTCTGGAAACACAAGGTTGTCACCAGAAGGTCTGATGGTCCATAACCCTCCATGATGGGACACTGAGGAGGTTCATGGCCTGAGCAGTATTTATTTACTATTTATTCAGTACTGCAGGGCTCCACAATAACGATTTTAACATTACCACTTTTCATGTCTTTAAAGTCGTGATGAATAAGTGTGGTATACCTCTGCGTGTTTAGAAACTGTTTAGAAAAGCAAGAATATGGAAAATGGGATTATAATTATTCTTCAACCATTTTGTCAGTTGCAACCAACAGCTGATTCGTGGTTGGCAACTTGGCAGCCACTTCTAAAAGTTAGTTGGATTGGGCAGCAGAAAGAAAGGTCAAGGATAAAACGTCTTGATGATAAAATCTAAATAACTGACAGCAGCGTCAGGGAGCGGAACGGGGAGCTCCGTTCTCCAATGATTCTTTATATCAGAGATGACACAGCAGCAGATGAGCCATCTACCCGTCATGGTGGCCACCTTGTTCTCAATGAGCCCACGGGTTAAATGCTGCTCAGGAGGTGGACGAGCAGAGGTTACACAACCTGCAACGGTGATGTAACATCCATCACTTCAGACCAAAGAGGCTGAGGAACACACTCCCAGAGAGAGGGCTGTCTGGTACGCTGACAGACAGACAGGTAGGCAGGCTATAGGAGGCAGCAGACCTAACAGAGACACTGTCCTTATTGAAGAGACTCAATCAGCTCTGAATGGGAAAACATCGCCATAACGATGCAGGGATGAATGGAGGGAAAAATGCCCAAACTGGCCAATCCCTGCAATTTTGTGTTGACATAATTTGGAGAATTTTACAATCGGGCTTCAGACGACATTTCAGTTTGTTGGACGTCATGACCACCTCAACCTAATTTTTCCATCCTTGTGAATCATGCTTATTCGTCGTGATTGGTGCTG